>NW_006443225.1:8091685-8119812 GCF_000325575.1 Pteropus alecto | reverse complement strand
AAAAAAATAATTTTCCAACACTTTTGAGATTTTTACAAGTGAAACCTTATGCAAAATTCCAACATATAAAACAGATAAAAAGCAGAGCACAGCTCTGGTTGCAGCAGGGGTGGGATCCAGGGTACCCTCCCTTGGTCTCCCCTAAGCAGACCTGAAGCACCTCTGTGGAATGCCAAATAATCATTCTTCTAAGCCCCTGTGACAAATGAATTATAAAATATCTGTTACCAAGTAAAACAAGGATTCTTACAGTAGCAATTCTCAAACATTTATGATCCACTAAAATTACCTGAAAAGAGTTTGAACAAATAAGTCAAAGGATCTGCATACTATATCCTTATCTTAGAAACTCATTTTATATTTTATATAATAAAGTAAAATCAAATAGCAAATAAAACAATTATTTAGACCAAATAAATCTCCCAAACTCATCTGATCATAAAGACCTGTTTGGGGAGAATATCTACTATACCTCATAAATATCAGAATTTCTCAAAGAAGTTGGAAAACACTGCCATAAAGGATATTAGCTAAGGTTACTGTATGGGCCCAGATATAATACTGTATCTTTCTTTTATGTTGCACTACATTTATAACAAATGATCTTCCCCTATTTTCCAATGATACAGTCTTTCACCACCTTTAAGTGGAAAGTAAATTCGTTATTGTGATCATAAAGTATATTATATAAATATGAAATGAACTTTTTCATTCTTTTAAAAGTAGCCAAGCTTTCATAGATCTTATCACCCATTTTTCCTCTTTATCATTTATTTATTCCCTCCCAACCTATGCCAGGAATGCAGATCAAGAGATAGAAGGGGTGGTTAAGGAAAAACTACCAAGAGAGTAAATCAGGCTGAACATAACCATGGCTCTCCAAAGTCATAAAAATAATTCTACATCCCACAAATTGGAAATGTTTTGTTCACATTTGCTCTACAACTGTAAAGTTCTGTAATATTTGGTGCCTGGTTCTTTTATAGTTTAAAAAAACAGAGGCTGAGATTTTAAGATACATTTTTTCTTATATCTTTTATTAAGCAAAATGACAAAAGGAGTTTCATTCCAGAATGTTCTCTCTAAAGTAACTGGTTAATAATGGAAGTCTTTTAAATTTATTTCTAGTAGCTACATTTTTACTAACATGCAGAAATGGTATACAGAGACCAAAGAATACCATTTGTTTTTCAATGGTTAAATTTAAACTATACCTGTATACAAATTCACAAGATTATTTGTGAAAAATGCAAACACATACCAAAAAAACCTTAAAAAGCCACCAATTATTCAATTTGATGAACTTCTCCATGCCTACACCACAGCAGGTGTTTATAAAGACTTTATTATTTATCTTTATCTATTACATTACCAGGTTATAGTAAAACTTCAGTGAAATTCAAATTGGAATGCTTTAAAAAACTACATTTAATCGAAAACCTCAGGCACAAAGTAGTCCTCTCACAAATCTCTAGCCAATTAAATCTTGTAATATCTTAAGCTATGAAAATATGACTGATATTAAAAGATTAAATTCTTTCAACGTTCAAAAAAATTACAATACGTACAAATAATGTTCATTTTTAAATCTTTGTATTTCATAATCTAGTTTCAGCTGTCTATAATTTTTAAAGAACTCTCCTGTGACATAAACCTGCAAATGCTATTCACTATTATGCAGGCACACTAGATTAATTCATGTTATGGTTAGTCTTATTCAATTAAAATATCTACTGGAAAACTCAATTACTACTAATATAAATTCAATTTCCTAAATATGGGACCATCAGACTTACCTGATTTGTCTGGCTACTTAAGTATGGCTCAAAATCATCATCATTTACAGCATCTTTTTGATGAATCGAACCGTTTTGTACTGAAACTAAAAAATACGTTTGTATTAGATATGATGTAATTATCCTTATGAAACTCACAGAGCAACCTAACATTTTCAGTATTTTTCGGACCTATTCGTAAAACGTTATCCTGACTTCTTTGTCCTTTTCTTTTAAAAACTCTTAAGGATTAACTTAATTTTGGATACAAATATTTATGTGCCACCAAAAATTTACAGATCTTGTACAGATAAGCCCAAGATTAGAAAAATACGAAGGACATATACACTTCTCATTACCAAGAACATAAAGTAAATATCCCAATTACAACACTGTAGTAAGCAAACTAAGTTTAAAATGTTGCAAGAGTTCTCTCAACACTATATTTGAATTCAAAATATCACTTCAAATAGCATTGTAGACATTGATTTCTCTTTGTTAAATCTCTATATTAGAATGTTCTCTAACTTTGTTAAATCTCTGTATTAGGCCAATAAAAGTAAAGATTGAAATAACTATTTTGTAACTAAAGTTACAATATCTTAAATGTCTCCAGTTATAAAGTAACTAAAATTCACCTGAAGCAATATCACAATGAACATAGTTATGAAAAAAATCTAAAAAGGGCTTTAATTCTAAACAAAAAAAATTAGGCTTTCACATGAAAGTACAAATAAAATTCAGACACTAAAGATAACCAGATAACCATGATTACTCTTGCAAAACACAAGAAAACCTGTCAACAATATATAATGCCTTATTTGTTCAGAGATCATTTCCATTAAAGCTCTGTAAGGTTATTCTCTTGGCAACGTCTCAGAGGCTTTTCAGCACACCTGAGGTAAGGCGGCCCTGAGTCTGAATCCTAAGTCCGACACTGAGAAGCTGGGCAATCTCTAGTTAGTGATTCAGGCTCTGTAAGTCTGACTACTCCTCTGCTCAAGGAGGTTATGAATAGTACGTACCTACCTCACCTCATCTGAGCATTCAATGACAGTATGATCTTGGATATTATTATTACATAAAATTATTACAAGATCCAAAGAGGACTAAAAATTACTTTAGGACCACAGAAGTTTTACAAGGCTAAAACTTGATGCGCTGGCATCGTCTATGTAAATATACCAGACTTCACTAATTTTGAAACACATGTGAGGTGAAAAAAGTTGAGCCTTTCTGATGAATGTTGACTAATCTCTTAGAAACAAACAAAACCTCAATACCTGAAGATTTATTGCTTAAAAAAGTGTCACAAAGTATTATAAACTATGCTTGGGATTTAAGTTGTGTTCTTATATAACAGCATATGATTTTTATTCTCCCTAATTTGGAGTTTAGATCACCTACAATGTAATGAGTTGACAACAGCATGGGAGCAGACAGGTGAAATCCTTTAGTTCTCTGCCTCCCACTGAGTAGCAATAATCAAAGAAATGATGCTATGCTGTGAAGCCATCAAAGTAAACCTCTTAGGACATTACTGTTGCCCCTCAAGGACTACAAGAGCAACCTGAAGGTCAACTTGATCTTGGCTCCACCGAGATGCTTTAACTTCATATAATAAGGATTATATCATAGACAGGTTTGACCTAAATGTACTCTCCAGAATTTATGTTAACAGCCACTAGAAATGAAAATAAGGAGGTGGGTGGATACCTTAGGTTATTTCTGGTAGGCTGATCATGTCAGCCCAAGAGATTCTAACATACTTCTCCTTTACCACTGGCTTCACCACTCCTTTATCAAAGGTAGCTTTATGCATGGTCTATTGCCTCTTAAAATATAATTCTTCACTACATGATTGGATTATTACACTATTATGTTTTTGAAACAGCAACCCATTTCAAAATTACAACAATCTATTTCTTGCTTTCATTAGAATCTCAGAAATTTAATCCATACTGCTAGTACAGTAAAAAGTACCTACTTAAAATTTATCTAAATATGTATTATACTGCTGTTCTTATTTCCTGTGTTCTATCCTTTCTCTTCTTCTAAGAGGCTGAGACTGAGAACAAAACATTCACACAAACTAATAGTCTACAATCATTTATAAGTGGATTCCTAAACGATTATTCAAGGAGTATGTCAATCTAAGGGGAAACTGTTTAATTAAAAGTGTTTTACGCATACTGACAAGCAATTTGAATTAAATTAGAATCTGAGTAAGAAGCTAGCCCTTGAATTTCAGAAGCATACATTTAAGAAATTCAACTGTCTTAAGGACTTTAGTTTTTGAACATTACTTAATGACAATCTAATGTCTTGGAGACTGAAAGTCATTATATAGTAATGAAATCCAAGCCTGTTCCATAGTCTGTACAAGTTCTTCAGGGAAAAAAGAACAGATGACTTACATGAGTCTTCGCCTGTTTCCTCTGCTCTATGAAGCAGAGTCAAATCAAGATAGAACATGGGCCTTAGGAGCCAGGTGATTCTTTGCTCTGGTCTGACTACATCAAGTTAGGAAAGTCAACAGATCTGTGCATCATGTTTTCCCACCTACAAAAACAGCGACAATACCATATACCCTCTATCTCCTTATAAGAATGTTTTGAGGATTAATAATAAAATGAGGACTAAAAATGACAGTTAAGTGTTTTGTAATCATTTCCAGGTGGGAGGGTGGGGAGAGGTTGCAAAAGAATATTGCCAAAATACAAGGCATTTTCAACAACTTTTCTGAAACACTTAGAGATAGCCAAATTTAACCTAATTCTTTCAAACTGCAGTTGTACCAAACAATGAAATATGTCTCTATGCTGGGAGGGGAAGAGAGTAGAGAGGAGCAAAAATATAAATTCCTTTCCATATACTTGCCTATTTATAAACTTAAGAGATAGAAGGAAGCAGGCAGCAAGGCCTGAGGCTACAAAGAGTATGAGATCTGACACTTTTCTCTGAGGTGCCTGCAGGAGAAGGAACAGTACACTTTTATTCCAGCAAGCAAAAATTGTTGTTAATAAACAAAAGTGATATAAAGTCACTTTTAAATTATGGACCAATAGGTAAATAACCATCCTTAAATTTTACTATCCTTCATTACTATCTTGGCCAAGAATAAAAAGAATTTTAATACTTAACACAGGGACAATCAATCAATTAAAAAAAATTCAAACTTATAAACAAGTAAACCTATAAACTACGTTTTATACTACGAAAGCATTTTTGTCTTACAAAGATATTGATATAGAATTCCTTTCAAATTTTAGTTCCTTTAGTGCATTTACATCATTAAAGATACACACAAAACACTTAGCAGAAATCAAAGACACTGAAGCCAGGTATAAAGCTAAGGCTGTCGACTAAATATAATTCAAAAAAGAAACACAGCATCTCTGAAATTATATTAACTGAAATGGATTTTGCTTTCAAAACTCTGACAACTCCTCAGGGACATGTATTCTTCATAAGTCTGTTAAGTTCCAAATTCAAGTTTAATAATCATGTTCTTAGAATACTGAGGCTGCAGTTTAAGAAAAATAACTTTGTTTTCTGCTTCATAAAAGTAAACAGAGTAACTATAAAATAACTTCACTAGCTTGGGAACCAAGTCAGCTAAGGCAGAATAGCTTTTCTCAAACACACAAATAGCTACTTGTATCAGTTCACTGGAAGTGCTGCCTTCGCCTCGTAATTCTCCCTGCAGAGGCATAAAAATACAAATGATGTATATGTGTATTTGTGCAGTTGTAGTATCTACCATTTTAAAGCATCTTAAATGGTTACCAATACTTTCAGGCCAGTAGTTTTTCCCTCCCACCATGTCTTAAGCAATAGTCTCCCTGCACCCTAAAAACAAATGAGGTGAGGAAGTTGAAAAAAAAATAATCCAGCAAATATAATGACTCCAGAACAATGGACTACTGTAAGTACAACAATCCTCATAACATACAATAGGATTTGTGACTAGAATCACTACCTTTACTTTATAGAAGGGAAAGGTACCACATGTTCAAGCTGAGTTGGCAGGTAACAGCCACAAGCAGTATCACAACACAGATCTAGGAATCCCAGTCTATCACTTTACCCACGGATGAAATTATGAACTGAATAATCAGGGAGAAAGAAAATTTCTTGAAATAAAGAAGAATCTGAATAAATATTTTGTATATGTGTCTAAATACATCCAACCAAGGTGATACTGATGTATTAAAACCATTTTAATAACCAAAAAATATTTATCTATGGTTAATAGGCAATACTGTTTATAGGTAATTTATATCTAAAATATCAAAGCTGTCATTACGCCATACCTAAGTGAAATGACTGTCATAAATCAAATTTATAGTAATGACTTACTAAATAGATGCTACTTTGTTTTGTCAAACAAGTACTTCATAGAACTTGCACACTTACCTTAAAGCAGGTAACACAAAACACTTAGCATTTCAAATAGCCTTGCAAAGTGCCACCTCCCCACAGATCTAGGATAAAATAATTTATGCTAGGCAATAATGACCACAAATTTCACATATCTCCAAGTCTATATACTTCCTAATGGGAAGGCTAGCAACAAAAAAAAAAAAAAAAAAAAAAGATCATTCTTTTTCAATTTACAAATAAGCTTTTGTAAAACTCACTTAAAATAAATCAACAATAAATATCAAACTGAGTTTTATGCTCATAACAAATTCTGAAATTAAAATTTTAACTCCAAAAATTAAATTCTAGAAATTAAAATGTCTAAATGTTTATACACTCCAATAAAATAGTTCTTTAATCAAAACAAAACAATAAATTTGTTACCTAATATAGTGCCACATATCTGGTATGTACAAATTCTCAAATTGTACAACTCAAAGAAAATTAACTAAGCTGTATATACAGTACCTATTCCTTTCAAATCTGCTATAGCAAATAAGACGCTGAAGACTACAAACAGCACCAATAAAAGACTGATTTACATCTAAAAAGGTATTGTAGACCTTATTTTCTAGACAATATTTTGATACTGAAATAAAAACAGGAAGCATAATTCTAGTCTAATTTCAAACCCCATTACAAACTACTATAAATATATAACTCGTAATATTATTTAATTGGCACTGTCCCAAGAAAGCAGTTATTGTTCTATACTTACTCGTCACATGATCAATGTCATAATGTTTCAGTCAGCTGACTGTATTATTTCATATTAATACAAAATACACTTATTTTTTAAGTGTATTTATAAATAAATACAAAATACACTTATTTTTTAAAATGCTTTACTTTCAATAGTATTTTTTAAACTAAATAGTAAATCACTTAATTCTAAAAGGAACTTCATAAACCATTTCCTTCACAGTCCTTTCTAAAATATCAAATTGATTCTCACCCTGCACTCAGGACTGTCCAGTTTTGATCTTTAACGTGTTATTGCCTCATTGCCAACTTACTTCAATAGAATCAGTGGTTAACAGAACAATTTTCACTTATGTGACATGGAATACTATGTGGTTGCATGCTCCAATGCAACCGACGTGGCAAACAAAGTATCTACACATTTTATCTACAGACATACATAGAAATTTTTGTGGCAGAAGTTACATAATACAGATAAATTGCAAAATTAAATAAACATCACTAGAGTCATTTACCTCCTGAACTGAAATACAACTAAGGAAACTGTTTCTTGTACCATTTTGGTTTCTATAAGTGGCTTCAAAGCAAGGAACTTCCGAAGTTTTGGAAAGCTTTTGGATGTATTAGCCGTGATAAATCTTTCTTCAATCGTACATGTCAAAAAAAAAAAAAAAAGCAAAAACCACCAACCCCTCCTACGTAAAAAAAAAAAATAACATTCAACATTGGGGAGTAAAATAAAAATATCCAAACTCACCTTTATTTCCTTGCCCTTTAGGTCTCTGTGTAACGAGACGAAAGGTGTCGTAATGAGAAAGAAAAAAAAAGAAAAGAGGAAAAGTCTGTTAATCAAAGACGTTATCAAAGACCAGTTATTTTAAACCGCGTAGGAGTAAAAGCCACCATATCCTCCATAGCCACCAATTTCCCAACCACCCCCAGTCTTTAAAGCTCCTACCCTCCACTCGATGTCCGTCTCCCGAGCTCGCCTGGGCTCAGCCCCATGTCTGCCGCCCTCGGGATGCGGCCTAGGGCCCGGAAGAGGGTCCTTCCCCGACCCGCCGCGGCCCCGCGGCCTCCCGCCTGAGCCGCAGACGCCGGGGCCAGGACGCACGCCCCAGCACCAGCCGCAGGACCGCAACAACGTGCGCCCGGGGCACCGTTATAGTGCCGGCAGCGACGGAGTGGAGCCGAAGCCCCACGCGAGGGTGGAGCTCCAGGGCTCGGGCCTTTGCCGAGCCTGAGGCCTCGGCTCCCTCACCTGATCCACGCTAGTGGCTGACATTCTTCACCGCAACCCGAGAGCTGCTGCTGCTGCTGCTGCTGCTGCTGCTGCTGCTGCCGCCGCCGCCGCCCCTGCCGCCCTGGAAAGAAAGAGAAACGGTGTCGCAGTTAGGCTGCTGTGTTTCTTAGGATGCTTACTGCGGTTTAAATTCCAATACCCTACTTAAGAATATTCTTCCCGTCTGGTCTGAGGAGGCAGTCGGCTGCCGCCCTCGGCCGAGTTGACTGTTCCAGCCGCCGCCGCTGCCGCTGTTCTCTAAGAAGCCAGAAACAGGGCCTCGCGCTCGGGAGTCGCTGGAAGGGGCCCGTCTCTTTCGCTTGCACGCTACTCTTCCCCTCTCGCTCTCCGCTTCTCGGGTCCACAATGGCGGACAGACTTCTTAGTCTCACTTCCGCTCCGAGGCTCCCTGACCTTCCGCTCTCCACTCTGACGTCCGCGCTCACCTCGCTCTTCCTCCCCACCCTCCCGCCGCCAACCTTGGCTCCGCCCCGCACGCCACGTCACCGGAGACGAGATGTACGGCCGCCCCCTGGGCGCATGCGCCAGGGGGAGACCACGCCGGCTTCGCCCCCGCCGCCCAGCGCGCACACACACACGCCCCGGGCAGTTAGTGCCAGCTTTCAGGGTCTTTTCCGTGGCTTCCTCTTGAGCAATTTCGAGGCCGCAGGGCGCGTGTCGGGAGGCAACAGGGGGGAGCCGGGCCAGAGCTGGATTGCGGGGCATTCTGGGCGGGAAGTGGGCCTGGGCGGGAGGCGGCGTCTGTCGGGGATTATAGCAGAGCCGAGCCGGCGGGGCCCTCCTGGCGGCGGAGTGAACGTTGGCGGGTTGGAACGCCGAGCCAGGATTCTCGCCCGCCTGGTATGAGCGAGCAGTGGTAGCGGGTCCCTCCCCGGGAGCTTCCCGAGACCATCCAAAGCCTCGTGGGCGGCTGGGTGAGTCAGCCGCCCTCGGGACAGACTTGCTGGGCCGTCTGCACGAGTCAGCACGTGCAGCGAAAGTTCGATGGGGTTGGAGCTCTGGGCATTGACACTTAAAAGCGAATAATAGGAGGTGCGCCGACCAATGTTTGTACTCTCCAAACCCCAGGGACATGATCGGAATAACTCACTTCACCCGGAAGCTGTGGAGCAAACTGCCGCCCAGTTCATAGACTTGTGTTCCCCTCCCCAGACGTTAAGTTGATTTTGATGAATAAAGTTACTTTGGGAAAGCTAAGCGAAGTTGCAGGACGTGTTTTTCAGTCTTAAAAGGAGAGATGTTTAAAGTTTCAGTAGAAACTGGTAAAGTTACTTTTCTGTAAATGGCAAAACCAAAGTGCAGATTTGCAACATTTTGAAATTTGTTGAAATAACATCTTTGCATTAAAGGCAAAGATTCCTTGCCTAACAGGCATGGTGTAGTCTATAGAGAAATACTGACCAAATTCTTCCGAAGCCATCAAATAGGCGATAATTTAGAAAAGTGTAAAATTGCTGAATTATAGGACTAATTTTGTGTTTAACAATGCAACAAGAATTTTAATGCAATGAAGGATAGGACTGAAACTTATCTTGAGAGTTCACTGTTTCATAAAAATCATCAGGTGTTTTTCAGGTCTGGTCGGCTTCCCACGCTCTCCCATTTCGCCACAGGTCCCAAGGACTCAGCGTGATTTTCAGTTCAAGCTGACATTCTTGCCTGCTATTTCCCAAGACCTCCCCACCCTTCCAGTTTCGCTCTTAATCTCTCCAGTCTACCCAGCCTCCATTCCCATACAGACCTTTTAATTTGAGAGAGTTTGCTACCACATGTTATGAGTGGGGAAACTGAGAGTATACAAAAGGAAACCGTGTAATCCTGCAGGCCTGTCTTTGAGCCTTAATTATCTAAGTTAAAAAGCATGGCTTTGGATTGAATTCTGAGATTGAATTCTGGCTGGCTAAAATTAGTTGTATAACTGAAACTTTCTAAGCCTTGGTTTGCTCATGAGTATAATAGATCAGCTAAGTACAATTTCTGGCACAGAGTAAGCTTCAACAAGCAGTGCTATCTATAGGACTAGTTTCTGGTTCCTTGACTAAATAATTCCCAGAATGGTGGTAATAGCTTATATTCACTGAATGTTCATTATATGTCAGGTACTAATCCTCACAGCATCCTTGTGTATTATGTACTATTATAAGAAGTGACACAGTGAGGCTAAGAAATGTGCCCAAAATCACAGTCACTATCCAAAAGATGAAAACTTAAGATAGAGGCTTGTTTTTCTCTCATGCAAAAGAAATCTTGAGGTCATCAGTCCAGGGCTTAGGCTACTGTCACAGTGTCAGGTACTAGGCTCCTTCTAGCCTCTTGCTCCACCGTCCTCATGATAGCATTTCCACCTATGATCTAAGATGACTGCTCAACTTCCAGCCATCATAATCCCTCCCACCAGCAGAAAGCAAGGTGAAGAAAGGCACATCTCTTTCCTTTAAGGATGTTTTGTAAATATTGCATTTTCTGTTTCTGCCTACCACCTACTAACTGGAACACGGTCTTATGAAAATACCTAGTTGAAGGAAACAAACTGATATATTATGGGTGGCCATGCGCTCAGCTAAAAATCATAAGGTTCATGACTGAGAACGAAAAAGACAATGGATAGTGAAAGATTAAATAGTTATAGGCTGATAACTTTTTCACAACTTGACTAGGGTTATAGCTTTTAGAAAGGCTCAGGTGAGGTGCCTTTCTCATCACATATCAAGGGGCACCTGACGTCAAAATGACTTATTATTGGTGATGTCAATCTGAGTCATTTGGTCTAAGTAGTGTCTGCCAGGATTCTCTGTGGCAAAGTTACTATTTTCCACTTTTCCATACTCTAGTCTTGGGAGGTGAGTCATTAAATCGATCCTTCAATCAAGAAAGAAATTTAAACTCCACTTCCTGGAGTACCCACATGTATTATTTGGAATTCATGTGCAAGAAAGTTTTGTCCTTTCTCCCATATTTCTATTATTCTTTGGGTTATATAATCCAGTACTGTCATTATTTTTGTTGCTCAAGTTGTTCCAAGCTTTGGCCACCGGGGGATCAGGTTATTTTGTGTGTGTCCTTTTAACATGCACCAGTCTCCCCCTGCCCCTGGAGCACTTCACTTTGGAGCACAACTTTTTCATTGATTCTCTTGTTTACTCCAAGAGAATTTACAATGACAAGTAGAGAGCAACAGAAAACATCAAGTAGCCCTAAGTTGTCCCTAAAACAACGAGTATCAAAGTGTGGTCCTGGGAGGAGAGCATCTGTGCTCCCCTGAGAATTTGTTAGAAATGCAAATTCTCTAGGACCCCATTCCATAGTTACAAACTCAGAAACTCCGGGGTTTTTGTCAAGCCCTACAGGTAATTCTGAGGCACACTAAAGTTTTAGAACCATTGTACTTAAGTTTTCTCAAAGATACAGGTCAACACTTTACCCAAGGACTCCATAAATTCTGTTATTAGTCTTGGTGAAAGTGTTTCTGAAAAACTTCTGGTTATTTGCACGAAAAATAAATCAGACCAGACATGAACAGGTATTTCACCAAAGACGATATAGGGGTGGCAAATAAACACATGAAAAGATGTTCAACATCTTTAGCCATTAGAGAAATGTAAATTAAAGCCACAATAAGATCACTACCCACTTACTAGAATGAGTAAAATAAAGACAGCACCAAATCCTGGCTAGATTGTAGAGAAACTGCATCACTGGAACATTGTTGGAGGGATTATAGCCGCTATGGAAAAGAGTTGGATAATTTCCTTAAAAATTAGACATGCAACTACCAATAGTAGTCACATTCTTGGAGACTTTTCCCAAGAAAATGAAAACTTGTGGTTGGCTATATAACGCCTGGCAATGATGTCTGCATCCTAATCCCCAGAACTTGTGAATGTGTTACCCTACATGGCAGAAAGATATTTGCAGTTGTGATTAAATTGAGTTCTTGAGATTGTTAACCTAAATTAAAAAGTCCAAATGAGAAACAATAAGTATTTATTTGGAATCAAAGAATTGCAATATGACAAACACAGATCCAGGCAGAAACTGGAATAGTATCCCAATTACATGGTAAAGGCATGAGTTTTTGTGAGAAAAGGAAAGAAAGAATTACATGGAAAGAAGGAAAAGTTTCCATTTGTGCTGTAAAAGCTGAGTTACTCTTTAGCTATGTGATTGGTTTCTGATTCTGTCTTCAGATAGAGAGTCTACAACCATCAGTCCTTGTCGTCAGGATGTCTGCTCTTCTGTTAGTTTAACAAACAATTGTTTATGAGACAACATTAATTTGGCTGAGTCCAAAGGTCTGGCCCAGTTCAAACAGGCCAGAGTTTCAAGGAGCAAAACATGCAAAGCCGTAGATAGTAGTTAAGAGGACAGGATAGGCTCCAGGGTAGAAACACCTGAGTGTGCATCCTGGCTTTAGCATTTACTAGCTATGTGACCTTGGGCTAATTCTCTGTGCTTTTGTGTTGTACCTGCCTCTTAAGGTTCTTGGAAAGATTAAATGAGAGAAAATTACGTGCAGTGCTTGGCACTGCCCTTAGCAAATAGTTAATATTCAGTAAACATCAGCAGTTATCATCATCTTCATCATCATCATTAAATATTAAAATGTACCAAGATGTGTGGACTAAGCTCTGGAATTTTACAAAGAAATTCTGGGTTCATGTCCCAAGTCAATCTCTTCAAAAGGCATGTCTTGAACAAGTATGTGACACCCTTAATTTCAATTTCTTAATTTTTAAAATAGATAAAAATATGTTAAGGTTGTTTTGAAGATTAAGTGAGAAATCACATCAAAAAATAATTTGTGTAACTATTAAGTGCTTTACGAATATGCCGTATCAAGTGACTGAAGGGACATGTGACAGTGAAGATGAATGAGCTTCATCTCAACATCTTGGCTTTATGTAAATATTAGAAAGAGAAGAAGATACTAAATTGACTAAGACAAAATTTCTGCCATCCTGGTAAAATGAAATAAAGTTGAATTGTAGAAGTTATATTTCTTGCACTTGAGTTTGCAGATGGAGATTCCAACCTATATACCTGATTTATAGGTTTGGCCTATAAAGTTCAATGTAATCCAATTAATATTTATTGAGTGCCAATCATGTGCCAGGCGGTGTTCTTGCCCACATGATGTCTACTGTCCAGTGAGGTGGTTGGCACTAAAAAATAATCGCAAGTCAAATAAATGTCACCAAAAAGGAAATACATGGGATCATATAGCAAAAACTATTTACTATAGAGTGATGCCATAAATGCCTCCTTGAGAAAGTTATATTTAAGCTGAAATGTGACAAACTAGAAGGAATACACCACAGCAAAATGTAATTAGGAGAAGAATGGTAGAGGGAAAAGGGGAAGAGCATGTTTCATAAATGACAGAGTGAAATCCAGTACAATTAGAGCATAGAGGGCAAAGGAAAGAACATTAGCACAAAGGGCTTGAAAACGTTTTTAGAGTTTTATTATATTTCTTTGCTAGGTAAATTGGTTGGAAAATAAGCTAATGTAGCATATTTAGGTCTTAAACTAGGAGGAAGTCTAGCTGTCACTTAAAATAGCATTCTATCACAATTTTCCAAATTAACTTACAATGACTGATAGTGTAAGCATAAAAATATTTTCTCTCCTACAGCCCATGTCTAACTATAGACATTATCTGGAGCTTTATATTGTGACCAGAGACTAAGTACTCTTAAAACATTTTAGGGACTAAGTACTCTTAAAACTACTTACTGTCTTTCATAACATTTTATAATGTTTACAAGTGTAAGTCAATTCACAACATTTTATGATGTTTCCAAGTATAAGTGAATTTACAAGTATAAGTGAACTTTAAACCACTTCTATTAGTCAACTGTAATTTTTTAAAAACCCCTTGCACTGGTGCACATTACATTTCAAATGTTCTTTTGATCAGAATATGATCATTTGTTTTACTTACGGGTCGGCAGTCTTCAACAATGCATCTACTGTGTTATATCTGTGTGGGCTGGACAGTTAGAACTGAAAGTGCATTCTTGCATTAAACTACTATTGTAAACAGTGACTTACACAGGGATATGCATCCTGTAATATTGCTGAATTAATATATTCTGCATTTAACTTTTGATTTTTGTCCACCTGTTGTCATAGTTTCACAAGGCGTCCATCCTCTTCGTTGCTGTTATTTCTATTTATTTTCCCTTTGCATTGCACAAAGTGTCAGTTCACCAAGCCCTACCTGGTTCAGCCTCTTATCATTTCTCATTTTGACTAATGCCTCTGATCTGCCTGCCTGCTTCTCTCCCATCAACCACCCTCCGCCCTGCTACCAGAGTTTCAGATCTCGTTGACATACTTCCTTTCTTAAAACTCTTCAATGTTCCCCTTCAGCTAAAGCAGCTGTCTCCAGATTTCATCGAACTCGTACTCTTAACCAGAAAAACAATTTTGAGCATTTATCCCCAATATAGCCAAATTTAATTTTTATAATTTGCATATTCGTATTTTGTACTAATATTAGGTCTAATATGAATTATAAGAAATTTTAAAATATGAACTAAACCAACCATAAATAAGAATTATATTTTTTCTTACACTCTAGGGTACCACGTCAAACATACTCATTTTGTAGACCTCTATCTTCTCATGTTCTTCCCTTTCACCCCCATTAACTCGCATTCATATATGCCCCTACTTTCTAGGTGCAATATATCAGGTAGAATTCTCTAAAGGTACCAAACTCACTCTTGATTCTGTATCTTTGCACAGGTTGTTGTTTCTGCCTGGAAATCCCCCAGCCCTTCTTGGCCTAACTCATACTCATCCTTCAGGGCTCACTTACCTTACTATCTTAAGGATACCTTCCTAGAGCCTCTCAGAAGAGATCAGATACTTGTCTCTGTGTTCCCATAGCAACCTAGACATCTTTTATGTTGCCTATGTCCCTTACTAGTCTTCAAGTTCCTTGAGGATAAGGATCAGGTATTCATTAGGCAATGTCAATCATTGCCTACCATAGTACTCAGCACACAGTGTAACATTACTATTTGGCTGAAAATAACTTGACCTAAGGTAGTTTGGTGGGAAGCAAGCCAGAAAACATGTCATTTTGGTCATGTGGGTGCATTTGTAATGTTTTATACATCTTTAAGAATTGTTGCCCATCCTCTACCCCAACCTCTAGGGGCAGGATTGTACTTTTTTAATTCTAATTTATTTTTATCTGATTTTAACTGCTCTACACTATTTGCCATTTCAAAAATTTGGTATAACCTAGATGTCTAACAATTGGTAAATTGCAAAAGAGTATACATTATATTAGATTGTAGAAAAATAACAAGCTTTATATGAAAGACTCTTGGAGATTATATATCAATAAAGATTTTATTACAAAAGTAGGTTTGTATTATTAAAACACTTTCCGCTCATTACAGAAAATCAGAAACCACAAACAGAGAAATAAATAAAAGAATAGTTGAAATGTCACCAACCTAGAGACAACTTCTGTTCGAGAGAGAATAGGAGGAAAAGAGAAATGTATATGAGTGGATTACTGACCGATTAGAAAAAGGGTAGTCTTGATAAGAGTTTTGGAGGAAAGACAAGATTAAATTAATTGATGGAAATCCAGGAGGGATAGTTTGAAATAAATGGGAAATTCTTTTGAAATAGCTAAACTCAAATTAAATCTCAGATTAAAGTACATTCATTTAATTTGCTAGCCCAAAATCTGGATAAATTAAGCATACATTTGTAAGCTTTTATTTCCAGCTTTATTTTCTTCTACTGCTCTGGTGCAGCCAAATCATGCTCCTCATGTTTCCACTAAATGTCTCTAACATTTTCTTGACTTTTTGTCTATGCACAAGTTATTTATTATAACAAATGCTACCAATCGTTGTCTATTAAAATGTGTCCACCTTTGAAAGCTCACCTGAAATGCATTATTCTCTGTGAAGTCTTCACATCCCACCTCACCCCTACCACTCAACTATAAAGAATCTCTTTCTTTTGAACCTCCGTAGCAGTTTATATTTTGTTGATGGCCTCTGTAGTCTGGTAGAATGGAAAGGGGACAGAGCAGTGAATTTGCAATATACGACAGTACTTTGTAAACTGAAAAGCATTGTATAGGATGTTACTGTTGTCTCATCCTCAGAACTAGATTTTAAACTCCTTGAGGCTAAAGACTTTATTTTATTCAACCTTTTATCCCTTTTATCTAACATGTTACTCAGCCGCATAGTTGTTTAATAAATGTTCGTTAAATAGCTTATAGTAATTCTTTTCTGCTTTCCATTGTATTGATTCTTCAGGCGTGGCCACAGATCTTAAAACACTTCTTGGCTTTGTTAACCTATTATCCACATATTGTGCAAAAGCCTCTGCACTGATCATGGAGGAAGTTAAGATATGCATCTTCCCCACTGAGTTTGTGAGACATATAAAATTATTTATTTCCAGGCATAATACTCTTTGATGAGTAGACAATGTGAAATTTTCCTGGACTTGAACCAGTGTACAGATCCAATGCTTGGCATATGTGAGGGACTCTCACCTGTGGAAAGAGCTAAGAGGTAAGGCCTTGTATAGTGCCCATAGGATACAGACAGAGCTCCCCAAACTAGAAGTGCAGACACTGGTCCTGGAGTGGCACATTACAGATATCTATACTTGCTTTGAAATAGTAGCTGCATATTCTCGCATACCTGAGACCTGGTTTCACAGTGCCACCAGAAGGATTTTCCCTGCCATTAGGTGTCGTAGAAGGCAATGAATTTCTTCCACTCCAACATTTTAGATTATCTTGTCCCTTTATGGACAGGTGGGATCCAACAGAAAATGATGCTGTTTGGCTCTCATTCTGCTGGCTGTTTCTGGACTATATTGGACAACTAGCTAAGTAACATAAATTTTAATTTTTATGTAAAGGAATCTTGGAGGAAGATTTGAAAGAAATTACCATTAAATACAGAATTATATTGTTAGATTTTTTTCCACCAGAAATTTTTTTTCATGGACATACAGGCATTTGTGCATATGTATTTACAGAAACATGCTTGCTTCTGCACAGACCGTTCCTTTCATTTCAGTACCCATTTTTTTGTAGTCTTATTTTGTGCCAGACACCCTCGGATAGAGAGTTGAATGAACTGCAGCCCTTGTCTTGTGGAACTTAGATATACCTTCTCATATGCCCAGCAGCTCAGTGAGTTGGAGAAGACAAAGAATTCACCATGAAATGTAGCATCTTGGACGCAAAATACAACAGTGATTCAGATGAAAGCAACATGTTTTTTTAACCTAAGGGAATCAAGGAAAGCTTCACAGAGGCAGTGAGAGTTTTGAAGGATAAGCAGGGGTTCATCAGGCAAATGGTGAGGATGAGGGCACACCCCGCACAGGAACACTCTGTGCCATGGTGTAGAGGTATAAAGCAGCGTGGCAGTTTCAGGGCACTCTAGTTAAGTAACGTGTGAGTCATCGGGGGATGTGTGACTGTGGAGGAGCGACTGTTCCAGATCTCGACTGCCGTCTGACCTGAAAGCTAGATCCGAGCCAGATCAGAGATTGCTTCCCGCACATCTCCTTCGAGACCGTCTAATTGAGCCCACCCCTGTGCCCCGAGTCCCGCTGGTTCCCACGAAGGGCTATTGCCCCGCCCTGGGCAAGCATGTGAGGCGGTTTCCGCTCATCCGGGGCACGTCAGGACCCAGTACTCCTATGCATCCTGCCCTGTTCTATATAATTCTTCAGCTCCTGCCAAGCGGAGCAGAGGATGTCCACGTCCTCCTGCCACTGTCTAGACGAGCCTCCTATGTAATAAACGTCTGATTTAATGCTGAAATGTCAGCCCCTCCTTCAGTCTCTAGGCCCCAGGAAATTTTACAAACAGTACATTACATTAGAGCTTCTATGTAAAGAGAAATATGAATTAAATTATACTGACATGCCATTTTCCTGACAGATTAGCAAGATCCCAAAACTTCTACACACTCTTTTGATGAAGTCGTAAGGAAATAGGTGCACGTTCCACTGCCGGTGGGAATATAAATTGGTACAGCCCCTGAGGAAGGCAATTTTGAAATATCAAAATTACAAACACGTGTCATTTGTTCCCCCCTGATAACTTGCATCTTGCAAAATGGCTTATATAGTATAGGTTTTTCACTATAGCATCGTTTGTAATGCAGCCATGTTATTGCATGTACTGGGTTTTTATTCCTTTCTATTGCTGAGTAATAGTCCGTTACATAGATGTATCACATTTGGTTATCCATCTACCAATTGATGGGCATTCCATTTTTTCCCCAGATATTGACTATTATGAATAAACTTTCACCTACAGATCTTTCTGGTGTTTTCACTTCTCTTAAATAAATCTGTGGATGCTAAAAAGGTGTTCTGTAGAAAGTAGCCTGACAGGATTATCTGATCATAAATTCCTAACTGGGCAGGTCATGGTGGGTAGTCATGTTCCAAGCCTATAACTTCCTTAGTAAAAAGTTTTTAAGCCAGCCATGTCCATTATCTTGTGCATCTTCCCGAACACATATGCCGGAAGTAATATTCTTTGAGGGCATAATCACCCTCAAGAGAGCACATGATCTTGTTAACTAACCTGTGATCCAGTCCCCGCCTTGCTTTCTCCCGCCGTTGCCGTCCCGCCTTAATTTCAAAGGCATAAAAGAAGCTGCAAAACTGTTATTCTCAGGAGCATTTCAGATCCTGCTCCCCAGCGTGTGTCATCAGTTTGGTCCAAATAAACTCATAAAAATTCCCTACAGGTTTGGATGTTTCCTAGGTCGACAAATGTGTAGGAATGGGATTCCTGGGTTGTATGGTAGTTATGTGTTTAAGTTTATAGGAAACTGCTGAACTGTTTTTCTGAAATGACAGTGCCATTTTGCATTCCTACCAGCAATTCCTGAGAATTCTGCTTGCTTTATATTTTTGTCAGCACTCGTTATTGTCAGCCATTTAACTTCAGACGTGCTAGTCGCTGTGTAGAGGTATCTCACCATAGCTTTAATTGATTTCCCTGGCAATTAATGATATCCAACATCTTTTCACATGCTTATTTGCCATCCATAGATCTACTTTAGCGATGTGTCCTAGTATCCCCTTCCCCCATTTTTTTAGATTGTTTATCTCCTCATTGACTTGTTAGGGTTCTTTACATATTCAGTATACAAGACTTTAATCAGATATGTGGTTTGTATCCTTTTTTCCCAACTGTGGCTTTTCTTTTCCTTTTCATAGTAGTATCTTTGAATACTACTATGAGACCAGAAATTTTAAATTTTTTTAAGTCTTATATGTTAATTTCATCCTCTATAGTTTATGCTTATTGCGTCCTAAGAAATCTTTACCTAAACCACGGTCATAAAGATTTTCCCCTATATTCTCTTAGAAGTTGTATAGCTTTAGTTCTAACAATTAGGTCTATTATCCTTTTGGAGTTATTTACACAGGTATGTATGTATTAATCTTCAATAAAAAGTTTTTTAAAAAGTTCCAACTATGTGGACCTTTGTTTTGGTAAGTGACTATTAGAGAATTACTCCACCTAGTGGATACTTTAAAACACACATTTAATCTTCTGTTCATATTATGATATTTTAACAATGAATACAAAAGCAGGGTTTTTTTTTTTTCAAAAAAACAAATATTTTGGAAAAAAGCTTGGAAATATTCATTTAATTTTATTTTTGAAGTAGATATAAATATATCAGCTGTAAAAATTCCCATATCTCCACACTTAGAGACAAATTTTTCTAACTTATTTTAAAGTCATCACTTTAATGAAGTACTTTGGTGGGATTCGAACACTCGTTTAAATTTTGAAAGTATAGCACCTTCTAATTGCCTGTTAAGAACAGTTAATTAGCAATAGAAAAGGTGGAAATTTACTAATTGATTTTCAATAAAAACTTTTGAATAAGTGAATGAAATTGAAAAATGAGTATTAGATCTACATATTTTGTGATATATATATTTTTTTAATAAGCAAATCCACTGAACTTACAACTCAACTTTTGGATTGCTGTATCAAAAAGTAACAACCCAAGACTTTTAAAAATAATTATGCATATTCACTTAGCACTCAACAAAACTATTATTAATAAGAAAAGCAAAAAGGATTTTCGTACCATTAATAAAATAAAATTAAATGATTTTTAAATGATTTCTTCTATACGTAAACTGTTTGCTTATATTTTATAACATACATAATTTATAAGGATATAAATACATAATAATTGGTATATCCTTGAACATATATTCAATCTCCTGGGTTCTTGTATTCTCATCTGTGAAATGAATGGTTTTGATTACATAATCTGCTCAACTTGCTTGAAAATTCTTTGATTTTGTAATTCTATGCCTAGAGATCCTGTCTTTGGCCTGTTTGTCAACATTTTTAAAATGATACTATCATCAGGTTTCTTTCACATGTTTAAAAACATATAAAACCTACATCTTCTTTGGAATTCAGACAGCTCATATTCCCCTGCCTGAGGTCAATTCCAGAGTTATACAAACATCCTTTGAGGTAAAAATTATTTTTTTCCATACTGGAGGCAGGAGATCAGTTAGACAGCACCACTGTGATAGAGAAATGAGAAGAAGGATTTACTTAAGACAGTTGGGGAAATAAAACATTCATGGGGAATGACAGGAATTTATTTTGAAGAAAGAAATCACGGGATCTGTTGATAGGTTGGGATATAAGGAATTTTTTTAGAGAGAAGAGTTAAAGATAATTTAGAAGATTCTAGCTTCGGAATTTAGGAGAAGGGTGATATTATGGAGAGATTTATGAACATATTAAAAAGATGCCAGTTTGTGATAAAAGAATGTTGACCTCAGTTGCAGAAGATGAATTTGAAGTAATTTTGGTACATCCAGTTACGATTTTTCTCTACTTCTTTATTTAAAAATGTTACAGATTAGTGGAAAATAGATTAATAACCCTAACAGATAAAGATCACGTACAGACTAATCAAAAACAGACTCACAGATACAGAGGACAATCTGTATCTGCCAGAAGGGAGGGGAGTTGGGGAGCTGGGAGAAAGGGGTGAAGGGTTAAAGAAGTACAAATCAGTAGTTGATAGAAGGACACTGGGATGGGGAATGGCATACGGAAAGCAGTTAGCAGTAATGTAAAGGCTAGGTAGAGAGGCAGATGGGTGATGGAGTAATTGGGAGATCGTTTCATAAACTATATAAATGTCTAACCAATGTACTGTATACTTGAAACTAATAATAAAATAAAGTAAAATGCAAAAAAAAAAAGATTACATACAAATCAATAGGAAGGAAATACATTTCCAATAGAAAATGGGCAAAGACAATGGGCAGGAATTCACCAAAGAACACACCCAAACGACCAATAAATGCGAAAAATGTTCAACCTCATAAATAAGAAATGTAAAATTCCAATAATAATAACGTACTATGGATTATCAGGATAGGCTTTAGTTATAATTATATTGCTTCTCTGGTGAAATGGTTCTCTCGTATAGAACTAGACTTGAACGTGCTGAGAATATGTTGAAGCTATGAGTTATGTACTCTGCTTTACGGATATGAGAACTTGAGAGGGAGAGGGAGGCGGGAAGCCTGTTTGGAGCACAGCAGGTTGATAGGACGAAACAGGTGGGCCAGGAATGTGCTGAGAAGAGCTGACAATTGGAGGAATCAGTGCTGACTACATCAAGCAAAAGAGATAACCTTTTGCAAATTGAAATGACATAACTCATTTCTGAAGATGAAGAAAACTGAAATATATCCCCTTAAATCAGTTAGCTAGGACTCATTAACATAATAACGCCAACTTATCTGGAGAAGTTGAGAAAGCACTAGAAAAGTATTGAAAAACACAAAAGGTGCAGAATCTTAGGAATACCAGTATAGAATATGAAGTTCATCATGTATATTCTAATATCCAATAAGTAGAATTTTGTTTGAAAATCCTAGAAGATGCCCTAGGAATTCAGATGAGAATGATAAATTCTGTTAAAGAAATAACATCAGGCGAAACAACAGAATTTCTCCAACTGCATTTGGAATCTATAGAGAAGTTAAGATATAAAATGATGACGAAGAAACTTTATTTCACCAGCTTCATGACTCTTGGTGGTATATTTCATGATATATTAATTTTCATTCTTACGACTCCATAAAATCATATATACATAATTTATTTTTAATTTTAGGCAGATTCTAATAAAAGCTATATAAAAATTTAACATTTTATTGAGTTATAATTAATTTTTAAGCAAATTCTACTAATATTGTTTGTAATAAAGGAGTTTTAAGCCTCGGCTGTGATTGCCAGGTCAATTCTAAGAAACAGAAAATGAATTTCCAGCATAAATAAATGATTTTTATATCAATTTAGTTTGCATCAACAAATTTATAAATATAATCATTGTTTATAGATCATCTCTCTGTGTACTAGTTATTTTATTTTTACTATGTGTCACATATTCTTATCAACCTTATGAAGTCAATTTTATTCCCACTTTATTGAGATGAAATTGATGTTCAATAAATTTTAGGAGTAGCATAAGGTTGAACAACTAACTTATGGAATTGTTCAGACTCAAACTTGAGGCTGTCTTTTTCAAATTTTTTGCTCTTGCTAATTTTCCAAATTATATGTCCAGTTTATACATATTTTTATAACCACAGAACCAGCTCAAAATGGTTATATCCTGTTTAACAAGACAACAGACCAAAATTGCATGTCATGCAGCTGAAGCATGAGCAGAGGAGAGAAGTTTGACCTCCAGTTGCACTCAGAACCAAAGTCTTGCCCACCCCTCACCCCCCACAGAACCAAAGGTCTGGGACATAACCAGAACCCTTTCAGAAGCAAAGGGTTTCTTGTCCAGGAAGACTCAGTGCTAATGTCCCTTACCATAAATGGCCAAGTACCAAGGTCCTCCAACGAAAACTTGTCCCACCAGCTCTTCTGCATACCTGTCCCCGCTTACCCCTTAAAAACCCTTAACCTAGTCCAGTGAGCAAGATGGATTTGAGGCACTATTAGGCACTATTAGGTCTCCTATCCTCTCCATTGGCGCCTTACTCAGACTCTGACATTTTGGATTTCTTGCCTTTCAAAATGTCGAGCACGCAAACTTGGATTTGGTCACATTCTTAGTGGAATCATTTGTGAAACATTGATTTTGATGCTGTGATTTATGGAAACTATATATTTTGCTCTTTGTCCACGGGTCTTGGTTCATAGCCTCCACAACCCTTGGAGTTTACATTTTGTCTCTTGTCCTCCTCAGTTCCTAAAATCGCTTCAGGGCCATAAAGGCGAAATGAGTGTCTTCTTATTCATAACAAGCTTCTTTCCACCACAACTGGGTTTATGTTAATGTGATGACTTTTGGAAATCCCCTAAAGATAGGAGACTGGTTGCCAGGGGAACCAACCACGAATAGAGGGTTGGCGCTTTCAGTTTCATCCCTGATTTCCGCAGGTGGGAGGAGAGGCACTGGAAGCTGAATCATCAATTGCCAATGATTTAATTAACCAATCATGCCTCTAAAGAAGTCTCCATAAAAACCTAAAAGGAGAGTTTGGGAGAACTTCCAGGTGACGAACACCCACCTTCCACTGTGCTGGGCCCCAAATTCCATGAGTACAGAAGCTCTTCTGTTTGGGACCTCACCCTACATGTGTGTGTCTCTTCACCAGGCTGCTGATTCATATCCTTTAACATCCTTTGTAATAAGCTAGTAACAAAAAAAGAATTCTAAATTAATTTTATAGAGGCCAGAGATTGAGAGAAAGAGACAGAACAGTTAGCTTGTCCGTAGCTGTGGACTAGCTCTGACAAAGCACTGCACACACTCCTGTGTATCTATTGGAATTTATTTCAGGTGGCTATTTCTGAGATTATCCAAAAGAGAATAACCAGGCGCCATCGAATGCCAGAAGCCTCTGCTTCTCATTTACCCATGAACTTTTCAATCTGTTACCCATAGCTAATCCACAGGAGCAGACACTTCTTCCTGGCAGACTCTGCTTCCCATCCCAGACCTAGCCCTGCTTCACCTTCTCCCATCCCCTTTGTCTAGAGCTAATGTAAAATCTTTCGGAACAACGTACATCTTTCTCCCCTCTACTTGTTATATAAAAAACACTTGCAAAACTCAAGGATGATGGACATGTTGTCTTTCTTAACTAGCCGTGCTGCTGGTGGTCTAGACTCCACACCCCAAGACCAGTCTTCTTTTGTTAGCAATGGCTTAATAAACTCTCCTTTTTAAAAAGACTTTCAGCCATGAGGGTTAAAAATTTTTGTTTACTACCAGTAATCTAGTGCGTAAACTAGTTTCCTGAGTTCTACGAACTACTCTAGCAAATTAATGGAACCCAAGGTGAAGGTCATTGGAACCTCTGATTTATAGCCAATTGGTCAGAAGCACAGATAACAAGCTGGGCTTGCGATTGTTATCTGAAGTGTGGGCAGTCTTATTTGACTGAACCCCAGACCTGTGGAGCCTGAACTTACCTCCAGGTAGATCAAGTCAGAATTGAGTTGAATCGTAGGACACCTAGGTGGGGGGGAAATGGTGACCAAAATTATATCTATAAACATGTAATAGCTTGGTGTAACCAAACAAGAGTTAGGTAAAAACAGTTCTACAACATAAACTCCACTTTAAATGTATGCACATGGACATAGAAAAAATGTTTGAAATGACATGCATTCTTGAATGGTAGAATTATGACTTGTATCCTAGTATGCCTTTTCTTATTTTGTAAAATGTGTAAAACGAGCATGTCTCGATTTATAGTGAGAAAACATAGAATTTTCTTTTACAAATATAAAGTTGTTTCTTACTTTTAAATGGAGTATATCAGTCTCCTTGATCACTTTTAAAAGTTCAATTTGTATTGAGCTTACTTTTAAGTGAATCCTGGTTCATTTTTCTTGTTTTCGAGACTGATAGATAAAACCAATTGATTTCTTCTAGAGTTCCACTAGGTGGTGCTATAGTGGAATTAATTAACTGCGTTTTTTTTTGTTTTTTTTTTTTTTAAACATCCACTTGTACTCAAACTTTCGATCCTGTTTTGGCATTCAAGATGTCACTCATTTCCCCAATCAATCTCTTCTTGTGTCACTGCCAATTAATAAAAACAGATCATCTCACTGCAACTCTAGGACTGATTTAATGCAATATTAAGGAGGCGTCATCTACTAATTGATAAAAAATTGATTTACGCTAAATGATAATATAACAATGATCTACTGTGAATAAAGAACAGCTATACATCCAGCCCTGATCGCCGTGAGGTCCTGAGAGATAACTGGAGGCATCTGGGCCATACTTTGTAAACCACTAATGTGCAATGTAGCACTTTAAGAAATTCGATCCAGGAATTTTCCAGTTACCAGTGGTTCTCAACTTTCAGATATTCAGCTACAGTAATCCAAAATTATGGTACATTGATGATTACATGCATGTTATTATGTATGGCATTTAGAACGGTCTGAGCAGAAATCATAACTATTCTGGCCCAGAGTCCCTTTATCGATGAGGCTCAGTGAGTTTCTCCCTTTGCTGTGCATTTGTCCCCCAGTCATCTCTCTGGCTTATGGCTTCTGACATCACAAAGTTATTTCATTCTAATATATGCCCTTCAGCTTTTTTTCCATGTAATATTGTCAATAAATGCAAGAGAACTTTAATGCCATTATTTGTACTGTTGTACCATTAGATTTAACAACTAAAAAATATGTCAGAGTGTGGGCACCAGGCCTGGCTGAATCCAAGGTCTGGCTGGTCCAAGGTCTGGCTGGTCCAAGGTCTGGCTGGTCCAAGGTCTGGCTGGTCCAAGGTCTGGCTGTGATCCGGGCCCACGGCTAGGAATAGGACTCCGGATTTAGAATGTTACATTGGTGTAGTAGGGCGCCTGTGCCTAAAATATGTAAACATACTTCAGCTTATTGTATCACGCATGTGATACAATAGTGGCTGAAGGCCACTATTGTACTCTGCTATGTATGGAGCCATGTGGTCCCCTGGAAAGCAGAAGGGGAGCACAAGAAGGGGGAGAAGAGGAAGAGCAGAAGCAGAAGCCAGTCCCTGCAATAGACTGCACTTTTCCCAATAGAACCTCGCTCCGCACAATAAAGTGGGTGCCTGCTGTTTCATTCTCACAGAGTTTATTACTTCTGAATAAATTTCTGTAGTGTCTGTAAAAAAAAAATTGAGGAGGTAGGCTAAATAATGGTCTCCAAACATCCATGTCCTAATCCCTGGAATCCCTGGAAACAATATTTTATAGGACAAAAGAGACTTTGCAGGTGTGATTAAATTAAGGATCTTGAGCTGTGGAAACTATCCTGGATTATTGGGGTGGGTTTGATGTAATTACAACAGTCCTTATAGGAAGGACTAAGGAGGAGTCAAAGTCAAAGGAGAAGGAGATGTGATGCTGGAAGCGGAGACTGGAGTCATGTGCTTGGAAGGTGAAGGGAGGGGTCGCAAGCCAAAGAAGCCGAAAAATGCAAGAAAGTGAATTCTCTTTTAAGAGCCTCCAGAATAAGGCAGCCTTGTAAATATTTTGACTATAGCTCCATAAAATTGATTTTGAACTTCTGGCCTTCAGAACTGTAAGTGAATACATTTGTGTTATTTTAAGCCACTAAGTTTATGGCAATTTGTTACAAAAGCAGTGGGAAACTAATAGAGTTGTATATTTGATTTTTGCTCAGTTACCTACCCCTGTCAAAATAGCATTGCTGCACCTATTTTGGAATTCTAACCTATCTATTTTATTGGAATATAAAGAACAAAGTAAACAAATAAACAACGAAAAAAAAACCAGTAAAAACTTTCATGCTTCAAATGACACTATCAAGGAACTGGAGACACGACCCATGGAATGAGAGAAAATATTTGTAAATCATTTATCTGTTGAGGGCCTTCTATTTAGAATGTATAAAGAATTCGTACAACTCAACAATAAAAAGACGAATAATTCAATTAAAAAATAGGCAAAGGATCTGAATAGACATTTTCCCAAAGAAGAGTTCAAATGGCTAATAAGCACGTAAAAAGACATCCAACATCATTAGTCATCAGGAGAAGAAAAGCAAAAATTGTGAGACACCATTTCATACCCATTAGGATGATTATAATCAAAAAGTCATATGATAAGCATTGGTGAGGATGAAGAGACAGAATCTCCATACATTGAAGATGGGAACATAAAATGTTGCACCCACCATGGAAACCAGCCTGATAATTCTTTGAAAGTTAAAAATAGAGTTACTATATGATGTAAACATGACATTGCATCAATATCAGTGAAGTGAGAATTTTTCTACCCTTCCTTATCTGTCATCCTTCAACCCTCCTCTCTTCCTGACCCCCTTAAACTCTGGGCTGTAAAGAAGATGGTATTGGATGAGTGAAATCTTTGGTTTATTTTCCTCTTCCTACCTGCAGAAAGCTCCATCCGGGAGTCAAGGGAACATTTAAATCATTTTCATAGTTTTGATTATTACAGAAGACTAACATTATAATTTTTAAAATAGTACTGTTTGGGTGAAATTAAGTGATCGTAGGATTGTTATTATCTGAGAATGATCAAAAAATCTTCCAGGAGTAGAGGAAAAACATGTCTCTCAATGGACATATTGTAAAGTCACAATGGGACACAAAAATAAAGTTTCCTTCTGATTAACTTCCTTGAGCCCTGCTTATCCAATGCATTATGTACATATATTAAAACTTTTTCTTATTATAAATTTATTCTGTAATGTTGCAATACCCATTGTTTTACAACAGCTTTATTGAGATATAATTTACATATAATACAACTCACCCATTTGAAGCATACAATGTTTTTGGTATTTTGGTATACTCACAGAGTTGTACAACCACCCCAAATCA
>NW_006443225.1:8075986-8091622 GCF_000325575.1 Pteropus alecto | reverse complement strand
TTCTCAGCTTTAGGACTCTTGACATTTTAGCCCAGAAAATCATTTGTTGTCCTGTACATCGTGGGATGTTTAACAGCATATCTGGGCTCTACCCACAACGCCAATAGCATGCCACTCACCCCTGCCCCCAACCCCCGTTGTGACAACCAAAAAAAAACAAACAAAAAAACTTCAGACATTCCCATATGTCTCCAGGGTACAAAATCTTTCCTGATAGAGAAATCACAGATATAGATTATGCATTTTTCTCCTTTTGGACTCTGGCCATCCAACTCCTGTTTTTGTTTTTATGGTTTGTGTTAAACACAATTCAGACTAAGGTGGGTATTACACTCACGGTTGGAGGTGGCTGTTTTTACTGCATCTCTGTTGGTTCAAATCAGACAACCACTGCAGTTCCAACTACTCTGCCTGAGCATCTGTTGGCACAGAGACGTTGCACCCTGGACATTCTCCAAGGCCATGGTCCTAGACTTCTTGTGGATGCTGGAGCCAGGGGCATGCCTCCCCTCTCACTCGTTACACTGAGTTAGGGAGACCCCACAGCGAGACCTCAGGCTTTAACTTTTAAATACTCAGTGTGAAACCTTTGAGTTTACTCCCCTGCAATGAACATTCTTGTCTGTAGTTCCTTGTAGCTTCTGTAGCTTCTGAACCAATTATTTTCTCAGAATAAATCTCTGGGGTCTAATCGCATGCACCTTTTTTTTTCAGTGCATTTGAATGTGGATTGACAAACAACTTGGAAGCGTTGTGCCAATTTATACTCCCACCAGCTGTGTGTGACAGTATTGATTTCCTAATGCCTTAATCAGCAATCATTCAGTTCTTTCTTTTTAACTAATTTTCAATCTAATATAATGAAAACAGTATTCCTTTTTTTTTATTTCTTTGTGACTTATTCAAGTTTCTTAAAGTTGCATGAATATTAGATTTTATAGAAATGCATTTGGAAAAATTAAATTATGAAAATTTCAATTTTATATAGTACAAATTTTAGTAAATACTATTTTCAAGTTGTTGATTAATTTGCATGACTGATCTCTAGAACTAACTCAAAGGACAAGACTAAGTAAACACATGCCAGAGTTGGACTTTGGATATTGACAACAGCAGGTACTATACTGAAGGCTATCATTGAATAAACAGGCTGCAGGAGCCTGATTGCCTCATTCCATCTAAAAGTTTTGTATACTGATATTTATTCCTATTCCCAGAATAAAACGATCTATAGAAATGATTTTTATATAACAGAAGAATTATATGTTAACGTTCATCTATAAATAAGACACATTGGCATTCTTCCTATTCCATTCTGATGTTAAGTGGTAACTGTAGCACAGGAATTGCCGTCCCTTGCGCAAAACTCCTCTCTCAACTGTCACTCTGTTGCTATCTTCCTACTTATTGGGTATAAGAGGGAACTTTTTTTTGGTGTTAATTATGCATGCCATGGGTGATGTGGATGTGGCTACTTATGTTCTTTTTATTTTGCACGATAAAGATTTTTACATTTTCTAATGGATATGTTAGCTATACAAATGTTGTCATTTAAGATATTATAGAAGAGAAAGCAAATTTCAAATGGATAGACTCAAAATTTGTTTATATTTTTATTTTTGCATTTTTGCATTTTATTTATTTATTTATTTTTAAGTTTATTGGGGGTAACATTGGTTAATACAATTATATAATTTTCGGGTGTACATTATAATTGACATTTATATATTCTATCGTGTGTTTACCACCCAGAGTCCAGTTTCTTTCAGCTACCATATATTTGATCCTCTTTACCCACTTCGCCCTCCCCCAAACTTCCTATATTGGACCCTCTTTACCCTCTTCCCTCCTCCCCCACCTCCTACCCTCTGGTAACCACTAGTCCATTGTCTATGTCTCTGAGTTTCTGTTTGTCCTGTTCATTTGTTGCTTTTAGGTTTATATCCCACATATAAGTGATATCATGTGCTTTTCAACTTTTTCAGTCTGGCTTATTTCGCTTAGCATGATTATCTCGAGGTCCATCCAGGTTGTCGCAAATAGCAGTATTTCATCTCTTCTTATGGCTGAGTCATATTCCATTGTATGTATGTACCACAAGTTCTTTAGCCAATCATCTATTGTAGGACACTTCGGTTGCTTCCATGTCCTGGCTACTGTGAATAGCGCTGCTATGAACATCAGTGTGCAAATATCTTTTCGGATATGGGTTTTCAAGTCTTTGGGGCAAATACCCAGCAGAGGGATTGCTGGATCATATGGTAGGTCAATTCTTATTTTTATGAAGAACCTCCATACTGTTTTCCATAGTGGCTGTACCAATTTGCAGTCCCACCAGCAGTGTATGAGGGTTCCTTTTTCTCCGCATCCTCTCCAACATTTATTACTTGTTCTGTTGACGATAACTATTCACAATGAGATGGTATCTCATTGTGGTTCAAAACTTTTTTAGAACTCTAAAGTTTATACCGAAGATAGCATCTAGTCCAGCCCTTTTATTTTTTAGATAAGGAAAATAGATTGAATGATTTTCTCTCACTTAAGTTTTGAAAGAGCTGTTTTAGCTTAGTGATTCCAAAATAAAATTTCACGTGATCCTGCACAGTGCCTAGCACACAGAAGGCACTTTACAAATATTTGTAAAATGAATTACTACTGCTGGAAGATGTCCAAAATAGACTGCCAACCTGTCATAGACATAATTTATGAAGTGCTTCAGAACGAGCCCTGGCACATAGTTAGTGTGTATGTGAGTACGTAATATGAAACCCCTCTCTTCAGCTCAGCATTCAGTGGGCACTAAGCTACATGGCAATCATTTGCTCTCCATTTCAATGGTATTAAGTTGAGGCGAAAGATTTCTCAAGAAAATTAGTTGAAGTTAGGATCTCTGTATTAGCCACCCTCTTATATTCTATATTATTTATCATGATTATAATTTGCACTTGAAATTGGTGACTTTACTAACAAATGGGGGGCCACGTGACCCAGTGTTCCTAAGCAATTTGATGGTTGCTTCAACCCAGTGTGGTTTGCAAGTAGTTTCTTCTAGGTCTCCTTGATGAAATGACATTATGTGTAACTTCAACAGCCCAAACGACCCCAATTGTATATCAAAAGCCTTACAAAATAGATCTATGTGCACATATGAACAAAATTCAGGCCACCAGATATTATGTTAACAGATGTGGGCATGGACTATTGTTAAAACCACTTCTTTAACTCATGTGCATTTTAGCAGAAGTAAAAACTACCCACTGAGGAGGTAAATTCCAGATTTAATCTAAAAAGAATGTAGAAAAGGTAAATTTAATTTTTTTAAAGGTGAGCTTATTGAGGAAATCTCTTCAGACAGCTCTACGGTATCTCCTTAATCAACACGACAGCTTATGAAGTGGAGGGCAGATATCTTGCTGATTTTATGTGTATAAAATCTGTAAGTGAGGGAGATATAATGGACTATCTTCAGTTAGTGGTTCTCAAACTTGCTTTATCCTAAGAATCCCATGGAGTGTGTGTCACAAATCCAGATTTCTAGACCTCTTCCCTGGAGATTCTGATTAATGTGCTCGGATGAGACTGGAAATGTCTGTCCCTGACAAAGCCCCAGGTGAATTATTCCAACGTTCGATCAAGTTCGGGAAATACTGTCTTGTTTATCATTTGTTAAGTAGAAATTCTGGACAAAAACTCCTGTCAGGGCAGAAATCATGAGGGCTTGCAAAAATTAGTTGATGCCTAAAACTGAGCAGCAAAATACAGAACTTGCATGGCCACCTTCACCCACTAAACATCATAAAAGAAAGATTTAGTCGGTTCAGGTTATCAGGACTTGATGCTGTACCTCTTAAAATATCAAAGCAGGAAGGGATACTGATGAGCAGGGGCTAGAGTCATAAATTAAGTCCTGACTAAGAAGTAAACAGAATCAAAAGCACAGGTAAAGCTGATATATTATTTTATCAAACCTAAGGTGCCACTTTTTTTTGTAAACAGCACCATTATTTTATGTATCACTTATAAAGAAAAACCATTACAATGTACTGCCTTCTTTTTACCCAAATACTTTACTTTATGTTCACAGAAAGAGCTCTTTAAGACCTAAAAAAGATAAAGACTTTTATATATATATATACAACTCAATAACAGTCCCTCGGCCAGTCCTCATGTCCACCTTTTAAATGTGTGAAGCAACATCTACTATGTCTCCACTGTGGCCTGACTGACAGTAATTATAGGAAGCCACTTAGTTATAGTTCAATTTTAGAGATAAAATGTGGGAAAATCCCTCAGAAGTGATGGAACAAAGTTCAGGGACTTGGGATAGAGTTAGGTGTCACTGTATAAGTTCAGACAAGGACCATAATCAGAATAGACTACATGTGATCCTGACATAAATTCATATAGGGACGCAGGTAGCAAAAGAGCAGACACAAAATTAACTGATTTAAATTAGTAGTCAATGCCAGAGTCACAAAAAATGTGTGTGAGCATTTGGCATGCCGAAGCAAAATATGTATTATGAATTTATCAGACTGAACAGACCTTGAGCAAACGGAAGGGTGCTTATTTGTTATTCTAAATGTGTTTTTACTACAATACACTTTCACATATATTTATCTTGTTTGATTTGAGTCTTGCCACATCCCCAAGAAGTAAAAGAAGGAGCCCCATTTAGAGAGGAAGAAACTGAGCCTCCAGCATGAGGCAATTTATCTTAGAGTCACAAATCCAGCGAGTATCAGAATCAGATTCCAACCTCTGGCTTTCTGAGTCCAAAGCCCAGTGCATTTCGGCTTTACCGCAGGAAAGACTGTATCACCTGGTATCACAGATTATGACAAGCAGTGTGTGATTCAGTTCTGTGAGTCCAGATGAGCCAAAGCTGTGCACTTGAGTGAGCAGTGGTATTCTGGGACTCACTCTCGGTTGTTGGATTTTACATGAAATTAGTGTCAAACGCCATGTCTCCGAGGGAGTGATCTAAAGGAACACAATGTTCCTAATATGCTAGCAGCTCAGGTAGCCAGATACTTAGTACCAAGAACTGCATTTAGTTATCTTGCCCAGCACTCAAGGGCTGAGTGGCATTAGGTTTCTAATAATAACCTCTGGAGACCCAATTTCCTCATTTCTAAATAGAGTAAAAGTGACCCACATTGTAGCACTATTGTGAAAGGAATGATCATGTGTGTAAAACATCTAGCACAGTATCTGGCAAAAATGATAGGTATTACTTATACTTAATGTTTACTTGAGGGTTTTAATTTTATTCATGAAAACAGCTACATTGATCCAATCAGTCAATTCTATAACAAAATAATCTGGTTTCCACAATTTAAACTCATAAATAATAATTGCACATTTGAGACAACATAGCATGATGGTTAAGTGTATGGACTCTTCATCACAAACAATCTCAGGGGGACTGATTGCCAGCTGTGTGATTTTAGGCAAGTTACTCTGTTCCTCAGTTTCCTCAATTATCACATGGGAGTTATAGAATTTACCTTGTGGGATTGTGGTGAAAATTATATGACATAATATAAATAGTTTAGAATATTCCCTGGCATGTAACAGTGGTACATGTCTTTGTTTAAATGAATAAACTTTTATATAGACTTTAACGCATGCCATTTCCAAATAAATGATTGATAGCAATATTCCTAACAAGAATGATTCTTAATGCACAGCTAGAGAACAGTAGGCATGTTTCAAAACTGGACAAATAAGTGCCCAGTTTACACATCTAAATAAGGACTTTGTTCACAGATTGGCCCTCCTTAATTAAGAGGAAAGCTAGGTCCTTTGGGGCAGGGGCCCCCAACTCCGGGTCATGGACTGGTACCATGGCCTGCTAGGAACCGGGGCACACAGCAGGAGGTGAGAGGTGAGCAGCAGGACAGTGAGCAAAACTTCATCTTAATTTGCAGCTGCTCCCCAGGGCTAGCATCACCGCCTCAGCTCCACCTCAGATCATCAGGCATTAGATTCTCGTAGGAGCACCAGTTCCTGGTGCCAAAAAGGTTGGGGACCACAGCTTTTGAGGACATTTTCTGTTATGCAACAGATGCATAATATGAAGCTTTCCCCCAAATCAAGCCTAGCAGGACCTGCATCCACTTTGACATTATCAGAGTAACAGAGCGATGAGGAACAGGGAATATTTAAAGTTTCTGAGGTTTACCAGATACTATCAAGCTAATCACCAGAGCCCAAAATACCATCATGGTCTCTGGTCATAACGGGGCTTATAGAGATTGAGTGATAGGTGGAATCTTGACCTGAGTTTAGTTTACAATGGATCTGCTAGGATGGAAGACTGATCCTATAGTAATTTCTTCACTCACCAAATACATAGAATAATAGATAATCACAATAGAAATAAACACATTTAGTATCTGGTAGAATTCCCATGTTGGTTCCTTGACCCATGGAATAAACACTGCTTTAGAAGAAAGAGCCAAGTAGAGGCCCTGATAACCTGCCTCCCCCGCCCTCCCACGGCCATTACCCTGCTATTTCCCAGACAGTAAACCAGAAGCAGTACCACTTTGCCCAGTAACTGCAGAGACTGGGGCTTTTTAACTCGCCTCTTTGGTTAGCGAAAGCCAAATGGGTCATAGACTATGACTAAATTATTACAGACTTCATAAGATGGTGATGCCAAATGCAGCTAAGTTTCTAGGTGTGGGTTTCTGACTGGAACAAATAAACACTGTGCTATTGACTTGCACAAGGCTCTCCAACTTCTCTCAGTAAAGATAATCAGACCGAGTTTGCCTTCATGCTGCAGGGATCCGGCTCTGACCTCCGGGCTGTGCACATGCTCCTGTTTGCTGACATGATTTAGCCCAGAGGCCACGACCATATTCATATAATGCAATGGCTGGTCAGACATGACCCTGAGCAGAAACAGGTCCTGACCAGAAAAATGCTCAAACTGGATAATTTAGGATTGTTTTTAAAAAGACCATTTATAATAGTGAAGGGTTGGAAAACACAAAGTTATTACCACCCTTAGATGTTGCGGTGGGTTGAATGGTGTCCCCTTCCCCTCCCCGCCAGCCCCCAAAATTCATGTCCTTCCCAAACCTCAGAAGAAACATGACCTTATTTTGAAATAGGGGCTTTGTAGATGTAATCAAGTTAAGGTGAGGTCGTACTCAATTAGGGTGGGCTTCATCCGATATGACTGGCGTCCTGATAATAAGAGAAAAACTGAAACACAAACACAGATACTAGAGGACATCTCCATGTGATGATGGAGGCAGAGACTGGAGAGACGCAGCTACAAACCGAGGGACGCCAAGGACTGTGGGCAGAGACCCGAAGCTAGGAAGAGGCACGGGGCAGATTCTCCCTCAGAGTCTCTGTAAAAGGAATTAATCCCTCTTACACTTTGATTTGGGACATCTACGTCCAGAACTGAGAGAGTAAATTTCTGTGATTCAATCCATCTGGCTGTGGCCCTTTGTTGCAGCATCCCCAGCAAACTAGTATCGACCCGAATGGACAAAAAGTGGGTAGTTCTGGAAACCCAGAGAGAACAGCCATAGCTGTAAGAGCAGGCTACCTGGGAGACATCGTGGCATTCAGCAGAGGGGAATTGCAACCCTGTGGGGAATACAGCTCTCACCTCAAACTGTCCCCCAACTCTGGCTAGTGCCCTCCATCGGCCAAACACTACTAGGAGCCAGAGGGCAAGGAGCATACTGGGGAAACCAGTCAGCCTCATGGCACACAGGATGGGGGAGAGGAGTGGAGGGTATATGGGGGTGAAAATGGAAAATATTCAGCATGCTGGTCTGTTACATTATTATGTGTTAATTGGGCCTGGTGAGAGGACATAGCCAACAGAAGCTTTTGTAAGAATGCTGTATACCCAAGGGTAGAAGATAAACCCCCCGTTCATTCAGGGGCTGCCACATTGATGACATTTCTAGTCTGGGGCACATCGAGATACTTCCCTCTTAAGGAAGAGACAAGTTGCTGTACCTGCGAACCCCCACTGCAAGAAAAGAGGCACATGGTTTAATTGGCCCCTTTGGATTTGGGAGGCAGAGTATTACCTCATTTGAGCACGCTGCTCCGACTCATGTCGGATCAGTCGTTGCTGCTGGTGTCGAATGGGACCTGAAGAAAGCAAAGCCTTTGCGGTAGGTCCAGGCTACAGAGCCAACTGTCCTGCCATTTGGGTATATGCCCCCACAGTCAGGCTAGAAATGTCTATGGCAGATGGAGAGGCCCCATTAGGAGAGTCACAGTGCAAACCTCTAGGTTGTTTCGTAAGGTCATGCCTTGTTCTGCTCACAATACTTCTGCATTCAAAAAGCAGCTCCTGGCTTGCTATTGGGCCATGCTGGATAGTTAATAAATGGCTGGCTTTGGAATATCAAGTAGCTATGTAACCTGAATTGCCCATTGTCAACTGCGTGTTATCTGATCTACTGAATCATAAAATCATGTGTGTGGCAGCACTTTTGTTAGGTGAAAAGAGTGTCTTCAAAGCTGGGCCTGAGCAGGTCAGGAAGCGCAGGTAAATTTCATGGGCATGTAACTCAAATCCCCATCATACCTGACCCTATCGCTTTGCCACCTTTCCTGTAACTCATATCTATGGCCTTATGGAGACTTTCTACAACCAGTTCATAGAGGCAGGACGAGCATGGCCTAGTGTTTGAGTGGGCTTACCCTATGATGTTACCAGTGCGAGATCTGTGACCTGTCCCCCAGGATGTAGGGTATACATTAAACATATGACCAATATATGGTACATGACCACCGTTACCATAACGCAAAGGTACAGGAAACAAGGAGTAGAAGTGACCATAGTTCCTCTTAGCATTACATCTAATAACCTAATTAAGGAATTTTTACTTACCACACCCAAAAGCTTTGATTCAGAAAGTTTGGAGGTCCTAGTGCCCAAGAGAAGGATTCTTTCACAAGGGAGCAATGGATTAGAAGCCGACATTGGCGGAGATGCAAGAAACAAATGGAAACGCAAGAGGCGTTTTGAGGTCTATGCGGGGAGCTGCTCCTTCCTGATGACCAGCCTAGATGCAAGGGTGAGACACAGACTTCGCCTCTTTCATGAGAAGTGCTGAATCTCATAGCAAAAGGCGTGGATACAGGGTGGGATGAAGAATTTGGGCCATAACCAGAGACAGTTCTCTCCTAAAGCTTCAGGTATCATTGGGCTCAGTAACTGTTCCTTTCCCTCGTCCCTTCAGGTGAGGGGCTAAAGTACCTCCCGCAGTATTTGACTCTGATATGTCTCACCTTCCCTTGTGGGTTTGTCTGCCCACTCCTGTAAAACAGCTCCCTTCTTCAGGTGCCATCGACCACTCCTTTTGAGCGTGCCATCGTTTCTGCTGGGACCCGGACTGAACCAGTCTCTTGAATATTAAGTTAAAAAAATAAGGCATAAAAACATTTATACTATGTCACCTTTTGTGCAAAAAGGGCAAGCATAGAGCTAGTTATACATATTTTTTACTCTCAAAATGAGAAAATAAGGACATTAACCAATATAAAACAATAGTGAAGGAAGGAACAGAACAAAGGGCACAGATATGAAAATATAACTTCTCTGAATGTTCCTACATTTGAATTTCTTGACATCACTTAATGTTTTACATAATTAAAAATAAAAAGGAGAAATAATTTCTTAAAACTGAAAGAAAAGGGGGAGGGGACAAATAAACTTATGTGTCAAATTGGTTGCAGAAACAACTCCACAAAGAAAAGCGTTTCTTAAAGTAAATTTAAAACACAGTAGTTTGACTAACCTTAATAAGATATTCTTGGGTTTTTCACATTCATCTTTATTAATTTTATCCTGAATGAGCATACAAGGTGTTTTAGATTGGAGACAGAGTTCTTCTTGAATACTTTACAGAACATAGTAAAAACGTTAGTCCCCGTCGCCTTAGTCCTTAACCTCAGGGAGACCCTTGTGAACTAAAAGGAAATTTTCCTACACAAGTGGACAAACACTCCCATTAGAAAGTGTTGAGGAAAATGATTTTTCTTTGCGTGTAAAGGGGAAAGAGGGAGCTGTCACCCTTCCCTCCTAAAAAGCGTTTCCTTCAGACCTACCTCCCTACCTTTGGTATGTAAATAAAATCTCTCCAGGAGCCAAATAGATTTGCTAGTCTCTCTCCCTATCAGCTTTTACCTCTTAGAGATTCGGCTACTGACTCATTGATTACTTAGAGCCTCTTCCAAGGTAGGGCAGTAATATGGTCTCAAAGAAAAGTTACTTCATGCATAGAAGTCTCTTAGTTTCCAGACCTCTCTTCCCAGAAATGTAAATTCCTATGAGAATATCTGGTCCAATCTTGCTGGCACCATAGGGACTTAACTTAGGAACTGATGTAGTCATTTGGCTTTCTCCAGGAGATAAGAGGAGTTTTACTGTTCTTTCAAGTCAGGGCAATTAACTAGACAAACAGCTCCATATCTAATTCCCATGGTATGTAAAGATATTTCTGCGGGGCTTGGGATTTGGGCTTTTTATAGGAACATGGACCAAACCAAGAAAGTTTTATTTCCTCACAGACATATCCTAAGAACCAAAAGTACCATAAAGAAATCTTTAACAGCATTCGATAATCTTATTTTTAGTAGTATTATCGATACTGCCAATTTTAAACTTTTACATGAAAAGTATTCAATTAAAACAAATAAGTAATTATGTTACTATTAACAAGTGGTAAGATTGTCAGTGTAAGAAAACAGGGATACAAGTATAAAGTCAACAGAAATTAGTAAAAACACGGCAATCTTAAATTTGATCAGGAAAAATAAGTGTGAACTCATGATGCATTTTCTTTTCGTTCTTTAACATTTTATTTTATTATTAATTTTAAGTATACAGTACATTGATTAGATATTTATACAGTTTATGAAATGATGCCCCGATTACTCTTATCTTCCCTCTGGCTCTACACACAGCCCTTGCATGACTACTGACTGCATCACCTGTGCCGTGTCCCCGTCCCCGTGACCATCTGTTAACTACTAATTTGTGGTTCTTTAACCCTTCCCCGCTTTCATCCAGCTCCCTTACCCTCCCCATCTCCCACCCCCTGCCATTAGCACATTGTCCTTTATATTTGTGTCTGTTTTCGATTTGTTTGTTCTTTTTGTTCCTTAGATTCCGCTTATAAGTGACATCATATGGTATTTTTCTGTGTCTGACTTATTCCACTCAGCATGATAACCTCTAGGTCCATCCATGTTATTGCAAGTGGTAGAATTTCATGTTTTTATGGCTGAGTAACATTCCCTTGTATATATGAACCATAACTTCTTTATCCTCATCTGTCGATAGGCACTTAGGTTGCTTCCATATCTTGGCTATTGTGAATAGCGCTGCCATGAACAGAGGGATGCATAGATTTTTATGAATTATTGTTTTGATTTTTTTTGGATAAATACTCAGAAGTACAATTTCTAGGTAAAAAGGTAAATTTGTTTAAAATTTTTTGAGGAACGTGTTTTCCATAGTGGCTATACCATGTATTTTCTGTTTAATCGATGCATTTTCTATATCTCTCCTCTAAAAAACACACCGAGAAACTGTGTCAGTGCCGTAGAAATGAGCAAGAACGGGAGTCCTTTCAAACAGTTCCCACCCACACAAGTACCCACTGTCCAGATTTCCAAGACAGTAGTTCTGCCAGGTTTGAAGCTTGTTGTCAAGGGAACGATGCAGCACAAATTCCTTTGTGCCTGTCTTCTTTAATTCGACCTTATGTTTGTGAAATGCAGCCATTTTGTTGTATATACTTTTAGTTTATTCATTCTCATTACATACAGTACATGATTGTATAAATATACCGTAATTTATGTATCCCTCCTACTGGTGATGAACAGTTTTATTGTTTTCAAATTGGCATATATAAGAAACAGAGCTCCTTTTTTCCCCCTGTCTTTTATTAAACATATGGTACATTTTGGTCAAACATATGTGTTATGCATATATATGCACACATATTTATTATACATGTCACACATATGAACATACGTATATATGTGTAGAAGAGGGACTGCTGATCATAGGTATGATTATTTTCAGCTTTTAATTTAATAAATACTGCCAGATAATGAAAATCCAGCATTGATCTTACTTTTTCTACAAAAATTGAATTCCAAATAAATAAAATAGTTCATAAGGGAAAGTTCCTATTCAGGGAAAACTCCTTATAATAAATAAGGAGAGAATGACCTTTTGCAATTGCTGATAAAATCACGGGCCAAAGCAAAGATTGTCATCAGAAAATGCTAAAACCATTAGGTAGAAAGGAAATGGAAAACTTTAAAATGAATAGATCAGGGCAACAGTGCCTAACTAATCAACATTAGCATACTAAGCATGGACAACAGATGATACGTACTCCTTCATGTGATGCAAAGAAGAGTCACCTCATGAAATATTCTTGCCAAAGACCAAACCTAAAGCTAATAAAACCTCTAGCTCTATCAGTTATAGGAAATGCAGAAGAAAGAGGAACCATTGAATGATACCACAAAGAAGCAATCAGCCACATCTAAAATGTGGTAAATTGTAAGGAAAATTGGCCTGGTTCCTCCAACAAACTAATGGTATTTAAAAAAAAAAAAAAAGAGGAGGCATATTCTTAACATTTAGGCTTACCACAAAAATACGATGTATAGATTTAGGTGGCTCTTAATTTGAATAATTTTAAAGAAATATTTTTGAGATGATCAGGGAAATTTGAATATAGATTGAATATTAAAGGTATTGGAAAATTGTTGCTAATATTTTTAGGTTTGAAAATGATATTGTGCTAATGTTAAACAAAGAAATTACATTGAAGTATTTACTAGGAAAATGATATAATATATAGATATTCTTTAAAATATTTCAGCTTATTAAAAAAGTAGGAGAGGCAGATAATACAAGATTGGCAAAATATCATTGATTGCTGTAGCAATCTGTACATTAGTTTTCATTACTATTCTATGTAAGTTTGACATTTTCCATGACAAATATTACTTTAAAATTTTAGAAATAAGGTTTCCCAAGTGATGTGAGATAACATTTGTGCTTCACTGGCAAACTATGCACTGTGTAAACTCTAGATGACACCCTGTGGATTATATGATTCTGATTCTATCTGGGCTATTTCACGAGCCTGTAAATTACAGATAACTAATAGTTACGGCAAACAATTCTTATCTAAGAGCATGCAGATTCTGGTCTACCTAGCAGAGTTTCAATTGATCTCTGTCTTTACCTGTGGAAGTTTCATTGGCCTCCTTTTGCACATTAGTTTCAACATCCTTTACCACATATAAATGGGTACTGTTTTGATTTCTTTTTTGACCTTCTTATGACATCTGCCTGGTTTCTTGCTTACAAGTCTTTAACATATTTTCAAATCTACATCTGTATGAGTCCTAATCTTACTCCTTTGTAAAGTTATCTCTTGACAGTGACAAATAGCACTTACTTATGAAGTAAGTACTTTCTTGTGAAGTTGAAAGTAAATGAAATTAATTGGTATACTTATGAATTATTATGTGCTGATGAATAATCGTTGGATAATTTCAGTGTAAATTGTAAGCTAGTTGTACACATAAGAATGAACTTTTCCTTCCATTTTTGTTTTTTATTTCCTCATACCATGAGTTCCAGAAACCCCTTTGGAATCTTAGTACTAGAGACCTGAATATATTTGCAGTAAGCAAGAGAGCTCACCAGACTTAAGTATGAGCATAGCCAAATTGAAATGAAAATGCTTCAGAACAAAAATTGAGTAACATCTGAAAACTTGTGCCAAAAATTCTGAAAATTTTATAGAGAGCCAAGATACTTTGTTGAAAGACATGAGCAAAGTCTGCATTATTTAACAAAAAGTAGTCAAATTTTAATGTAGGAGTCTTGCCTGACGTGTCTACCTCACCACTTCTCCAATATTTTTTCTTTCTCTTTCCTTTAACAATGCACTCTTTTCATCAGTGGAATTAACTGCAGACATTGGAATTACTTCACATTTTAGTTACACATATCCACTGCTACCACAGCTACCTCTTCTGTATTCAGGAACCGCCTCTCATGGCTATCTGGGCTCCATGTTGGTTCTGTTTTCACCGAGTCTAATGGCAACTAACTCAATCCATCAGTATACATTCCTTTGTGTTTATAAGAGTTTCATAAACACAGAAAGAACCAATTTGGACTCCTTACCCACATACAGCTCACTTTCATAAAAGGATACTAGAGCTATGATATAGTTATATCTATTACTTCTCACTGAACTTTTTGCCCAATTTTTAAAAAGCAGATGCTAATCACTAAGAACAAGTAGAAGAATGTGTTGAAAAAATGGAAAGAGAAAGTCCCGTTCACCTTTGGCCTCGTTCTTCCCTCATTAGACAGCTATTACAACAAGTAAGCATTGTGGTTAATGCTGTACCCATCATGCATCTGACGCCATGACAATTCTGTAAAAACCAAACATGGAAAGAAAAGGGATGTCTCCCTGATTCCAAGAGAAACCATCTTCTTTTTACCAAGAGCCACCCAAGATCATGGATATTCCACGTCTTAGTTAGATAAAAACCTCCAAATCCACAAAAAGGCGGCCAGCTCCCTCTAGAGCTTGCCTGCTCTCCTGTCTGAGAGTGTACTTTTGCTTTTAAGAGTGTACTTTTGCTTCCATTAAACTTGAGCTGTTGCTTCATCGCCTTCGGTGTCTGTCCGTGAATTTTTTCTCGTGACATTGACAAAATCCTGGTCACCTGTCTAGAGACAGTTGCAATGGATAGAGATCAAGAAAAGGCCAATTTAACAAGCCTTTGGGTTTGTACATCCTTGCCCTGCTTCATCTTCATTACCCAGGATCACTTAGGTGAGGTCATATAAGGACTTCGGACTGTTGGTTGAGAGATTAAGCATGGTGGTGGAGTGTAGCAGAGGAAGTGTGTGGTGTGTAAAAACTTTTGGCACTTGCTAGTCATTTATATGGATATGTCACTAACAGGGTAAAGTTCCAGGAGCTGCGAAGACTTTGCCTGGATTTGGAGAAAGGGGCGGAGTAGTGAGTCTGTTATGGAGTCTGTTAACGCGCGGCGTTGTTATGGTTTGACGTGGGGAATCGGTTTGGAGCCTAATGGTGAGAGAAGGACTCAGTAGCAAGTCTGCCACATGCCATTGAGTGATTGTTCTAAGGGTTCTTTCAGCTCCAAGACAAAGTAAGGAAGGAAGGAAGGGAGAGAGGAAGGGAAGGAGGAGGAGGAAGGGAGAGAGAAGGGGAGAGAGAGAGAGGAGAGGAGGGGAGGGGAGAGGAGAGGAGGGAGGGAGGCTAAAGGAGGGAAGGGAGAAAGCGTGAAAAGAAAAAGTTCCCTAGCAGATTCATTTGAAACATCCCAACTAATCACAGCCAATGTAGGCAAACAAACTTTTTGACATGTTCCCTTGGCCTTGAACACCAGTGACTTCCTTGACTCGGGAAAGGTTCAGGTTACTATCTAGAACTTTCAGAACGATTAGCACGGGTGGGGACACCACGTGGTTTCCTTCGGAGAGGCAGGGCTGGCCCACCCACCCGCAGGTGCGCCAGGCCCGCCACCGCCCGGCGGGGCGGGAAGGTGGGCGTG
>NW_006443225.1:8068218-8075831 GCF_000325575.1 Pteropus alecto | reverse complement strand
CAGCTGAGCGCGCTGCCCGACCACTCGCCGCTGCTGCAGCCGGCCCTGGCCGAGCTGCGGTGCCGCGCGCGGGCAGCGGGCGCTCCGCCCGCGTCGCTCACCGACTCCTTCCTGCTGCGCTTCCTGCGCGCCCGAGACTTCGACCTGGACCTGGCCTGGCGGGTAAGGGTGCCTCCCCGCTGCGCCCCTCCGTGTGGACAGGGCTGGGCACTCGTGGGTGTGCTGTCCTGCCCCCCTTGGTGGGAACGCGCCCCTGGCGCACTGGGCAGCGAGCACTGTGCCTGGGAGTCTTCTGAGAGATCCAGTGCCGGTCCTTCCAGTTTCTCTCCGTCATGGAAACGGAAAACCTCCACCAAGCTGGAGCCCTCCGGGGTGATGATGGCCCATTGATCTCAAACACTGGAACTCTGCTCTAGATGAGTGTCCCGAACTTACTAAGTTTGGGAGAAATGCTTTTTCTCTTCTCTGGCAGAAAGTAGATGATATAAAAAAAAAGCAACAGCTGAGAAGTAGGAAGCCTAGATTTTATTACATCTCAGTTAACTCCACATTTGGCGGGGAGAATGAAATTGCCAGTAAAACCGAAGATCTAAAGCCAAATTCTACCGAGATAGTGTTATTAATAGTAATCCTTAAGTGTCAAGACTTTAACGTAGTCCAGTATGGTTTGGGCGGACGGATGAAGGATGAGGCTGTTTCTTTGGGTTTTCAGGTATGGTACAGCTTGCCGGTTAAGAGAAGGGGTGGTGAGAAGACAGGAATCAGAAAGAGGGATGTGACTTTTACTGACGTCACTTTGGGCTCAGCATCCTCATCTGTTAAATAATGGTGAGAATATCTACCTCACTGACTGGTTTCGAGGACCGATCATGAACCCATTTGACAGAACAGTGAGTACCCAGCACAGAACTGGGCGCAGAGTAAGCGCCCAGTGATTGAACATGTCTAGCCCTTTCTCCAGGTGGCTTGCTCAGTGTCACCCTGCGAGTTGAAAGGCAGGGGAAATATTATAGTACAGAATCCCAACGTGTCTCAGTATGACGTCTTTTGGTTGTTGGCAACTAATTTTTAATTAAAAAAGTAAAGACTACCGATGGTAAAAATAATCCATAAATAGTAGAGAAGAGTAAGTTTCTGAAAGTAACTTTCGAAAGGAAAAAAATTCCCGACTCCAAACCTTACTTTCCAGCCATCTGCCCAGAGGCGGTCACTGTTGCTGTTTCGTGTTTCTCTGTCCAGATAGCCGGCTTCACACAAGCATATGCATGTGTTTTACATTTTGCCTTTTTTTAAAACCCGATCATCTCATTTCCGCATGTATACATATATCTTATTCTTCTATGGGCTGCATGCTATTGTATTGCATGAATTTATTAGATTAACATTTAATAAGCAGTCCCTAGTACGGAGCTGTCATCAGACAATGGCAGTGCTGCCATGCACGTTGTTCATTCCTTCATTCAATGATTATTTTTTGAATTCCTATAATTTGCCTGGCAGTGCACAAAATGAAGCAAACAAGACAAATGGGGCATCTTCCATCACTGACTGGGCATTCTAGCATGTCTTTGTATATTTGTCTTGGTGAAAAGATAGAAATATATCCTTATAGGATAAGTTCGACCTGCAGAATTGCTGCTGAAGTGAGATGTGCATTTTCAGTGTTGAGGACTACAACAACTGTCCTCCAAAATGCTAATTTCGTCAATTCTATATTGCATATATACAATTGCATAGTATCACCAACGCAAACATTATGATCTGTGTGTCAACCTACTAGGTGAAACTGGTTCTCATTATTAGAATATGCATTTATTTAATTAATCATCTTTTATATTGTTAACATTTTTAATTTTCTCCATAACTGCTTGTTTTTGCCACTCGTTTATTTTCTTCCATTTTGTTTACATAAAATATAATATACATACAATATAAAAAATTTTATGCATAAAGTGTCTTTCTTATTAAAGCAAACATACCATTGTCCTAGTTTGTTATTTGTCTTCCGACATTGTTAAAGCTATTTTCTTTCTGTGCAGAATTTTAAGTTTTCATGTAACAAATGTGTTTATTTGGTTGTTCTCTGCTTCTCAGTTTTATTATAAGCTTCTCCTCTCTAAAGTTTTCTCTAGTAATTTATGACTTCTTTTTTTAGTGTTGGACTTATTGCTCTTCTGGTATTTCTTTGATGTGAGGAATGAACTAGGAATCTGACTTTGTTTTCATTTCGTCAGATAGCTACCCAGGTGTCCCAACATCATGAGTAATAAACTAATATTTACTCAGCCGCTAGTAAATATGAAGACACAGTCTCAGGTCCTAGGGAGAGTGTAGTTTAAGTGAGGCACTAGATATATGTATGTCGTAGAGGTAACTGACCATGAAAGTGTATGATTTATTAATTTCATTGTGGTTGCTTTTTAAAAGTAATGTCTATAAACAAAACCCACAGAAGGGTGGTTACTAGAGGGAAAGGGGGATGGGGGGGTAGGTGAAGAGGGTAAAGGGGGTCAAATTTATGGTGACAGAGGGAGACTAGATTTTGGGTGGTGAGCACACAATGCAATATACAGATGATGTATCATAGAATTGTACAGATGATGTATCATACAATTGAACAGATGATGTATCATACAATTGTACACTTGAAACTTATATAATGTTATCAACCAGTATCACCCCAATACATTTTATAAAGAAGAAAAAATAAAAAAGCACAACAAAATACAAATAATGTACAAAGAGAAGAAATAAAATTTACCTTCAGCCTCTGATACATATATTTTTTCTATATTATGTTCCTGAATTGTTTTCATTGCACCATGTCCTTGAGTAATTTGCTAGCAGGACTGTGTCTAAATCCACAAGAGATAGATCAAGTTTCTGTCTGTGAACTCTTTGCCTTACTTGCCTGCCAACTGGAAATGAGAGGTAAATGTTTAGAGTATGAAACTATTTTTTCATTTTCTTATACAAAAGCAGTTAATTCAACTCAAACTTCCTTATTTAAATGTAAAAGCCCGATAGTTTTAGTGTATGAACAAAACTCAATAAATCCCTGAGTTGTAATGAAATGTCTCACTTTTGTAGTTTTTGTTTTTGAAGTGATAACTATTTAATGAGGTTTTTAGAATCCTAATAGCTCTTAGAGTGCCGGGTACCTTGGTAAGTAGGATTTGAGAGGATTATCTCATTATTTTCTCATTTTAGAAGGAATTGAGATGTAAAGAGTAAGTGACTTGTCTGAAATCACAGTTATTAAGTGGTAGAGCAAGGATTTGAACTTGAGTTAAACTCAGGGGAGCCTGTGCTCTCTCAGGTGCACTACGTTTGCTCTGTCTGTTTAAAACAATGAACATAAAAACAGCCAACTCTTCATCTCTGTCTGTTCTATGTCTATGTGATAAGTTTTCTACCTTTTAAATATTGTTATGGTTTTCCCAATGACTTTGAAGCTTTCAAAATTCCATGGACTCTCCCTGCTAATTTCCCACTAAATGTAGCTTCTTTTGTAAAATTTATCATGTCTTCAGTTCCAGTCTCCACTCCGATCCTATAGCTATTGCCCTTAAACAAATATGTAACTTCTCTGAGCTTTAGTTTTATTATCCATAAAATGGGGTAACAACAGTTACCTCTCAGGGCAGTTGTGAGGGGTAATCGGAGATGATGCCATTAAGTGCTATAAAAACTGCACAAATATGTTTGAAAATACATGCAAAATGTAAGAAGAAACCTACTCTATTATAAAGCATAGTTAAACTAAACCATAACTTTTTCTTTTTCTTTTTTCCTAATTAGTACAAAACAGGTGCCTTCCAATAATAATATTCATTTGCACCCATTTTTTTTTTGTCTTGTGAATTTTAGGAGATTCGTTTGAGAATTGCTCAGTGGCCGTTTATATCATTTACATTGTTTATGATATCAACTGGACCTTTGATTTTATTTATCGGTGAAAGAGTAATAAAGATACAGGTTTAGATATTTTGATTTGTAAAAGTAAAATGTCAAAGGCATGAGAGTTATTTGTGCATCTTTACAAAAATCATTTTTCCAACTGTTTGGATTCATCTGATTTACTTATACAAGAGAGTGGTCCCCACTCTCAAAGGTCAGGGGACACTTTGTAAGACCAGTGGATGCCTGAAACCAGATATAGTACTGAACCTTAGCTATAGTCTGCTTTTTCCTATATATTACTTATGATAAAGTTTAGTTTATAAACTGGGCATAGTAAGAGATTAACAACAATAATTAATAGTAAAATAGTAAAATAGAACAGTTATGACATATCGTAATCAAAGTTATGGAGATTAACAACAATAATTAATAGTAAAATAGAACAGTTATGACATATTGTAATCAAAGTTATATGAATGGCTTTGTGACCATTATTAAGCAAAATAAGGGTGACTTGAACACAAGCACTGAGATACCACGACAGTCGATCTGATAACCCAGATGGCTACTAAGTGACTAACGAGCAGGGAGCCTCTATAGCATGGAGACACTGGACAGAGGGATGAGTCTTTGCAGAGGGAGGAATGAGTGGGATAGCGTGAGGTTTCATCACGATACTCACAAGAGTGCACAACTTAAAACTTACAAAACGTTTATTTTTGAACTTTTCCATTCAATATTTTCGAACTGGGGTTGACCGCAGGTAACTGAAACCATAGAAAGTAAAACTGCATATAAGGAGGCACTACTGTAATTTATTCTTTCATTCAACACATGCACCTATCTCTTGGGTAGCAGTTTGCTTGAATCATAATTAAAAGGCTTATTTTTATGCCTGAAAAATGTAACGAGCATTGTGCAATGCTAGTAATACTTATTCTGATGCTCCCTAAGACAGGAGGATGAAGAATTCATCTTATAGAATAAAATGAATCTACCAGAATCTACAATGTGCTTTTTGTTCTTACTGCCTTTGGAAATTGCTATTTAGATTACCAATTATTTCTTGGTCATCAAATTTACTGACATTTTTTCTTTCTTACCTCTCTGTTGCATTTAATTTTTAGCAACATTCTCTTTTTTTAAAAAAAAAAAAGTTAAGAAAAATGTATTAAATGAAGAAATGAAAGAGGAAGAAAGAAAGAGAAAAAGAAATATCAGCATGCAAGCACGAGGGAGAGAGAGAGAGACAAAGAGAGAGAGAGAGAGAGAAAGAGAGACAGAGAGAGACAGAGAGAGACAGAGAGAGAGAGCCAGAGAGAGCAGAAGCAAGATGTCTTTTTCTTCCCTCTGTGTACCTATGGTGGGGTTTTGCCACAATCCAACCAGTTTCTTCCTCTAGCCATTCCCACTCATTGGGATTTCCCACAGCTTGGCATTCCACCCTCTACTTGATTTTTAAATTTGTATTTGTAGTTTCTCCTCCAGATTTTTAGTACTTTGTGGTTACAGTTATCACGTTTATTCCAATGATTCTCAATTATAAAATGTGTTCTTTCACTTCATCTGAACTTCAGTTTCACATTGCTAAGAGATCTCTTTAAACTCAAAACAAATATTTTGCCATTTTAGAAAAATTGAGAATGCTGAAAAGTATGAAGAGGAAAATTAAAATGTAGTAGATTTTAAATATGTAATTTGATTTTAGTATTCTTCACAATACACTGGCGATGTTTGTGTTATTTGTAAATGTAGAGTAACCATTTTGGTGGTTCTTTTGGGGCAAAAATATGGGATTCTTTTCAACTATATCTTATCAAGACCTAATATCCAGGCATATTGTTCCATAGGCTCTCCGAATGCATATCACTATTAACGAAGTCGATTTTTGTTGTTTTACTATTAATAGAAAGTATAGCAGTGGTATAGAAATGCTCCTTTGTATCTTTGATTTAGCTCTTTTTTTTTCATAAGAAAGAAAATAAAGACAAAAGATTGTAGTTATCGTGAATGTAAACCTTTACTAAATACTTGGATGAGCCAATTAATCCAAATGACTTTCTCTAGTATAAAAATGGCAGTGTTAACTGCCACTCATTATGTCCACATGTGATGCTTTGCACAAAATTCTATCAGGTAGACAGTGAGGAAACAAGACTCAAAGGAGTTAAACACTTACCTAAAATCACACAGGTAAGAAGTGGCAGAACTGAAGTTTTTCTAAAGAAGCAGCCTGAGAACTGAACCTTTCACTGTAGAGCATGGCCTATGTGATTCCACTTGTCATCAACAGGTCACCTCCAGTGACAGTGGAGACTTATTCTGGTTACTGCTTTAACTCAGTGCCTAGCACAGTGTGTGGAACATTGTGGATGTCCCAAAAACATTTGTAGAGTTAATTGATTTGATTGACTTCGATTCGCTATTTTAAAAAGACTAAAGGTAGATGTTTCAGTTATCTATTGCCACGTAACAAGTCGCCCCCAAATTTAGTGGCTTAAACCACAAGTATTATTCGTTTGTGATCCTTCCATTGGGCAGGGCTTAGTGGAGATATTCTTCTCTGTTCCACGTTGCATCAGATGAGAACTTGGCTGAAGTCAGGCTACCTAAGTAAGACAGCCTCTCATCCTCCAGGGCCTCCCTCTGCATAGACTTTTCATTTTGTAATCTGACATGGTGTCTGGATCCCAAAAAGCAAAAACAAAAAGTCCCAGGCTTCTTAAAACCTAGGAAGTTATCACTTCTGCCAAATTCTATCAGTCAATGCAAGACATAAGGCCAACTTAAGTTCAAGGGAAAGGAATCAAATGGATTCCACCTCTTTTCTTTTTCTTTTTCTTTTTCAATTACAGTTGACATTCGATGTTATTTTATATTAGTTTCAGGTGTACAGCATAATGGTTAGACATTTATGTAATTGACTAAGCGATCCCTCGATTAGTCTAGTACCCGCCTGGTGCTATACATGGTTATTACCGTATTATTGACTATATCCCTTATGCTGTACTTCACACCCTTGGGATTCCACTTCTTGATGGGAAGGATGGCATGTGTACACCAAGAGGAGCGGTATTGCTGGCAGCTACCTCTGGAGACCACTCACCACAGGAGACGAATAAGAATTACTCAACTTTGAATTTGCGATTAACGCCTATCACCTGAGATCCTTGCTGAAGGAAGCTTTTAATTTTTACAGCTAAGAAGATACCCTAGCTTAAAATCCTGACGTAACGGAGGGCAAGGGTCACACGTAATGCCAAGGCTTTCCTACCCCTTTTACAAAATGCTTACCATGTACGCTATCTGTAGACAATTTTTATTTTATTTTTCAGTTACTAAAAAACTATTATAAGTGGAGAGCAGAATGTCCAGAAATAAGTGCAGATCTACACCCCAGAAGTATTCTTGGCCTTCTGAAGGCTGGCTACCTCGGAGTCCTGAGAGAGAGAGACCCCACGGGCAGCAAAGTTCTCATTTACAGAATCGGTGAGTCAGACACAACACCTGATTTTTCTTGACTGCCACACAGAAAGCTTCAGAGGTTCCATACATAAACACTTAGGTTTCTAGGTTTTAATTTAGGTTTAATTTAGATTTTACTGTTCCTCAAATATAATAAAACTGACAGCTGTGAGAAAATTAACAAAAACCAATGAAAATCCTCCTTCCATTTTTCCACACAGTAAACTGTATAAAGTAAGAGAAAA
>NW_006443225.1:8046272-8068191 GCF_000325575.1 Pteropus alecto | reverse complement strand
GAAAGGTGAAAAAGATCAGGGGAAAGTGTTGCAAAACATATTTAGTGGGAAATATAAGTAAGAATTCTGAATTATAATAACATGTATAGGTTCCACGAGAACATGGATCTTGTCTGTTCTGTTCACTGATGTATCGCAAGCGCATGATGGGTGTTTATTAATGATTTTTGGAGTGAGCTAGCGAATGACCAGTTGGACAGCGCTTGAGGCTGAGGGGCGAGGGGTGAGAGGCTCCTCCCCGGATGGAGGAGGTGCCGCAGGAAAGCAGCACCCCTGGGAAATGTTGAAGTTCACGTATTGCACACGCCCCTCTTGCTCTTCACTGCTTCCACTTTCGCCATTAGGTCTTCCCACGATTTCTTGTAGGTTAGTGACTTATAACTTCTGTCCCTTCCTTAGACCTGTGTGTGATTAAAAGTAGCATTTAAGGGAGGACCCACACCACCCCCGGCATCCTCTCGTGGCCCAACATTTTACGAGCAGAATCTTAGGAACTATAATCTTACAGAAACTTTCATACCGTTAAATGTTCTAGGGAACTTTAACATCTGCATAGATTTGCTTCTCCTGCTTGCTTATAGATAAGATGCCTGCCTGTGAGTCGGCTGTCTGCTATCTTGCAAGGAGACAGCGCATTTAATTCTTGAAAGGGTATCAGAAGGCTGACTAGAAATGGTTCAGTTTTATTGCTTCAGCTTATATGTCAAATACAACTGGGTTAATTATGAAGTCATTTGTCTATAAACCAGACGTCATAATGTTTTTCTTCTGTCCTCTTATTGCTCCAACAATGTTATAGGATGTTGAATGAAGTTCTTTGAGCTCCTTGGGTGGGGTTGCCAGCTTTAGTGTAGCAAGTATGTAGCAAGTCAACCTATATTTTATAAAAACATAGGGTGTCCATTTACATTTGAATTTCATTTCAGCAACCAATAAGTTTTAGTATGCACAGGGAATATTTTTACTAAAAAATAATGTCTCATTTATCTGAAATTCAGCTTTAACTGGGCGTCTTATGTTTATTCAGGCAACCCTGCTGGGGTCCCAGGAACATTAAACAAACCTACAGATCATTCTCTCTGCAAGTATCCTGGATCTGCACTGCCTGGCTGCAGTTTTTTTCCAGTTTGTTCATAAACCAACTGGGGCAAGTTAAGAGTAAAAATGACATCTTGATAGTGAAAAAGGAAATGTGCTACTTTGATCATAAATACCTTAACACGGAATCAGGAGCCCTCTGTTGTTTATCGAGGGCATCTGGTAGTATATTCACTTATAAGTGCACTGTTTAACTCAAAGAGATTTTATTTTATTTATTTATTTGTTATTATTATTTTTTTACGCCTACAGCACCTACTCTTCCTAGGTGGTCTCCCATCCAAGTACTAACCAGGCCTGACCCTGCTTAGCTTCCGAGATCAGACGGGATCGGGCTCATTCAGGGTAGCATGGCCGTAGACTAAGTCAAAGAAATTTTAAAATCAGGAAAAACATGTAGGTTTAGCGATGGTCAGAACATGAAGGTATGCAGAAAATCTCCTATGCGTTATATAGAATAATGTGTTATTCTAGGGTAAAAAGAAACTCAAAACAGTTTTATAAATAAAACAAAAAGATAAAATAATGACTTATAAATTTTATAAATTGAATGGAATTAACGGGAGGACCCAGAAAAAGAAATTTGTGTTAAAGCTTTTTGATAGAACATTAACTTAACCACCTTTCCTAGGCACCATCTCTGTGTGCAGTAAAAACTGAAAAAAATGGACTGAGCCTTTTTCTCCATTCCGGCAGGTTAAGTTTTTGCCATGATTAGCCTATAAGCCAGAGAATATACAGCTGACCCTTGAACAGCACAGATGTGAACTGCGTGGGTCCACTTATATGTGGAATTTTTTCAATAAATACATAGAATACTGGAAATGTACTTTCTCTTCTTTATGACTTTCTTAGTAATTTTCTGTAGTCTACTTTGTAAGAATACAGTATATAATACACATAACATGCAAAATATGTGTTAATCAACTGTTTATGTTATTGGTAAGGCTTCCAGTCAACAGCAGGCTAGTACTATTTCAATTTCCGAAGGGTCAAAAGTTATAGGTGGATTTTTGACTGCCTGGAGGTTGACACCCTTAACTCCTGCATTGTTCAAAGGTCAACTATAACTCTAAGCCTTTGGAAACTCACTACGACACTAAAAGAGCAAAAGTCAAATTTAACAATGAGTATTAAGTTTGGTTCCTCAGCTTAGTTCTTAGGAATACGAGTTCTTAGGAATATGTTGTCTGGGTTGCAATCTCAGCTCTGTTATGTCGTAGCTCCATGGAGAGCTGTATAGCTGTAAGCCCCTTTTCTCATCCATCAATCGGGCATAGTGAAAACCTATCTCAAAGGATTGCTGTGAGTATTAAATCTTGTAACATAATTAGAACATTATTTGGTATATAGTAAGCACTCAATAAATGTCAGCTGGATGTTAGAAAAGGAATTAAATTTTTAAGGCATTTTTTTTTCCTTAAAGGAGATTAAAGTCCAGATGAGAACTATCCAATAGAACATTCTGTGATGATAAAATTGTTCTGCAGTATCCACTAGCCACACATGGCCATTGAGTACTTGTGGCTATTGCAACTCAGAAACTGAATTTTTAATTTTATTCAATGTTAATTAATTTAAATTTAAATAGCCACACGTAGCTAATGGCTATGTACTGGGCAGTACAGGTCTGGCCATGTTGGTGGGCTCAGAAGTTTAGGTATGTACTTTCTGAATTGCAGACTTTCAGTCATTCTTTTCATATTTTTCACCATTGTAGCTTTCGTTCAATTTCTGAAGTAGTATAGTATATTTGAGCTGGGTTGTCCATGGATCGATTACTCGAATTCTCACCAGGTATCCAAGGCTTTTGAAAACAAGAGTCCAATCCATCGTGCATTCCTTAGAACACTGATTATCTCTTTTCTTTCTATATCTTCGAATTTTTCCTTTCTCCTAGACGCTACCTGTTGACATTTGAATCGGCTAAGAGTCAGCCATCCAAAACGAAACAAAAATTCCTCCTCCATCCCACAAGGCCATGCAGCCTCCACCCCCAGCCACTTCTCCACTCCTCTCAATCCCACCAAATTTCTTAAGTTAGCGGTGTTAGCCAGCCACATTTTCTCACAGTTCCTTTCACTCTACCCTCATCTGGTTCTACTGGTTTCGCTCCCAGCCCTCCGCTGAAATGACCTTAACAAATCATCAGTGACCTTTTCACCAAATCTAATGGATGTGATTAGTCCTGTTTTACTTGACCTCTGAACACAGCAAACCACTTCCTCTTTCTGGAGGTGCCCTGCTCCCTCGGCTTCTCTGATGTCACTTTCTACAGGTGGCTTCTGATTTAACTGGCTACTCCTTCTTAGTCCCCTTTGCTGGCACCACCTATTCTACTCATCCTTAAATCCTGATATTTCTTAGGACGTTGGCCTCATGCTACTTTATGAGAGAGAAACATAGCTCTAACATAATCCCTGCCATAGACTCATATAAGCACAAACAACTCCCAGATATGCAACTATTCTGCCATCTCCTGTTCCCAGGGATTCACAGAACAGCTCCCTAACCCAGCTGTATTCAATTGGATGTTTCACAATCACCATTTAAACATGTCTGAAATGACTTATGATCTTTTCTGCCTCAAACATTTCTCTTCCCATGTTTGTGTCTCCTATCTCAATAAATGGTACCAGCATTCTACTCAGTTGTCCAAGTCAGAAACTTTGCTATTTTGAAATTTTACTATTACTTAGTCATGAACCTTTTCTTTCTTTCTTTCTTTCTTTCTTTCTTTCTTTCTTTCTTTCTTTCTTTCTTCTTTCTTTCGGAAATCCCCACCAAGAAACTTAAGCCTGTTGCACCAGGAAGTGGTGACTCCCTCTGAGTGAGACTGGGTGATATTTGAGGCCATTTAAAACCCTGAGATTTGAAAAAATTTTTTTCTTTTTCTTTTTTTCTTTTTCTCTTTCTGTCTGTCTCTCTCTCTCTCTCTCTCTCTCTCTCTCTCTCTCTCTCTCTCTCTCTCTCTTTCTTTTACTTTTTTCTTTTTTTCTTTTCCATCCTGTTATGAATTCCACGGACCATTTAATCTGAAGACTTCTTTTTTCAGCTTTGGAAATTTTTCTCTACCGTTACTTTTCCTCTTTCCTCTGTTCCCCATTCCCTATTTTATTGCCTTTAATTAGCTGGCTTTTGAAACTTCTAGATTTAGCTGAATACCTCTTAACTTTAATTCATACATATCAACTCTTGGCTTTTAATTCCTCAGCTTGTTATTCCAAACCATTATTCACTTGTTGGCTGTGTCTTTTCTGTCATTTGTCCCATCAACTGAGATTTGCTTCAATTATCATCATTTTATTTCTAAGATCTCAAGTGATTCTTTTGAATAATAGCCTGTGCTTATAATAATAGCCTCTGGTATCTTTTTTTCCCCACTGAAACGATTTGCTTCCTTTAATGCTTTTTTTGCTTTATTAACTGTTTCCTTGGGTTTCAGTACCTTTGTCTTTTGAGTTTGGTTCCTCTCTTCTTTGTGTGTCTGTTTTTCAAATATATTACAATTCTTAGTGGATGCATTTTTTTTTTTAAAGATTACCTGCTTGCTTATCCATTACTATCCTTTTTGCAAGCCATGACCTGCCTCAGGGATGGTGAGGGAGAAGGCAGGAGAAGAATGTCAGTAACTCCACTTGTTAGCACAGGTATTCCCTGCTTTTCCTGGGTGTGGTCAGCTATGCGAGTGCTCCCCTGATTCTGCTGTCTGAAGCCCACACTTACTATTCCAGCCTGTCAGGACATGAGTCCAGCGCATGCTGCTTGTCACTGAGGGGTGTCAGAGACATCAGCCAGCCTGTCTACTCCGCAAGCATTTCCATTCACAACCTCTTTGGTTGCTGTAGGGCCCTAGTTACTCTTCATGATCCACGCTGTGCTTTTCCCATTTTCAACACCTCTGAGCTCAGAGCTCCTATCTTTAGCTAAAGCCCTCTCCTGCGTCTTTGGGCTGTAGCTTCATCTGGCAATCAAATCCAGCCCCTACTCCATGCTCTTAAAAATCTGTTCTTTACTAGGGAGAAGCAGACATATGTTTTTTGACCACCAATTTCATCTATTATTCAATTCAAGATCTTCGTACAGGTTTATATTTCTATTGATTCTTTAAGTCTAAAAAGAATTAGTTTCCCTTTGTAAGTCTTTCTGATTTTTCACACAATGCTGAGATATGATATCTTTTATTATTTTTTTTAGCACACTGGGACCCCAAAGTTTTTACGGCTTATGATGTATTTCGTGTAAGTCTTATCACATCCGAGCTTATTGTACAGGAGGTAGAAACCCAACGTAATGGTATCAAGGCTGTCTTTGATTTGGAAGGCTGGCATTTTTCTCACGCTTTTCAAATTACCCCATCTGTAGCCAAGAAGATTGCTGCTGTTCTTACAGTAAGTGGTATAGTTTAACTTTTGGCATAATAATTCCAAATAATAGACTTAAATTTAGTTAGATATTATACAAAGAGAAGGGATAGTACATTCATTAGAAAATCAAATAAAATTTTAGTAATGATACATAGAATTCAGTAATGCTAAGAAAAAGTGTTATTAATTTATAAAAGAATGTTGCAACAAATTATGAAAATATGTTCAAGATTAGTAACTACACAATTTATACATTTAAACAGTAATGTGGTGACTTTATCTTTCTGTCATTAAAATTTTCTTCCTAAATTAAAAAGTTGACTCAAAAAATAATATTTATAGCAATGGTATACCAAAATGTCACATAAGTTTTAGTAAGTGTAAATTGATACAGTTCTTTTAAAAATCAAAAGGTTTTTTAATACCCATCACTTTTGACCCAATAGTCACCTACTTTTGGGAATGTAGCCAAGGAATAGTCTTAAATATAGAAAAGACTTTGTATATAATAACGGTAGCAAACAATGTACCAGGTACTTTGCTAAGTGTTTCAAGTCCGTTAATGGCCACACCAGCCTATGTCATATGACTATTATTTTTTTCCATTTTACAAATTAATTAACTATGTCAGAGAGATGATAGCAATGCCCAAACACACACATTTTGTCAGCAGTAAAGCAAAGATTCCAGTTCAGATCATTTGCATGTAAAAGCTGTGTTTATAACTATCATTGCCTCCAAATAAAGATTGGTACTATAGCATTGATTTTTGCATAATAAAATTAAAAAACAGTTTTTCTGTCCAGGAATAGGAAAATAGCTACTTAAATTATGGTACCGTTCATTTGATGGATTATTGCAATTCATGATGTTTACAAAAATTGTATTATATCGATGGAATAAAACAGGATACAAATTATTTAGAAAGCATATTAGCAATTATGTTTAAAATTATTCATAGAATGAACCTGGGAAAGAAAAGCGGCAGATTAATAACCTGTCTCTAAAAGCTATGCATAGGAAAAAAGAGAATTGTGTATGAAGAAACTTGGCAGGAAATGTCTTTATACTAACACTACATCTTTGGGTGGGAAAATCATTGATGAGATTTTTTTCTTTCAACTCAACATTTTAAACCTTATGAAGAAGCCAGCATTACTTTGATGTTAAAGACTTATACCAGTGTCAAAACTTTAAAAGTGTGTGTTCATTGCACTATTCTTTCAACTTTTATAAAAGTTTATTTTCTTAAAATAAAAACTTTAAGAAAAAATTTAAATGTTAATATCCAAATAACTCATTGGTTCCTTAAGAAAACATTTATATGTGATTAGAAAAGAGATTTTTTTTTGTATGTAAGATGCAGGCATTTCTTAAAATACTTTGCCTAAACTACAAAGTGAACACTTTTTTAGAGATATTTTCTTCATCTAGTGACTGTGAACTATAAAGCAAACTATTGTGTTGATAGGATAAATAATTTTGAAAATAAAGTCACCCATTAGGTAAATTTAGCAAGTGTTCAAAGGAGGGACTTGTCAATAAAAATATATATTTATTTATGCTTTGTTATTAACAAATTTTTTTCTTTATTTTCAAAAGGATTCCTTTCCATTAAAAGTTCGTGGTATCCATTTGATAAATGAGCCAATAATTTTCCATGCTGTCTTTTCCATGGTTAAACTATTCCTGACTGAAAAAATCAAGGGACGGGTGAGTAAAATATATTCAAGTCACTATTCCTCTATACCAAATGTTCCAATCCTTTTTCATTTAAGAACTGATTTATTAAGCACGCCACCACCACTGGCCCAATATTTTGAGTATTTATCTAATAAGCCAACAACTCATAAATTAAAATTTCTTTTTAATTTTGAAAAATGAAGTTAGTGAGTCTGTGGGGTACGTGTGCTTCTCACACAGTGCTGGTGGGAATGCAATCTGGTACATTCCCTATAGAGAGCAGTGTGGTAACAGTTATCAAAATCATAGCCTTTGCTCTTCTGGGAATTTATCCTACCTGCAAATGAACAAAACTGCATATACGACAAGATTCCTTGCAGCTAAATATTGGAAACCATTGAGTGTTCATCATTATGGGACTGTTTAAATAAGCTTTGAGACATCAACGTAGTGGAATACAAGATTTGCAGGATGTATTGTAAAGTGAAATAAGCCAAATGCAGAATAGTGTTTATGGTGTGCTACCTTCTGTATAAAAAGGGGAGAAATCAGAATCTATAGTTATATTTGCATAAAAAGTAAATTAAAAGGATTAACAAGAAAGCAACCTAAGTGGTTACTATATGAAACAGGGAAGAGGTGTGGATGGGGTGGGTAAGAGTCAGGTTGCCAGCTAGACATTTTATTGTGTATCTTTTATCGTGTTTTGATGTCCAGCTATATGAATGTATTATCTATGCAAATGAAATAAAAATTTTTAATAGACATGTGCAACTGAAAACCATAGTACCTGAGGTATGTGACTTAATGTCACGTTAGTTAAAGAAAAGTGATTTGATTATTTTACTTATCTTGTGATAGGAGCCTTATCTCATGTGAATATCTAATACCTCTTAGGATACTAATTAATCTGTAAAGGAGAATTTTTAAATTTAGGTAGACAGTGGCAACATCCAATGCCTGAACACAAAACAGTTTTTAAAGGCTTTGACAATTTATATCTCAAACATTATTTAAATGTAAATAGTGATCATGTGAGTTACAAAAATAATTTGAAATTTTAAAAAGTATAGTCTTTCATATTAAGAAAATGCAACATCTTGCATCTGGTTAGAAAATTATGACCCTGGAAGTTATTTTATCGAGGTACTATGCAGTAGGTACTTCTATCTGTCTTCAAGAAGAACCATCTCTATGAAAATGGCCACTTTCCACTCTAGTATTTTTATAAAAGTCTATTTTTTCATTTATTCATTTTTTTTTTTTACCCCAGTGTAGCTTGATAATAGCTAGCCAAACTCTGTTTCACTTTGAAAGATCTAAAACTAAGTATTTCTATTTTGAATTTTATTCTGGAAAAATAAAAACAAACAACAAAAAATTGAACCTAATAAAAAGAATATGAGCATAAGAGAAAGAAAAATTAAAAACTGACAAGTTAGGTGAAGCGTGTCAGTGAAAGTTAATTGACATGAAACAGATTTGCCAAAATGGTGGCAGGGGTGTGTGTGGGGTCCCAATCCAGCCACTTTCTTCCTTTTCAAAATTTTGGCAATACCCTACGAATGTTCTTATTTCCTCCTTCCTAAGGAGATAGTAAACTTTCTTCTGTATTTGCTCATCATATTTTAAACATTTTAAAACAAGTCAAGGATTGGGGATTTTGAGGTTTCTGAGTGCAGGAAACTTGTTTTGTTCCTCTTTCATTCCTCATATCCTAGCACATAGTAGGTGCTTATTAAATGATTGCTGAATGTGTGGATGAACAGTTTGCTCTAACAGTTGAAGAAAGGTTATTTTTTCCCCCAACAAGATGTGCTTTTGATTCAAGGTTCCAGGCCTTTATTTTAACTTTAGGGCATTATGTGATCAATTTTCATAGTTTAAAATATTTGAAAATGTAAGATTCTTACCCATTACAATTGTCTCTTAATTTTGTACTAGTCAAGAGATCCATCAAGTGTACCACATATATTATTCCCCATATACTTAATTTTGTGCTCAAGTATATGCTTTTATATGAAATAATACCAGGTACAGGTACTACCTTTTACCATCTACAGAATAGTCCCAGGATATTAGATATTTTGCTCAAAGTAACTTGTACATTAGTGAATAGAATGTATAAAATATTTTTATTTAGAGTTTAAAAAATCAACTTTTAAAAGAGGAAAAGAATATCTTTTAATAAATTTTCTATAGTTATAACTACAGTAAGATGCTCAGATTCATAAGCAGCACAATCTAAACTTACGTACAGTTCTTAGATTTATAAGCAGAGGAATAAAGGATGCCCTCCAGTCTTGGAAGTTATTAGAGTAGCTTATTTTATGGTGTTGATTTTCCATTGGAAATTCATCTACTGTATTGAGAGACAGAAGGCATACTTTCTAAAAACATTTTGGCTATTTCAGATTCATATGCACGGGACTAATTACAAAGAAAGCTTACTTCAGCATTTCCCAGGCATTCTTCCTCTGGAATATGGTGGCGAAGATTTCTCCATGGAGGACATTTGTCAGGAGTGGACAAATTTTATCATGAAGTCTGAAAATTATCTCAGCAGTATTTCACAAACAGTTCTTACGTAGAAGTTATTAATGTGAATGGCTTCCTAATTAAAAATAAGTGTTAGTACACTTAAAAGCATGGAAGAGACTTCCTGATTTTTACACTTGGAAGTTATCTCTGAAGTAGCTATTCATGTGCATCTTTGTGTTTCTAAAAAGTTTCATTTTAAACAAGTTCTCTGAGTACACCAATTTAGAAACAAATGTATAATAATCTACTGAGAAGAATTATTAGCACAAATCAACAGATGATAAAAATCTGTTAACACTCATTTTGGGTGAGTGTCAGATTAAAATGTGAATATGGTTTTACAGGGTTATTTCTGTAAGCCAGCAAGATAATTTATCTCAGGAAAATTCTATTTTAACATATTCGCACAATAGAAACTCCTATTGAAGAGTCTAAATGTCATATATTATTGTATGTAGCACTTATAGGCCTCTGAAATTACTCATGTTAATACAATCCATAACCAAAAATAATTTGGGAAATATTTCAGGCACAGTAAATGTGTTCTTAATACTGTGTCTGCATTTCCGAACAAATCAAGAATATAATTTTGATATCTGTTTTTGGTTATTCTTATCGTGACTACGTAGAGATTTAGAGATGGAATAATATTTAGTTGCCGTATACGTGGACTCTATTTTTAATGGAACAACAGCACAACTACACAAGGAAAAGGATATGTTTACATTTTTAAAATCACTGTTAAATATATCTGGAACTTTTCAGATTATGCATGAAATAAGTTGAGTTTTATTATTATATCAGAATATTCTAATCAAATCCTACAGTCCATGTTTACTTAAAATCAGTAGTTAAAATACACTATTTGTACTGTAGCCTACAACAAAAAATATTTCAATTACTGAGAAAAATATAATGATATGGCTTTCAATTTGTGACAGTTTTTATAGTGTTTTATAATTTTTAAAGTTTACTTTAAACTCAAAAATGAAAGAATGCAGTGTGCAAAATTTTAAACATTTGTCAGCTTAGTTGGATTTCAACATTAATCATACAATAGTTTCTGTGAAAGGGTAGCCAAAGAATGTTTTTCTTTATAAGAAAATTGTTCTAATCAGGTGAGCTGATAATTATAATTCTCTGTACACATATTTATGATAAAATTGAGATCAATTGTGAATGTTCTTTAGAGAATATGTTTTGATTTAGCATTGGGGAGCTAATTTTACATTATAATTTTTGTAAAAAATTCCTGTTTTCTAAAAAAAGTTAATCTTCACAAAATCATACAATTGAAATTGTATAATTAAAAATAACAGGGTAAAACCATTTAAAAAGTATAAACATAACAACAAAAGTTTATCCAACTTTTATTCCTAAAGGAGGTTTACATTACCGAGTTCCACTTCCTTTACATGTGGGTGCTTGAAACACCTTCTTACAGGTCCATGAAAGAATGATTATGTTAGCACGTGAATAAAGGATATTTTAAAACGTCTTTTAAATGTGATTTATCGGTATTGTTATTAACAGTTAAATAGAATTAAAATAAGTTGATCCATAGAAGGACCTTTCATGATGGGACTTTGAAATTTTTATAAAATTCAACAATTCACTGAATAACATTAAAAGAACAATGTAAAAAGAGGAGGCAACTTTATAAAGTGGCAAGAGAAGTAACTATCGAATTGTCTATATTACTTAACTGTAATTGCACCAGAAGTGCCTTTAAAAAATTAATTCTAACACATGCTCATTGTGTTACTGAACTGCACTATAATTTATGTTTTAATATTGTTCAAAAGAAAATAAAGATCTCTCACATAAACTATAGCTATTTTTTTTTTCATTTTAAAAGACAAATGTTAGGCATTCTTTTTCAAAACTGCTTTTTCTTAGAGAAAAACTTACCATCACATCTAGTTGTCTATTACCCATATGCTAGGTTTTTCTTTATAAATTTTCTTTGCAGGCTGGTTTTCTCTATGTCTTCGTTCAACACCACGTTCCCCTGATGTCTTTTGCTGTGCTTAAAGGGACCACAAACTAATTTTATAAATACTTACTAAGTTAAAAGAAGTTTAATGAAAAAAGCCAGAGTGTGCCATTTAATCAGGTAATTTTATTTTGAAACAATGTGCTGTTAGCCTAGATTGTGATTTTGTCAGACTATATGTTTTTCTTACATTGAATAACACCAAAGTCCCAGAGCAAACATTGCCTTTGCCACTGACCTAAATTAAGCCATAAATAGGTCGAACAAACCAAAAACTCAGCAAACCAGTAGGATAGAGTTGTCTGAAACAGTCCGTAGTAACCTTCTATCTTGTTTTGCCATACTTAGATGCCGTGGGAAAACTATGAGTTGCAGAGACGGAACTAGAAATGATGGCAATAAAATTAGGATTGGCAGCAGTATGTCTCCACTAATTTTCTGCCTTAAGAGGACACAGACCAGCCCCAACCCACCTCATACCTAGCACTCAGTTAGCTGTTCTCTTCTTCTCTCTCCAAGTCAGTCATATTAGTCTGACTATTAAATATCTACTTTTGAAAACACTGTACATTGAATTAAGCACTATAGTGACTAGAAAAATTAACCAGATGCTGCCTTGAAGACAGAAAATATGTAGTATAATGTGAATATATATATATATTTAGGCTGTAATAAAGAATAAAAAGAGTTTATTTGAGCAAGGAGAGATTGCAATCCGGGGCACAGACCGAGGCAGCAACCCAAATTGTGCTGGGGAGAACAAAGAAAGAAGGGCTTATAAAGGCTCAGGCCAGCACTGCTGTCCCCCATCCGGCCTTCGTTATGTAAATGACTGATTCTGGCTAAGCTAATAGGGATTGGCTGAGCCCGAATGCAAACAAAAGATGTTGGCTGGCAAAAGGAGCTGGCTCCTTTCAAGGTAAAGACTGCAGATGGTCTGGTTGTCATGGTGAGGAGGAGATTAAAGTTCAGGCACAGCTGAAAAGTTCAAAAGTTCATGGAGAAATGTGCAGATTGGAATGTAAGACAAACTTCTCACTGGCTTCCTGGCTCCATTTTAGTTCCCGTGACATAAACGACCTCACAAGATCCAAAACAGCTACGTAAGGCACAGTATAGTATAAGGGTCATTAAAACAGTTCCAATAAAGTGCTTTGGAAGGGTTACAGAAGGACGTTGAGGACGTGTTCTTAGAGGAGGTACTATTTGAAGTACAGCCTTTAAGGAGAAGTGACTTCCCTAGAGAGAAATGAGAACCACGGAGAGGAAGGATGGTCAAAGGAAAGAAGTAGCAGGAGCAAAGGCTTAGAGGTGAGAAAAAGGTCATGCCTGAGAAATAGTAAAGAGCCTTCGATTTTTAAAGAGATGGATGGATGGATGGGTACAAGAGAGCAGGCCTCTTTCCTAGAAGGATCTATGTGAACCAAAATATGGGAGGCCCTGAACTCCAGCTGAAGAGCACTCAAGTGTATGAATGACTTACTTTGTGCCAGACAGTATATTAGATTCACGTACATCATGTTATTCAAGCTTTGCAAAAAAAAAAAAAAAGGAAAAAAGAGGTAACATTACACGTGCTTTTATAGAAGTGCACTGAACTCTGAAAGAATCCATTCCTTGCTCAGAATCACAAAGCTTGTAAATGCCAGGATCAAACTGAATTCACATGCCTAGACATAGTCCACATACTCTATGACGCCACTATGCTCCTAATAGACCCAAATCCTCAGGCCACAGGGATCGATGGCCACCAGATTCCATCAGATCCACATGAAAATGTCTGATCCTGACCTATTTCTAAGGCCGATCATCTCTCCTCTGAGTGCTGCCATAACCTCCTCATTGTTTCTGCCTGTACGTACTCCTTCCACTGTGACCAGAGTTATCCATCTACAAGATTTCCTTCCCAGAACTTCGAGAGAACGGCGGAGCAGGCATGGTAAATTGCTGATTGGCACCTGAAGCCCTTCAAAACCAGGCCCGACCTGTTTTTCCACCCTCATACTCAGGACTCCTGGCACCACCTACACTCTAGGCACAAGAACCTTTTCATCCCTTTGACAAATGTCACCCCTTCCACACAAGACATCTCAGAATCAGTAGCAAGGGGCGGAGGGGTAGGGGAGAGACGTGAGGTGTATTTTCTATTCTTAACCTTTGCTCTCATCGATTCCTCTGCTCGGTCTCTCCTGCTTTCTCTGTCTGCCCATCTGCAAAGTGCCACTCACTTGTCACCTCCGTGAAGCCTTTTCTGACCCTCCCTAGTGAGATTCTCTGCTTCCACTTATGCGATCCTGTGTTCATGTCTCATATAACCCTTATGCCACTGAACTGAGAACTCTTTAGCTGCCAGTCTCCGTGCTGGAAAGAGCTCACAAATGCAGACACTATCGTTTTCATCTTTGTATAATCACTATCCAAGCAGCATCTAGTGCTAGCTTGATACTCACAGAATGCACACCTGGATGAGGGCTATGTTTTGTAGTAAGACTGGGCTAGTCACAGCCTTCTGCTACATGAAATACTGTTTACTGGGAAGTAGGCCTGACCTCAGCAGCCTGCTTACAAGCCTTTGAAGTTGACCTCCCTTACTTTCTCTCTCTCATCCTAAATGCTGGCTGTCTCACAAAGATAAGGCGTTACCTACTGGGCTTTATTTTTGCCTCAAACTTCAGTCATTTCTCTGTTTTAAGGATCTTAACCCATTTTTTGGTCTTTTGTTTTTTGGTTGATTTTAAATTTCGCTTCTTTACATTCCACATACATACACACGTCCAGGCTGGCCCCTATGGAGTTGTGCAGAATTATCAACCATTGTTGAATACGTAAACCCTGCATGGCTCTCATAAGGGGATCCCTTGCCAATCGACAAAGCGCTTTTGGCAGGTTTCTCATGGCAGGGCTTTGCCGAGCAGCACACCCCTCTGGATCCAATCTTTCTCAGAGCATCATGCGCTTGTGGTCATGTGGGGGTCTACATAGGGAATGGTCAGGCTCAGCCCCACACTGTACTCAATTTTCCTTCTGTGTCGCTAAGTCTCATCCATTCATGACTCAAGCCAGCCTCCTTTGAGAACTCCCATCCATCCTTGCAAAATATCTGAGCCCTAATATTATCTGAATTCAGTATGTAGATGACTTTCTCTGCTCCGCGATGGCTGGCAACATTCAACATTTACTCCGAGCTCTTGCCCGCAGGGAGCATAACGTCTCTAAATGTAAAATGCAATTCATAGCCCTCAAGTGCCTGGGACATGATATGTCCCCCCCAAAAGGAAAGACTTTATTTCTAAAAGAATTAACACCATTATCATTTCCCTCTCCCTAAGACAATGCAGAGGGTTTCTACGATTAGTTGGCTATTGCCAGACCGGAACTGGATCCTAAACTCTTCCACTCTTGCCTCCCCCTTATACGCCGTGACTAAGGAGACTGTCCCTGTGTCCCTTACCAGGAACTCTCTTTCCATATCTGTATTTTGAAACCTCAAATCCTCTCCATCTCCTCCCACTCTCAGATTTCTCAATTACTCATTATCCTTTCCTCTTTTTACACACGAAAGGGATGTCTTGTCACTTCTCTAAAACTGTATTGTTCCCTTGCTAGGATGCTATCTACGACAGAATTCTAACCAACCATTCCAGTTACTCTTCATTGAAGTTTCTCCTGCATGACTCTGTGCCACATGCATAAATAAACTCTTTGTTTTCCTCTTGTTAACCTATCTTTTGTCCTTCTAAATGTAGAGAGCTCCAGTTAGGGAACCTAGCAGAGTTGAAGGAAAAAGAACTTTCCTCCTGTATAATGACATGAAGTAGATTGCTTTCCCGAGAACAAGCGTATGGCACCATGAGGTGCTCATCTTCCACCTGAGACACCAGAACAAGATCACCCATGACTCTTCTATTCAATTCCCTACATAGTCTCCCTTGGTATCCTTGCTGTCCTTTTTTCTGTCACTTATTGGTATTAAAACGTCCTTGACCTGTGTCTTTTTTCTTTTTTGCTCTTTTTAACATTTCCTTCTTCCCTATTCCCCATTGTACCCACATTCAGAATCCCCTAAACCCTCGATGGCTTTTGCTGACTCATTACTCAGTCTTAAAATCTTTCTTGAAGTTGTTGCTTTAGTTCACCCTTTCCTTTCAGTTTTTTCTTTCCCTAAATTTTCTTTCCCACCCTTAGAACCTCCACAGCTTAGTTTACCTGTTTCTCCCATACATCGTTAAGGAATTCTTCCTATATTTTATACCAAATCCAATCTGGAGCACTTTTGGAAAAAGTCATGTTTATTTCTCTGGCAATTCTACAGACAAAAATTCTTGTAGGTTTCTAGTTCTGCCTATATATCTTTTACTTTGCCAACTGACGACAATTCTTATAACTAGTCGTTTTCACATAAAAAATGCCCTTGTATCAAATAACTCCACCATGGGGGGCTGCCATCTGGGGGCACTAAAATTTTACATATGGAAAAGTCCCGCTTAGGATATCCCCCGTACAGTCATATCCTTTTCTCAGTTTCTATATTGTAGAAAGGATAACTCTATGGCGAAGAATCATGCATTCTCTTAGATGTTCTGAATGACAACCATGTGTTTCATTTACGAAAGCAGAGCCTACTGACAGCTCTGAGCACAATGGACTGGCTCAAGCTACCTAACCAGTCTTGTCGGTCCTTACTAGCTATGTAGTCCAAACAGCTTCTTAAACTACTTAAATTCCTCTCTAACCTCTTCAATGCCTATCATTGGTCTTGACAGTCTTCTAGTAACTGTGTTTCTGAAAAATATGGAGGCCGACACCAAAATGTTACTGCATTCTTCCTTTCACTGCTGGATCTGATGGCACACTTAAAGGGAAGCTAAAGCTTCGTAGGAGATTTCAAGGACTTGACTACTACATCTGGTCACATTTGAGCCACTTTTTTGCCTGGAGCATCTGCAGTATGGGCCACTCAGGAAATGAGTTGAAACTCCCACATCTACCATAACCTACTACAGAAGATAACCCTTACTGTAAATGATGTGATAAAGAACTAGACTTTCTCACCCTAGAACTTCAAAAGACTCAACACACAGTGCTCCTCAACTGACTTACACTCAGTCTGGTCTTGGCATCCAGAGCGGGGACATGTACTATATTTGGAAGCAACTGCGGCATGCTTGTTCCCCAAACTTCTCTGACCTCTGCATCATAAACAAGAACATTCAAGTTGCTAGTGAAGAAATTCACTCACTGCCACTGCAGTCCTGATCCCATCATCAAGGGACCTTTCCACACTAATATCCTGGACTCCACTAGACTGGTTGCTGTCTGGTGTCAAGTCTTGGCTTTATTCCTTACTACAACGTCTAATGATAATTTGCCTGCTTGTTCTTCCAAGTGCCCCCTGCTCTCCAGAGCCCTTCTAAGTCACAGACCACTGTCAGAGTACAACAGATGGCTCGGCTGTTTCTCCACGAACAGTGCCAACAAGAAACACTGACTTTGTGGACTCTTTCATGGGCCCCTGACCAAAATTCTGCAGAAATTACTCTAATCCCAAAGAGTGTTGTAAAACTATGTTTGTTTGACAAAGCCAACAAAGACCTTCTCTTTTGCCCAAACTTGCTGACATAGCCAGACACAGACACTCCAGTTTCCCACTCTTTATCTCATTATTGATTAGCTAAGATCGGAACTGTTTGTCATGATTGATTAGCTGAGATTAGAACTCTTTGCCCTCCTGAAACTTGCCAGCTACAGAGAAAACATTTCCTGTTCAGATATCTGACTGAGACATCTCCTACTTGCAAAACAAGCCCTACTGTAAGTCCCCAATGTGCTACATGTTCATTCTTTTCCATGAGAGTCTAAGGCGAAACCACCCTACTGAGAAACTCTGATATTCATATCTGGGGTACTCTCCATATTGCAACCACCAGAATAAAATTCTCTTGTGGAGTTTTTGTCTTTAATAGAAGCCACACAAATATTCTCTGACAGTTAGGCAGGTGGTCTGTCTGGAATCCACAGAGGATTTCTGGGAAGGGTATGAGCTACTGTTTTACCTCAACTTTATTCATTTCCTTACTATGGATTGTCCTATATAGATACCAAGATGTAACTGGGCCTCCTTTAGCTGACTCTGCCCTCCCCCAATTACTGTGTTGAGATGAATTCCACATCTGGCACACACATATGGTCTACACATATACACAATAAAACATTAATAAATAATGGAGACTTCTAGTGAAGCTTTTATGTAGAAACGTAAAGAGGGATAAATTGCAGATCATCCAGCAAAACTTCAATGTACCTTTTAAGTCTTTCTCTTTTGCTCAACTTCATTTTCTATACATAGAAGGGAATAAAGGGTTGTACTTTTTAAAGGTGGGAAAAAACATATCCTAGGCCCAGTCAGATTTGATCATAACATTAAAATTATTTAAGAAAAACAAGTTACTAGTAATAATCTTTATCATTTTACATGGTCCTCAAATAGATGCGAGGGCAAAAGGTCGTTCTGGAAACTTGACTTATCACATCTAAATACCAATATACTGGGAAAGAGGACGAGGTCTGTTTTGTTTTTGTTTCATTCACTTGTTAGTTCTAGTGGCCTTTGTTTTATTCTTTAACATTTCAATGACGACTTGTATTTTGTATTCTCCATAATTTTTTTAATTTAATGCGTTTTACTCTAGGTGCCCACTTTGATTTTTATTTTGCATGATACTGCACTAGGCTTACTAAGGCTTTTGTTTACCTGTTTTTGTTTTATAAGCACTAACTTATAGTGCATCTATCTGTCTTAGGAACATGCACACTAGTAAAATGGGAGCCTTATGGTATAAGGCCTTGCAGTGAAAGCTGTTACACAACACAAGGAGACATTATTCTTAGGCACATTAGAGTTAAAAAATATTCTTTATAGATTCTAGTTCTCTGCTGAAAAATTCTCATCCATTTAGCCCATCTTTTTCTATTTTCTTTCAAATTAATCATATTTCGTTTAACTAAAATAAAAGCCCTGTCTTCTAACTCCAGTACCAGGATTATCTATGGCTGTTTCATTTTATTTTTCTTTTGAAATTACTACTACAAATTTTTACTTGTTCATATTTTTAGTAATACTTTACTGTATGTTGGACATTGGAGACACAACTGTGGAGGCTCCAGGTAATATGTTTCATCAGTCATGACTTTTCCTGTCTATGTCAGGCAGACTGAAAGGCTGATCAGTTCAATCAGGTCTTGAGCTGGGTTGCAGACTTAGTGAGATTCAGTCCACCTGTGGCTCATCTCCATTCCTTAGGATTGGTCCGCTGGGGCTTTTGATTGATATCTTGAATAGTCTGTTTTTTCCTCAGCTTTGAAAATTCTGCCTTAAACTTAGTTCCTGCATTTTGCAGGTTCAAAATTCGGCAAATGTCTTGAAGAGACTTGTTGTGTGCTTGTTGCAGGCTCCTTACCTCAAATGAGACTTTGTCTCCAAAGCTCTGCAAAACTATTGAATTTTCACTCTGCATTTCCTACTCAGCTTTCCCTAGCATCTAGTACCATCCAGAACTCAGCACATGATCAGTGGGAAAAATGAACCATAGCTTTATATTTTTGAATTTTTTTTTTTTGCCAGTCTTACAAAACTACAAAAAGTTACATTGATTTCTTTTCTCCAGTAGTATGTCTGAGCTAGGATGTATTTCTATATCTCTATATCTATTGTATATTAATAATTTTTATCATTACCTTTCTTTTTTCTATGTAGTTGGTCAGTTTTTAAATGGCACCTTTTGACTCCTACCTATTACCTATTACCTATACACAGTCAATGATTTTTCTTTTTCCCTTCTTCTCTGTGTTCAGTATTTTGGCACTTAATGTCTGACATTTTCTTTCAGGGTTTTATTTTGCCCTTCATTTGTCTCTATCTTCCAATCTTTTTTTTGTCTTTATCAGATTCTCTGAAGTCTTGCCTCTTCCACTCTTGGCGTCAAGTCTTCCAGGAGAAGAGGAAGCTTTGTTGCAATTTGGTACTTATCAATTTTCCAGTAATTTGATGTTTGTGATATCCTGTCTGCTAGTATTGTTAAAGGCATGTATAATTTTATTTGTACTTTTTGTACATCTAATGTTTTTTTTGAAGATGTGTGGAGAGATTCTGGTTTAGGTAGTTGACTTTATCCTCTAGACCCAAGCATAATTTACCTCTGTTATCTCTTATAAATAGAACTTTATCTCTGTTGATAAGAAGCTCCAATTCATTTTCATGCTAAGTCTATTAATTATAGTTTATTTGTTCATTCTCTTATTGATGGTCATTTACAGTGCATTTAATATTTCATTATTACAAAAAATGCTGCAAAGAACATAATTGTATATATTTCTTTGTTCACGAATGCAAGCATATTTCCAGGGAATATACTTATATCCAAAAAGTGCTGGGTTACAGAATATTTGCATCTTTGCCTTTATCAGATATTGCCTAATTGCTCACAAAATTGGTTTTAGTAATTTACAATTCTTTCAGCAGTATTGAGAATTTCATTTTTCTATACCCTTGACTTGTTATTATCAAGGTTTACATTTTTGTCAGTCTGATGGATGTGATATATTTATCTTGTTTTAATGTAAATTTCCCTGATGGCTAGTGAAGGTTTGGTTTGTCTTTTAACATTCTTTTCTCATTTTTCTATTGAGTTCTTATTTTTCCTTATTGATTTTAGTTCTTTGTATATTCTAGAAGTGAACACTTTTGAAATTCTATTTAACGTAAACATATTTTCCAAGTTTGTACCTTAACATTAATTTGCTTATAGTTTTAAAATTATATCATTAAATCTATCAATTTTTCTATTAATGTTTGTGTTTTTTATATTTAAGGTAATTCTGACCACCAAAGTCATGAATATACACTTCTCTATTTTCTTACCAAAATATGCTATTTTTTGCCTTTTACATTTACATCTTTACTCGTCTGGAGTTTATTTTTGTGTATATTGTCAGGTAATCATTTTTTCCTGTGTGTATTTGTGCTCTAGCACCACAAATTCATATTTACAAAGGCTCTTCATCTGTCCAATTATGTTTAAAACCAGCTGAGTACATAAGGCCTTTCACAATGTCTTTAATTACAACCTTTGGGTTTATCTCTCACCACACCCTTCTACAGAAGCACTATTTCCTTGTCAAACCAGACTACTGATTGCATTCACTCTTCTTGAAATATGCCCAAACTAGGCTCTTGTTCTCTCCGTGGTCATCTTCTCTTCCTGTCTTCTTTCCTTGCTAAATTGTAAACTTTTCGTGAAAAAGACACTGTCCAGTTCATCATTGCATCGTCAATACTTAGCACGGATTGAGTAGATTTTCAAACATTCTTCGATTTTATTCTGGATTTAATTTGGCCCTTATAGGTGGGAACTTCTGCCTAATATCACCCGTATCTATCCATTCAGGTTGTCACATACATAAAGAAAAAGGTTCCTGTCTTTTACCTATGTTCCCATCAAAATAGTGATTCCAAGCTCTTAAAATTTTAAACAGAACTCTCAAAATGCTTTTAATGAACAGGAACCAAAGTCATCATTTATGCTCCTGTTTATATGACAGACCAGTCTGTGGGTGGTGATAACAGTGCTTGTCAGTAGGCATCGTTTGAGGGTTTGGCCTGGACTTGCCTCTTTACAGATGTCACGAGTTGGCCCCTCCGTGACCCAGTTCTGAAGCGAGGCGGTGCGCCTGGGAACGCGTTCATCCTTGCCCTCCTCGGCGCTTGTTTCCTCCAGATAGATGCCTGGACCCTGCAAAGAAACAGCAGGATGTGGAAATTACCTCCGAAGTCACAGCTTATCCCTATATCGAACGCCGGAGTGTCAAACGCGGCTATCAGCATTCCTAACAACAAGGCTATGGCCTTTTGGGCAGGAGCTACAGTTGGCGCAAAGTTCTCAGGCGCCTTCTAGAATCTCTCGCCAGCTTCCCTTGCTGTCTGGTTACCAGAGCGGGTCATGCCGGGACCCAAGGTTCTTCCTCTTCGAGTGTCTAGGCTGCGCGCCCCAGCTTAGTTAAGGGTGACCCAAGGTCATATCGACAGAAGAGCTGACAGGGAAGATCCGAGGACGCGGAGACCACCCAGTGCCCGCCGGGCGCTTTCCGGAGCCTCGCAGGGGCAGCGGAGCAGGCACGCTAGCCGCAGGGCAGCGGGTGGCGAACGCAGGGGAATGGCTCGGCGGTCCTGACCACTGCG
>NW_006443225.1:8041092-8045929 GCF_000325575.1 Pteropus alecto | reverse complement strand
TTGCGGCTCCCGGCCGCCGGGCTCCCGCTAGCGCGTCCCTTCCCGGGGACACCGAACCACAAGGTTACGTCGTGTGCCTTTCTGTATAGTTAGTTACAAGAGCCGAGCCAAGACACCTTTGGAACGTGCTAAATAGAGCTAAGGCCTCAATTTCACGTGGCATTCAAGTTACGATGGAGGAGGGAGGGAGCATTATGAAGAGCTTTGCGATTTTCTTCTTTGTACATAGCTAGGAATTTGTGCTAATTAAACAAATTACGCACTTGTATTATTCATTCAAATTTCACTGGTTGAGGGCGTATTTCGAGATACAATGCATTATACATATACAAATCCAGTTGACTGGATAATCAAGAAATTATGATGTACCTCGGACTTTGTCATCTTCAGCAGCGGAGGGCAGCAGTGACTAATAGGATCCTAATGTCTTGTCAAAATGAAGCATGTAATTTTTCATTTCCAACAAATTTGTTTTAAAAAGAGTAAAACCTTGCTTTGCCAGAACAGACATTTGAGACAGGGCAGGAGGACGCTACCCAGGAGAAATCAGCCTGGAAGAAAAAAAAATTGCCCAAAATAATTTATGTTGGACAATTGCAATTGGTTTTATTTTAGTTGTAGTATAATGCCATTTATATTGTTTTTTCTTCCATGAAGAGGAGCACTGTATTTTTTAACTCTATCCAAAGTACGTGAGCATTTTTTCATATGTATTGGTAGTGCCCAATCTTAAATGGGTTGTGTATCAATATTTGGAAATCGGAATACCTTATTTTATAGCTACTCTAAATGATGGTTGATTCTCCAAGGAGAATTAACTCAAACTATAATTCTGTGGTGTGTTGGGAATTGTGGGTGCAGGAAGGAGGGAGGAAGGAAAGAGGAAGCGGATTTTTTTCCTTTTCACAGAAACAGTGGTAGTCCAGGGTCAGATATAGAAACAATGAGTATTCTTTTGGTCACTCTGATCAATTAAGGCAAATAGTTAACTGGATATGTGCAAAACATCGAGTTAGAAAGTGCAAAGGGTTCAAAGACAAGGAAGCCACAAAAGTTGTGAGATGTGTGGGTGAAATTTTGTTCATATTTTGAAGGGCTGGGAATACAGGATGGGAAAGGTGAGTATGTGGGGTGAGGAGAGTGGGAAGAGTTGGTGGAACTTACCTACTCTCTTGTACTTTTCTTGGTTCTGGTACCTTAAGTTCGCATGTCCCGGGTCTCCTTTGTGGCCCTGGGTTGGCGCTTGTACTATACAGAAAGGCACAGGGCGTAACCGCTCCATTTCCCATGACACTCCCTAATTCTTTCACTACCAAATTTCATTTCCCTCAATGAAGACGATCTTATCTATTCATGAGGAGAAAAGCAGTCTTACTGAATAAATTTCAGCATTTGGCATGTGTTAACTGAGCACCTGATAAATGCCAGTTATTTTGAAAAGCTGGGACTATGGAAGTGATTGATGTAGACAGTGCTGCCTGTCGGATGGCCAACAGAGACATTTAAACTATTCCAGATGGTGAAGTAGTAAATGATATGGCACAGATGTACCCTCCAGATAGAAGTGTTTTGATGTGACTCAATCCTATGCTGGGGCTGAGGTTTCAGTGGTAAGAGGCAGCTGGGGAGGTAGGTGGGGTCTTATAATGTTTATGAGAATTCAGGAGCCCGTGGAGGTACACTCTTCTGATTTGTTATCTCTTTGATCTCATTTCATATCATTGTTTTCTTTCCTTCCTTATACAGGGCTTCCTTATACAGGGTCATATGACTTCCTTGCAATGTGACAAGCACACACCTAACCCAGGGCCTTTGCCCTTGCTGTTCCTTTACCCTGGATCCCTTTTCCTCCAGATATCAGCATATGGCCTACTCCCTCACCTCTCTGAAGTCCTGGCCCAAATGTCATGGCCTACCTTCTCAGAGAGAACGTTCCTGACCACCATATTTAAGAGACTCTCTTCCCCACTGTGCTTTACGTTTCCACCTTAGCATTTACCACCAGCCGTCACGCAATGTATTTTACCTTTTTACATTGTGCGTTCTCTCTCCTCCTTGCCCCCTTCGCCTGCCCCGCCCCCCACACACACTAGAATGAAAGTCCACAGAGCTTTTTGTTCCTTTTGTTCACTCATGTGTCTGCAGCACCTAGTCCAGTACCTGGTATCTAGTATGATTCAGTAATATATACTGAGTGAATGAATGAACGATGATATGATCTCATTTCTTTCCATACGGAGAACTGGTTGGAGTTGGTAGGGATTGTTTAAGAAAGGATGTTTTTGATCTGTGGTTGGTTGTATTTGTGAATATGGGGATATAGAGGGTTGGCTGTATATTTATTGAAAAAAGAGTAGCATATAAGTGGACCTGTGCAGTTCAGTCCCATGTTTAAGGGTCAGCTGTATGCTTAATAAAAGTTATGTGAGTGTGGTGTGCCTCCCTCTCTCTCTCACTCTCACAGTATCTTATTGTACTCCTCGCACTTTTTCACTCAAGCAAGCGCTTTGTGGTTTCTTTTTGGCATATCTGAATTGCCAGCGTCACTGCTCTTGCGCTTTGGGTGACTCGTACACAAACACTGTGATACCTCAAGAGTCAATCTGATAACCTAGAAGGCTAATATGTGACTATATGGTCGGGGCGGGGAGGGGGGCACGGGAGGTGGGGCAGAGTGGGCATCTCCAGCGTGGAGATGCTGGACAAAGGGCTGGAGTCACATCTGTGGTGGGACGGAGCAGGACAGCTCGAGATTTTATCATGCTACTCTGAATGGTATGCAATTTAAAACGTATGAATTGTTTATTTCTGGCATTTTTCAGTCAATGTTTTTAGACGTGTGTGGCTGTGGGTAGAAAGTGAAACTACAGATAAGGGGGGACTACTGTAGTGATATATTTTTTTTTACTGTGACGTGTTTCAGTTTCTAAGCAGGAAAAAAGGAAATTGCTTGAAACTAAATTTTTGTCGTTGTTGTTATCTAGGTATATTAATGCAAAAGTGCCATAATAAAATGAAAACCCTGGGAAAATACTATATTGCTGCATCCTATGTAAAGTATCTGGAGTCTGCAGGTGCAAGAGTTGTACCAGTAAGGTATGACCGCATATTTTTTAAGCTGTATAAATAAACATTGCTGTTTTACCTTTCAAATGATCTCTTGTCTCCAATTAATGCTTTCTCCTTTATGGTTGCATTGTTTAAGTGTGGTAACACTACACCTGATTTTTGCCACAAATCTGATGCTTGAAGTCTCTCACTATGTTGAAGTTATGTGTATCTATAATGTCATTAGAGGCTTGTCATATGTATTAGATAGAGAGTGAGTAATAGTTTCCTTTACCCCAGAAAAGATGTCTTCCGCAGACATCATGACAGAAAGGCCACCATAAAAAATAAACAAACAAACAAATAAATAAATAAAATATTAAATGGAAGATTCCAGAAATAATTCATAAATTTAAAAAATATTTAAAAAATCCTCAACTTACCCAGCTTTATTCCATAATATCAGGATAAGGTGACACTTGAGGAATGAAGGAGATTTTTTTAGAAGATGACTTTTGAAATATCTTCACACTCTGCTTTAAAAGTTTGTAAATGACTCAACACAGCAGTGTTGCTTCAATATCAATTGCAGCTATTGTGGTTTTTAAAAAGCTACATTATTTTAGTAAGAATAACATGATTTTAGGAAGAATAACATGATTCATGTCATATATTGATTTGCAAAGAGTTGATTTTTTTTAACAGACAAAACCTTGTAAGTATCATATATCTAAAATAGTGTATTTTAGAAGCTTCTAGCACTGCCATCTAATACATTTTAAGGATTTCACACACAAAACACAACTGTTTGCTATAGACAGCCTGTTTTTGTAAATAATTTATAACAAAAAAGAACTGTTCAAATAGAACATTAATAATAAAAATGCAAATATTATAGAGAATTGTAGCACAAAATAGTTTTATGTTTAGCTTCCTAAAGATTGTCTTCTTGCTTGATCTTTTACATTTAACTGTCTCTACCCCAAGATGAACATTTGCTTTTGATAGTTGTCTTTTTAATTCTTTAGTAGCAAATCTGATTTTTCGAATAAAATTTTATTTGGAACTCAGATAACAGCAATTTTAGAGCTTTTTGAGGAAGAGGCTCCAGAGAGTCTTCAAAACAACATTTCAAAAATTCTGATCATGGAAGTTTTTCTTTAAGGACGTTAGTGCTGAAAGCATGTGTGGGAGGTAGGAGAGACAGAAGGCAGGTAGACCACTTCAGAGATTGTTATAGTAGGCTAGCTACGAGGTGATCAGAGCTTGGCTTAGAGCAGTGGTCGTAGGATTGATAAGTATTCTTTAAAAAAAAAATCATCACGACCCGATGACTCATGGAATAAAAGGGCACAGGAAGGAATAGACAAGAATGACAGAAATTTTGAAACTGGGGAGGTTTTGAAACATGAATCACAGGGTACTGGTGTTTACAACAGAGACACTGAAATTGTGACTGTCAGCATATAGGTTCATTTCCAGTTTGGGTTCCCAGAGTTCACTTTAAGTAGATTGCTTGGGATTAGTATCATATAATCCTATAAAAACGTAATACATGGCAGCTGAAGTCCCGGGGTAACCTGTGAAGGATTACCTAATGTGGAATGAGACAGGATCATACTGATAAGTTTGGGTTCATTTCTGAATTTTGGATTCTGGGAGCCAATTTCTGCAGTGTAGAAGGGAAAAAGGAGAGGATGGGAGACGAAGGCAGAACTCTGGACTAGAAGTTTGTCTTTGGTCTCCTTCTGCCTTCTTTCTGCTGCCTCCTCTCAGGTTATCCTAAATT
>NW_006443225.1:8031654-8041066 GCF_000325575.1 Pteropus alecto | reverse complement strand
CCCCTCCCCCTGAAAGGTAGCAATTGGTACCCCATGGCTTGCTTTTGGTTTAAAAATGTGTTATGTTCACACTGCATTTTCAAACATTTTAAACACTTACAAATCAGAAAGCTTCATAAAAGTCTGAATTTCTAGCTTTTTTTTTTTTTTAAGACAATTATCTGGAGCTGATTTTAAATGGAGCAGGTGTTCTCCACTGGCAATAATGCCTGCCACTTCTTTTCATGCTGTGCCTTTTGTCATCATTACCAGGCTTAAGCTGTTTTCTTTTAGTTAGAACTATTTCTCATCCCCTACTGAGAGGGTCTTTTAATTCAGGAAAGTCTGACAACAGGGAAATGATATCTGCATTCAAAGACTGTGACCTGGCCAGTTTTCCCTGCTAGGTCTGTGAGGCACTTGTGTTTGTGATCCGGCCCCCCTCCTCCCACAACATTCAACACTTAAGGCCCTTAATAGTGATAAACAGGGGCCAAACATTCAGTCATAGACAATGCAGGAGTCAATTATGTAGAATTAATGAGTGACTGAAACTAGCCTGTATGGAGTCCCTGAGTGCAACTCAGTGAGCTCAGTCTGTTCTGTTTCCTGATGGGGGCGGTTGCCTTCCTGGTTTAGATGTCCATGGGGAAGATTGTGGGTCCTTACTGATTCCCCTTTTGTTGGCACGATCTGGGAGATTGAACTGGCAGAATACTGGGAATGGGTGAACTCATGTTTTGTCTCCCTGTCGCTTCCCAAGTCAGGGTCACCTGCCCGTTTATCCTCCAAGTAAGAGAGTGGTAATCACCATTGCACTGTCACCCACTGCTTTGTGGCTCTCTGCCAGAAGGATTTTGAACTTCTGAATAGACCTGGGCTTGTAAAGCTCATTTAGACTTAGAGGAGAGCCCACAGGGGTTCACTGGCCAAGCAGAGCTAAGTTCTGGCATTACAGGTATCTACTTACTAATAGGAGAGGTGTTCTAATTTCCCTAAAACTTTTTTCTGGGGCAGAATGAACTGTAATTGATATTTAAACATTAATCTACTTCTTATGTGTCAGGTCGAGAGGGCATTATGCCTCATTATTCTCCTACAGAACCAGAAGTCTGCTAAATGTTAGAAAATTCTTGTACCAATTTCTTGAACATTTTCCCTTGTTCTTATATTTCTTTGAACTTTTGGAAGAGCAAACCCATCTTACTATTGACTTAATTAAAGGTTGTAGCCAATTGTCATAGAATAGTCCCATTTTTTTTCTCTGGAGAAGGTGATAAAAACATCCATAACATGGCGATTGTTAGGAGGCCCCCCCATGAGAAGTTTGATGACTGTGCGTCAGAATAATTAGCTGGGCAACTTAGGCCAGTCTACAGTGATCGTGTAGTCTCCCTAGATGTGAACTCTTCTGACTTCTGAATACACAGTAGTCCCAGATCTTTGAAGTTGGTGGTGGGGGTAGGATGAAGCAAGGATGTGGCATTCATATGTATTGTTTTTATCTGCAGAGCGTCTTGTAGTTTACATGTTAATTTCTTTAGACTTTATATAAAAACTACTGGCTAGCAGAGAAATTGCTGGTACTCTAATCTCATGGTTTTTAAAAAATACTTTAAAAAAAAGTTTCAGTTACAGTTGACATACAGTATTATATTAGTTTCAAGTGTACCACATAGGGATTTGACATTTATTTATGTAACTTAGAAGTGATCACCCCGATAAGTCTAGTACCCATCTGACACTGTACAGTTATTACAATATTATTGATTATATTCTCTATGCTGTACTTTACATCTCTGTGACTCTTTCATAACTGACAACTTGGTCTTCTTAATCTCTTCATCTTTTTCACCCATCTCCCCAATTCCTCTCCCATCTGGCAACCATCAGTTTGTTCTCTGTTACCTCCATATCTCATGGTCTTTAATGTTTTGCATATTAACCATAATTCACAATATTAAGTTATATTAGACCATAAAGAAACATATTTACTTATCTGATTAACAAAACAAGGATGTAATTATGTGGCTTTCACTTAGTTTGAAAAATTCCTCTAGGAAAGTAGAGAGGTAATATTGTCTAGTATTTAAGAGTTATTTTTCATCTGGCTTAAAATTAACGTGGTAACTTCATTTAGAGGCTTACTCTTTAGTTAGGTTTTAAAAGTGGATATTCTGTAACTTTTTTTTTTTGTTTGTTTTCAGGCTTGATCTTACAAAGAAAGAGTATAAAAAGCTTTTTCAATCTCTTAATGGGTAAGTTGCTAGCATTGGCTTGATATAGTATATACAGTATATGTCTATACAGTCGGCTTTTGAAAAAAATTAGGTACAATATTCTGTTTTTATGTAACTGTCATATAATGTTGTAACATTAGTTTTCTGTGTTCTTTTATAGGAATTATTTTGTTGAGAGATATAAAAGCCCTGTAGAGAAGGCAGATTAAGAAATAAATGTTACACTGTAGACATATATAATTTTTTTTTAATGTGTAACATATTCTGTTTTCTTTTAATGAATGTCTTAAATGTTTTGAAGCCACTTTGAATGTCATGGTATATGCTTGGTTAGGGGATTTATAAGTCCTAGGATTCAAGATATTAATTGGTTCTCTTTTCAGAAAGTAATTTGAATAGAACTTAGTTAAAATTATCTCTTCTCTGGCATCACCACAAAAGATATGATTGCTTAGCTCAAAGGAGAGAACTTTTAATCATATGAAAAAATGTTCAACATTACTTATAATTAAAAGAAAGCTCATTATAGCAATTAAAAAACATATTTTAGCTGTCAAGTTGGCAAAGATCAGAAAATTTGCTAACACTCTATGATGAGGAAACAAGTATTCTCTATTTATGAGAGTGTAAGTTACATAGTCTTTTGAGGGGTAGTTTTGCAATATCTATTGACATTTAAAATACACATATCTTTGACTCAGAAAATCCTTTGCAAGGAATTTTATTTTATAAATATGTAACCCCCTATGTGAAGACTTAGGCCCAAACATATGCATTGTAGTATTGTTTGAAATACCCGGAATTTAACAGCCACCCATGAGTCTATCAGTTGGGAATTGGGTAAATAGACCATCTGCATATGATAGAACATTATGCATAAGTTGAAAATGAGCATATCTGTAGATGTTGCTTTGGATCACTATTGGTACTTGAACAGTGTGATATTGTTATACAGAAAAAAAGCAAGGTACATAATGATGTGTATAGAATAGTCCCATTTACTTTGGTTTTTAAGGTAGGGTGAGCAGATATGCATTATAACATTGCTGTCAGGTCAACACAACAGATTTTACTGGTGGTTGTTTCTGATTAGGAGTGGGGTGAAGGAACTCTATTTTACTATAAAGCTTTTATAAAAAGAGCTTTTTAAAAACTTTTTACAGCTGTGTTCATTTATTACAATTTTTTAAAAAGGCTGTGTTCAAATTAAGGAGCCCTGGGATGCAGTTGACCCCGTAAGGTTTTGTGGCGGTGCACAGAAGTGAAAAGGCGGAGCCTGGCTTTAAAGGGGTTTGCCAAGTAGGAGGGAAGTCAAGTTTTACTTTATGAAAGGACTTTGAGGTTAAACATACCAAATTTGATCAGAGGCAGCTTTTAAAATAGTGAATCAATGAAAAGGGAGGACCGCTAATGAGTCTTCACTAAGCTGCTTTTAATTGTAGGGTTTTCTGTACAGTTTTGTGGCAGATGTTCTACCTTACAGTTTAAGTTTTATTCTAGACTGTGATCTTACTAATAGCAAAAATTATTCCTCTGGCTCTCCAAGCTAGTACTGAGCCTGGCTCTTATAAGAAGCAGAATATATTTGTTGAATGAACAACAACCTTAAAAGTGATATTTCATATATCTCATATTTTAAGTATTTTCAAAAATTTAATACATTTAACTTTTATAATATCTTTTGAATATCCTTATTTATTTCAAGGCCTGTTATAATGTTTAAGATTTAAAGTTAATTTAAAAGGTTGGTGTAAAAACATAGTAAATATTTTTCTATATCTCACCTTTATGAGTAGAATAAAATAAAATCAAACATTCACGATTCCTCCTTTATGCTTGTGATTGTGTTCTTTTTCAAAATTTTATTCTGAACTTTTTCAAAGCTCTATTTCTGAAGAAATCTCAGGGTGATAATAAAGAACTGATTTTCACAGATATTTAATTCTAGCCTATATATATTTCTATGACCCATTTGTTCCTTATGTTTAAAAAAGAAATTCTTGGTGAGTCAAAACCAATTCATGATTATAGACATACAATTGGTTTTGGCTCAGCGTAATTTAGATTTAACTTGGAATTTTATCTCTATTTGATTGCTAGCTCTGTGTACTCTCTTCCTCTACTCCATTACTTACCTATAATTTATCTGTACTGAATTTCAAAAATAAACTTGTTTATCAAAGAGGTTTTGGAAGAATATGCGCAAACGTATTCGTAACTGCAATAATTTGTGAATGGGTAGGATTGTAAATATTTCATGTTTTCTTTCTGCCTTAATTTTCTCATTTTCTGTAATGGTCTTACAGCTTATATAATAAGGAAAAAGTTGTCTTAAAAAGATTGTTTTCTGTAGAGGAGGGGTTGAAAGCACCCATTTGGTATTGTTTCAGGGTTCTTTTCCCTGGAGGGAGCGTTAACCTCAAGAGGTCAGGCTATGCCCACGTGGCTAAAATATTTTACAACTTTGCCAGACAGGTGAGTATCAGTTGTTCCTTATTATTCCACATGGGCATTTGTAATTTTCCGTGAGGGTGATTCTTTTTTCAAGCATATGGTAATACTTCCTTTACTACCCTAGCCTCATTGCCCCTTTACCTTTTGAAGCACCTGCTTGGGAGTGGCCAGTGGTGGCTCTCACCCATATTCTAAGTGCTTCCTCTCATTCTGGGATCCAGGGAACCTTCAGAGCCTGCTGACTGGCCCTCTCTATTCGTGCTCACTAACATGAACCAGGTCCTCATGGTAGGTTAGTGAGCTGTTTTTATTATGTAGTAGGCATTGTCCACATGTTATTATTAATTGTCATTTCCTCTTGAAAGCTGCTCTTTGTCTCGACTCATTTCATCCTCCTCAATATTTCTTCACAGTTACCTTAATTTACTTCATGTTCGGTTACCAACGAGAACCTCTTGACCCCTTTGTAATGTCTCGCCTTGGGCCTTCCTTTGCACCATCTCAGACCTTTTACTGTTCTTCCCCTGAACTATTAACAGCAATTATCTAATTAATCTTGCTGGATCTAGTATCTCCCCCCACCCCAGATGTTTCCCTAAAGATCTACTTTTGGCATATGAGATACTTTTTGGAAAACTTTCAGTGGCTGGGATAGATAGCCTATAATCCTTTATAGTCTTTGGGTGAAGACATGTAGCATGTTCATGAACCACCTTTCTCAGCCTTTCCTGATGCAAGTAATTGAAGCCAGGGTGGTATTAACGGCACATACTCTGTCTTCCTTTTAAATCCGTTTAGTCTTTCTTTCTATTCCATCTCAATTTGTATCTTAGCCATCTTTCAAGGCTAAGGTTCTATTCTTCTGCAAGGGTTTCTCAGCCTCCAGCTGCGATAGTGTCCCACTCCCTCTTAACTTTTAGAGTATTTTGTTGTAGAATTTTTGAAACATTTATTTAGTTCCAACTCTGTAATATGACAGGCTCTGTGACCTTAACAGGTTTATATTTTGGAAGGCAGAGTATCTTGAAGTTAGCTGTTCATGTCTCATCAGGTTCCATGGTTCTGACAACTTTTAGAAGTGTTCCGCATTTCAGATTGTATGGTTCTGTGTTCTTAGTATATGCTCAGTGGTTATTCTTTCAAAAACTAGTGAACAAAATTGAAATTTTACAATGTGAATGTTTTAAGATGCATTTGGGAAATATATTTAAACATTATCAATTAGTCATTCTTCTTTTTCTGTCTGGAGATTCTTATGACTAACTTGCTCAATTGAAAAAAAAAGGAACTCAAAGATCTGTTTAAAAAAACAAAACAAAATAATCAGCTACTTGGAAGATTTCAAAACAAAGGAAGAAGGCTTAGCAATCTTGAACTTCTCATTATCTATAGCCACTGGGTCCACCGAGCCCTCATGGAAGAAGGCCTGGGAAATGACCAGTCACCAGTCCGTTAGATCCATCTAGTTTCCCTCTGTGTCTTGCTCTGATAGACTGTGTGGAGCATCACAGCAAATAACAGATGTGGTCCTAGCAAGTGGAGACTTAACATTTAGTTGAGAAATTATATTTGGTAACATATGGAAATAGAACATTTAAACCTTCTTTTGTGTTTATCATAAATGCAGTAAGACCCTTCAACTTAATGCATGAAATTCTATCTTCTAAAAATAAAACTTGCCGGACCAGTATATAAAGTATTAAAATCCTACCTTGGAATAGAAAATATAAGTATTAATGTAACTGTATGTTTTTCTCTGTGAGAAACAGAAACACCCTCACCCCCCAACAATTTCCTCATTTAAAATGGGTTACTGTTAGGTTATACTTTATAGTCTGTGCAAAACAAAACAAAAACTGCTGTTTTTAGAAAAGTTGCAAAACTTATTTCTTATAACTATCAGTGCTTACGGGTTTAATCCTCAGTTAACCAGAAATCTCAGTTGCTAGAATACTTTTACTACCTTCGAAGAAACCCAGTACATTTGCACTTTTTTAGTTGACAATTTATACTCTATGAAAATCTATTTTGCTTTTGCTTAGCCTTTTCCTTACTGACTGTTCCTTTCCTTCCAGATCATGGCTTTCACCTGATTTAAATCTGATTAGCTGAAGGTGGTATAATCCAGCTATTAGTATAAATTCTGAGATAATGGAGGAAGGAGTGTTTTCAAAACCACAGTCATCCAAAGTGACAAGATTTATAGAAGATATAAAAATAGGCATTTATCTAGCATTGTCTTTGGTATTTGTAACATCATGTTGTTTGGTAGTTGACTGGCAGATGTCAGTCTCTTTCTCAGTACAACTGAGGTTGGATAGTTGGGTTGATTAAAACCGAATTATTGGATGGGAACTTGGTCTGAAGAGATTAAGTGATAGCTTACTGGAAAATGTTCAGAAATTCAGGCATAACTCAGGCACCTGCTTTGTAATGATAAACCAAATGTATAAATTTCGTTTTGAAAAGTTTAAATAAGCTTCGTTTTCTCTTTCAAAGAGTTATGATGATGGAGACTATTTTCCTGTGTGGGGCACATGCCTTGGATTCGAAGAGCTTTCATATTTGGTTAGTGGAGAGTACTTATTATCTCAGACAAACACTACTAAAATCACAATGCCATTGAACTTCACGGAAGGTAAGAATTCTCTTTCGACCCTTTTAAAAATATTAACTGGTAGGATTAGTAAGTAGCAAATATCAAAGTAAAAAATGCTTATAACATTTATTAATTTTTAAATTTTTTACGCAGACTGAAAATGTAATCACTTTTGTACTCAAGTTATGAAGATAGCTTAAGAAATTTTGAATTTTGATAATTGGTTCTTCTAGTGGTATGAGGACCATGCATGATTAAGAACTCTAGAATCAGACCTGGTTTTGAATCCTAGCTTTGTCCCTTTGCTTTGGGAATAATTTAACCTCTCTTTCAAGTTTAATTTCCTGATTTGTAAAAGTATTTACCTTGTAGGATTGCTTATGAGGATTAAATAAGATTATGTTTTCCAGGTACAGTGCTAAGCACACGACTGTCATAGGTGTTAGCTATTATTATTACAGTGCACTTTTCCCTTGGCTGTGTGCTCTGGTTCAGCCCCAGCTGGAGCGTACTGCAGTTCCTTTCTGGCACTAACCAGCTGGAGTTAGTGCAGACTCCACAGTTAAAGGGTGTCTCCCCAGCTAGACTGCCCTTATTTTAGACACTGCCCTCAATTCATGTCCTCAGGCCAGCCATACTTCTGACCACCTGGCCACAAATATGGGGAGTCCCAGGAAGCCTTTTAGGTCATTCTATAATTCACTAGAATGACCCACAGAACTCAGGAAAGCGCCATGTTTACAATGACAGTTTCATTACAAAGGATACACACATAGGATGAGGTATCAGGGAGAGTAGGGTGGGGGGATGTGGAGCTTCCATGCCCTCTACCTGCTGAGTCAGGGCACGTCACCCTCCCGACACATCAGTATGTTCACCAGCCGGCAGTCTCCAGTGAGCTTCAGTGTCCAGAGTTTTTATTGGAGTTTCATTGTGAAGGCATGCTTGGTCAAATCATTGGCTCTGTGATTGAACTCAGTTTCTGGTCCCCTTCCCAACCCTGAAGGTTGACCTGACTCAAAGCCTGAATCTACTCTAATCCTGTGGTTAGTCTTTCTCATGACCAGCCTCACTCTGAAGCTATCTAAGGGTCCACCATGAGTCACCTCATTAGCATTACAGAGACACTCCTATCATTCAGGAAATTCCAAAAGTTTTAGAAGCTCCCTGTCAGGAACCCAGGACAAAAACCAGACAAGTTTTTATTATGCTATTCTGTATAAATAGATATGATTCTTGTAGATTACATGCTCTCTAAATCCTCAGAATTGAATGCTACCAACTATTCCTGTTCTCATAAGGATTTTGGATGGAAAGTAATAATAGTTATACATAAAGCCCGTAGAATGCTCTATACTCCTTAAAGGTCTTTCTCATATTATCTCAATCATTGCAAGAACCCTTTGGGAAGTATATATATTAGGTCAGTCAATTTTGGTTGTATGTGGTTAAAACCTAGTTTATACAAAAAAGGAATGAAGCCCACTGAAGTGAGGTACTTACTTTCCTTATCTGAGGCACGGGTATTCTGATGGAAGCCATTAACATCTTCAGTGAGAGGCCTTGTTTGGGGATAGCTGGCTTCATGGCTGGGAACACCTATTGGGAATTTTTTATCCCTTTGCTGGTATTTGAGTCTATGTGTTGGACTCCAGATCCCTCAGTGAGGTATATTGCTTTTTTAGATCTATTTACTGAGTAAAAATTTCTTGGCCTGGTTGATGTTCTTTTTTTAGATTGTTGGTATTATTAACCTTTTAAGTCCCATACACCTTTGAAAATACGTTGAAAGTTTTGGATTCTTTCTTTGGAAAACATACATACACGTGTGGAAAGTTTTACCTGTTTTTCAGTGACATCTAGAGAATGCAAGATTCTCTTGCTTAACTCTGGGGCTAGCCTGCTATTTATCATATCAGAAGAATTTTAGTTATGTTAAAATTCTAGAAGAAAAGTATTTAAATACGGAGCATATTTGAATTTGTATGATAAACTCATTTATGCTTGACCAGGAATATTTCTGTGGAAATGATGGGTTTTGCTTAGTGATCTTGATTGTCTTAATAATGGCCTCTCTTTGGCTATCGATCAGTGACTTCAGTGGATTTTATTTTTTGTGTGTGTTTAAATTATTTAAGGT
>NW_006443225.1:8015019-8031621 GCF_000325575.1 Pteropus alecto | reverse complement strand
GTTGCTGTCGTTAGCAATAGAACCTCTGACTGCAAATTTCCACAAGTGGAGCCTCTCCAAGATGGTATCACATTAATTACATAATGAAATTAATGCGCTTAGATTAATTATAGGAGTAATTATTTTGCTTTATTTTTATACTCTAGAATTTTACGAAGAATGCAAAGTTAAAGGAGTTTTTCAACGTACTAACTACAAATACAGATGGCACGATTGAGTTTATTTCAACAGTGGAAGGTATATATCACTGCACATTTACATTTTTTCACATTATGTTTATATTTATTAATTTTGATTTTATAGTCTTCTTATGAATGCAATCATGTTAAGTTTGGGGTTCGAAGATGGAAGTTAGGGCACCTGTGGAGACAGATGTGATTAGCTGTGGTCTGCTTGGGTCACCTCCCAGAATGGGTGTGAAGAAGAGAAGTGGAGGGGAGAGGGGGAGCGGGTGAAGGAGCGAGTGGGAAGGTGGCTGCTCTTTCCAGCCGCACCGCACGTTATGCACCGTGACAGATCCTCCTCCGGACAGCAGCAAAAGGTGGAACCGACGTACAGAAAAACATCTTCCTAAATGCTTTTTTGGTGAAGTGGCAAGAAATTAAGGATACTCAGGCCCAGATCCCAAGAGTTACGGGAGTGTGTAGGTGGGGCCGCCCAGAAGGAGGCCGTCTGTGGTTTCTACCAGCATCTGGAATGCAAAGAGCACCAGCTGTCTCGCTTGGTTTCGAACCGAGGCCCTCTCACATGTCAGGTGAGCGTGATGGCCACTACGCCAGGGACACCCGCTGACGTGGAGTATCTACATGAGCATTATTATTAAATGAGAACTCGAAGTGAAGCTCAGGACCCCCCTCCAGGGAGAGGACCCCATGGAGCAGGACCTGAAGGCTACACTCTCAACAAATCCTGCCCGCAGAACTTTGAGGAGAACTGCCCGTCTTGGACCGCGGCAGTTGGGGAGTCGGAGTGGTGAGTGAGCTTTGAGCACTCATGATGGCAGGCTGGTCGAGCGCGGCCTACGTTGTACTAACTGGGAAGTTTGAGGAATTTCAGTCAAAAATTTTGTTTAAACTTGGCTCAGACTGAGAGTGGTCCCACACGCATGGCAGAAGCAAATATAAATAATTCTTTCTGGAGGAACTTACATTTATTGCAGACCTCAAGGAATTTCCATATTAGGAAGTTTTAAGGAAAATGAACAATTCATAGCCAGAAAATCACGAAGGTACAAGGAAGCAAAATACCGTGAATGAGAACTTGCAGAAACAATAGGCGGGCAGTTGGTGAGGCTGGTGAGTCCTGCCTGAGGCCAGGGCGCTGGAGTGGAATGAACCGGAGTGAACTGGAAGTGGCTCAGGTCGTCCAGAGATTGGCCATGTCACTGGCTTGCTTGTGGGGGGAGGTCAGACATCTAAGGATTTAGAAACAATGTCTGGGGAATTCTGGGGAAGGTGGATCAAAACGGTCTGAAGTGAACTTACCTGAGCTTACCATTTTCTCTTGAACCAGTTCCCTTCCTGTAGTTTTTACTTCAGTCAGTAGCTCTGCCATTCTCAAATCATCCCAAGTTAGAGCCCTGGAAGCTGTCTGTGGTTCGTACCATCCTTCTCCACATCTGAAAAATTTCTACGCCCCAGATCCTTCTTGCACATGTGACCTGTCTATTCAGCCTACCCCGGGCGTACTTCAGCATTAACCACCTTCTGCCTGGATTGTCGCATTCACCCCCAAGTCTTCCTCAGGCCCTCCAGCCAGCTGCTGCTGACCCCTCTGAAATACCAGTCCGATTGGAATACTTGAGGAAAACCCCACAGCGGCCTGTCAGCACATGGGGGAAAAAGTCTAGCTTTGCCAGGTCGTTTGCCATTTGCCGTGACCTCTCCCGGCCGGCATCGCTAGCCTGTCCTGTGCATCCTGTTTAGTACACACAGTGACACGTCTTGCCCGGTGCTTTCCCTTATGTTCTTTCCTTTCTGAGAAGCTCCCCTTCCTCCCCACTGCCTTCTCCCGACGTGCTCTCGCTACCCTCACAGTCAGGTCATGGTCGTCTCCAGAGGCCGCCCGCCCGTCGTTCTTCCTCCCACGTCTTCGGTGCTCCTCCTTCCTCCTTGCTCTGCTACCTAAGAATGTCTGTTTTTGCATTTATTTGCTCATGTGCTATCTTCCCCCAAGACTAAGCTCATCAAGAGCTGGAACTGCATCTTATTCTTCTTTGTAATTCCAGGACTTTATATAAATCTGTAGATGTCAAGTTAATGGCTGATTATTTAAATAAAAGAGTGTTGGGTTGGAAGTTAGGAAATCAGTTTCCATGTTGGTTCTGCTCCCGGCTGTGGCATCGTACCAAGCGCATTTGGAAGTTTTATCACCTGCTAGATGGGAACACTTACGATGCTCCGTAATGTGCATGTTTTTATTTTCACCCTTCACACTTTAAATTAGTGAGGCAGGGCATGATTCCTGCAGTTGTCAGGGACCTACCTGATCTTTCAGTAATGCAGTTTGCTAAGGAAGTGTGAATCCCACTTGTTTCTCGGTGTCAGTGTATATCTCCATCCATCCATCCGTCCATCCATCCACTCATTCAATAAATCCTTGTTACAGTTTATTGCTTAAGACATTTCTTATCCTAAATAATACTTTTCATGTCTCAAAGGCATATATTAGAACATCTCCTTTCAGTTGGTTGTGTCACAGTTAATTTTCTAGTCATCCAGCCTGCGGGTCTCCTTCTGGTAGCTTCGCCTGTCATCTCAGATGAGAGAGAAAGAAGGTAGGGAGAAGGGTTGTGAGGCATAGCTGGGTGCTGGTAGGTTATTTCCCCTTCTGAACACCACAAAGGCTGGGATAAAATACCTTTCTGTGACGTGATCTCTAGTGGCGGACCCTTTGGGATGTGAAAGGACAGCGCTCTTTCCCCTAGATATCTCTGTTTTTAGCTAATTCTCTTTATTTCCCAAGTACTTTCCCATGGTTGTCATGGTTATGATTTTAAAACAAAAATAATAGAGGGAAGCTTTTTTTTTTCAATTAGAATGAGGAAAGGAATATGTGAAGAAACGAGTACACACATTTTTCAGAAGGTAAATATTACTCATATTCATGTTTTTTTAAAAAATGGGTGGTGAACACACAGTGCAATATATATATGCCTTACTGTTGAATTGTACACTTGAAACTTACCGAATTTCGTTAACCAGTGTCACCATAATAAAAAATAAATTAAATAAATAAAATTATGGAATTTTTAAGACATGTTTAAAGTAGAGAGAGTAATATGATGAACCTCCAGATACCTATCTCTAAGCTTCAGCAGCTGTCAACCTATCTGTGGCCATTCTTGTTTCATACCTGCTTTTCCTCATGTTTATTTTTGGAAGTAAATCTTAGCGATCATATAATTTTCATATATGAAGACATTTAAAAATTCTAAAAATAATTGAACTATATTACCAAAACTCACACCAAATTTAAACTTTATTTTTTTTTATTTTTTCCAAATTTAAACTTTAAAAGACTATTTTAAAAATTGGTACTGTGAAGTCATGACTGCGAGAGACACAGTTTAGGCTGAGACAAGCTGGTGTGCTTACGTAAAAGAACACCAAAGAATGCTGGCATAGTTCATTCTCACTGGGATAAGTCATTAACGGGAGGGCACGAAAGTGTGATGTGAAGTCGCAGGGAGGGGAAGAAGACCCATCACGGAAGAAACTGGGGTCACTAATTGAATGTGTACTTGATTGTTGAACCGGGACATCTGCCGCGGCTCAACTCTTTTACTCTAATTTGATGATCTAGTAAAGTGAATTATCTTACAAATCGTAATATGTCGAAAATCAGTGAAATACTGTATTGTGAATTTTTACATTGACTGTGAGCTGAAATTGTTTTGTGTCTGAGAATGCAGATAATTTTACTTTGACATAGTGAGTTGAAAATAATGTTTTAAATAGGACGTAAAACATAATTTATAGGTGACATCATAGGCTATTCTTACAGCTTGTTCCTTACCCGTTTGTGTTCTTCATGCAGGGTACAAATATCCAGTATATGGCGTCCAGTGGCATCCAGAGAAAGCTCCTTATGAGTGGGGAAAATTTCCGGGAATTTCTCACGCACCTAACGCTGTGAGGGCTGCGTTTTATTTAGCAGACTTCTTTGTTTCTGAAGGTAATATGTGGGCATATAATTTTATCACTCTGTTGGGGTAACTTTAAAGGAAATTGCCCCCTCCCTGAACTTTTACATACTCTTGCTCTGTAATAGTCCTGTAGGTTTAACTTTTAAAGAAAATTAAATCATGTGAAAGCCCTGAAATTGAGGCGTTAGGCATTCAGAAAAAACCAGGACAGCGATTTCACTTCTAGTATTACACACTCTAAAGTGGGTGGAATTCTTGAACAACGGCATAAAGATTGTTGAATTCATTTTTCTTTCTTGCATACTTTTTTAAAAAAAAAATATTCTCCCTTGTTACTCTTCTTTTTAGGAATAATGCCTTAATTATAATTTCTCTGAAAATTAGTTTTCCAAGACAATTATATAAATTGAGTATATAGTCGTCAGTCTGATTTTAAGGCCGCTATCTGTGGTCTTTGGCACGTTAGAGAAGTGAATAAGCTTTGTGTTTTCACGATGAAAACATGTTTTATTGCTATCTCAGGTTGATGAGTAAAATCGAGAATTTAGCTGTAGATGGTTATGTTTTAGTTGAGTGATTCTGGGGTAAGACAGCGCGCCAGACACAGTGAGCCAGGGCAGAGCGTCACTGACGAGGCGTGGCCACAGAAAACCTCAGTGGGCCTGGTTGGCAGCTGGCTCCAAGCTCGGCCTGGCTCCAGCCCTCGGGCCCTCACTGGCCAGTAGAGTGCTTCCTCCTGGTTCACTCTGGTTTAGAATTATGCTCAGTTGAATGGGTAGTTTCATGACAGAAAACCTAAAAATAGTCCTTCCATGTGCCCGATCAGTCCCAAGAAACGTTTTCCTGCCATGTGTACAGGAGTCAGTGAGAGAAGCAGTGGGCAGAGCAGGGTTTGCTGCAGTATTTTCACATGGCAGGGCTGTGTGTTTGGTCTTTATTTTTTAATATCTTTCCTTGTAAACATGCCATAAACGCCTATATGTACTTTATTTTGACTTTAGGATAAACTCTGAGCCTTCACCTCTCCGCATCCAAACTTTAGCCATGCCGACTGCTCTGTGCCTTTGAGTTTTTCACATTTCTGCCTTATCTGTGGAAATTACATCATTGCTCCACCTGCCTCAGCTTTGCCAGTCTCTCCATCCTCTTGAAGCATCTCTGTGAAGATAAGCATTGCAATTCTGTGGTTACTGGAACCTTGCCCTGCTTAGGTTTCTGCCACCAGGCTCTGCATCAAATCTTGTACACAGTCAGCGCTTACTAAGTGTTTGCATGAATGAGGGAGCAGGAGCCACGTTGGATCTGGTGCAGGGCAGATATAACTGCTGTATCAATAGTAGCCACATCAGATGCTGCTTTATTTGAGGGAAATTTTTTTAGGCATGTCTCCTTTTGGTGGTGTTTTTCCACTTAGTAATGCTGATTATAGGATATTATAAAGTAGTCTTTTGAAAACTTTATTCTGTCTTTTAAAAAATTTATACTTTTTCTTGCAGCTCGGAAAAACAGTCATCATTTTGAATCTGATGTTGAAGAAGATGAAGCACTGATTTATCAGTTCCATCCAGTTTACACTGCGAATATTTCTTCATTTCAGCAAAGTTATATATTTAATTGATAGCCTTCAATATGTTAACAGGAATTTCAAATAATTCCATGATTAAACTGTTGTAATAACTTGCTACTCATGTCAATAATAGCCATATAGATTCCTTTTCTACGATACTGGCTCTGATTCATCATTCAGTATATTTGACTATATCACATTCGATAATCGGTGAAGAAGATAAATAATCACAGTGTATTTCATGGGAAAGCTTTCTTTTGTCTCAACATTAGAGAAAATAAATTTATTGAAAATATAAGTATTTTATTTTGTCTAACTGATTGATTCCAGAAATAAATACCACCCCTACCCAGCCAAACCAGCCTTGCTGAAGGCTCTTTAAATCCTACCTCGAGTTCACTGTGATGTCTTTGTCTTTTGCATTTTGTGTGTGTGTGTGTGTGTGTGTACACATACATATATTGCCCTTTCTGCTGTTTTAGCTCCACAGTTAAAGTCGCACCTGAAAGCAGAGTCTGTGTCTTGAACATTTCATCTCCCTCAGTGTCTAGCATAGTAGGCCCTCAATAAGTACTGCGACTATTTATGAATGAACTTTTTCCCATGGAAAAGAATTTGAAAACTGTCATACATTTACTTGGGTACATTTTAATATATTTCTCAATCTATGCTTGCCTCCCATCCCTCACCATCCTGTGTACCCTCACAGACTGAAACGAAGGGATTCCTGGAGGACAGCCAAGCAGGAAGGATTTTTCGAGCTGTTTCTGATAGACAGTGTTTATGCATCTGTTCTCCTTAGTCATCCAGAGCTGCTGCTAAAGTGGAAGCAGGGAGTGATGAAGGAAGATGATGGAGGAGATGATGAATGAGTTCATGTACAGACAGGTAAGGACAGTAATCCGAAGACACTGAGGTAGACCATAACCTTTGGACAGTAAGGCTGAGCAGAACACAGAAATTAAAAGAGACCAACACAGCTAAAAAGGACTTTGATAGAAGTGTGGCAGATTTAGCTTCTGTCTGTGAGCACAAGGATTCTTCATTGAGTCTTATTGTTAAATGTGCCATTTCTGGCTGATTTCGTGTCTCTCGCCACTAGAAAAAGGTAGTGACACTTATACTGCCAGGGCTCTTCATCCCATTTGTTTTGAAATAGTACAGATCTGCATGTCTGTCAAGTTCTCTAATAACATTTAATCCTGACTATCATCACCCAGGATGCTGTAACATCCACACTTCTGCCTGTGAATACTGGCTTCCAGCCTCTGATTGCTCCCAGAGATTCTCACTGTGCTTCATTAATGATGAGCACACATGCAAAAAAAAATGTGAATCATTTGTTTTTCACTCATGCTAAGTTTTCCATTTTTCCAACCATTTTTTTTTTTTTTAAAGTCTTTATGCTGGAATCACTTTATTCTGAGAACGGAATCTCTCACAGTTGACACCTACCCCCTGCCCCCACCGTCCCCGCCTTCTACACACCATCCCCTGAAGGAGGCCAGGCAAGGGGCTTGAGGACAAGTGAGAAGAACAGTCCCATTTGGGCAGGAATGTCTGTCCCTCTGTCCCTCAGGTAGCTTGGTTTAAGACTGACCCAGCACAACCTATATCAATGATATAGCAACCTATTGCTATATCAATGGCAGCAAGAGGGGACATGAATTAGAAGTGCCTGTTGATGTCACTGAACAAGAGTCAGGAAAGCCCTGGGAGGAGACGGGTGGCAACCCCTGAAAGACTGCCCGACACATCGTGTGGAGTCTGGGAAGGAGTGGAGTGACCGACCATCTTGAGTGGCTGGAGGCATGGAGGCTAAATGCTGGGTGTTGCTACCCCACCACCTCTGCAGGCTGTGACCCGGAGCTTGACACTGTAGTTGGAAGATGAGTAAGAGCCCATATGGGCCCACATATGTGGCTCAAGCCCAAGGTCATGGTTGATCTCCAATAGCCCAGATCCTGTGCCTATCACAAAAGTCAGAAAATCAGCATAGCGACACTATTCTGGCTACCCGATCTCATGCGGTCCCATGAAAGCAATACTGTCGGGTGGCTTTCCTGGAACTAGAGTCTGGCCACAGGACCCGGGGCAATCCCATAGGCATGAATCCCAGAGCTGCTCAGGGCCTCTGGACAGAACAGAGCAGTGTTGGACAGCACCTTGAAGGGGAGAAGTGGGAGTTAGGGCCCTGCAGGTCTGGCCAGGCTCCGAGTGTCCTACCCACTTAGCTCTTCCATGGCTGCCTTGTCACCATTAGGTACCTACGAAATGTTGACCTAGGTGCTTCCTGCGACCAAGACCCCCACACAAGACCAGGTCCAGGCTTGGGGAACCTAACCCAGATAGCACTTCTGGCCCTGCTCAGTCCCAGGCACAAGAAAGGGGATCAGACAACTTTGAGGAAGGTGCTCCAAGTGTGGGGACCCCCGATGGGCAAGATCCAGAGCGTGGGCTCTACCAGCCTGAGTCTAGGTGATACTGCCTTGCCAGGAGGGGCCCAGGGCCAACGGCTGCTTAGACAAGTAAACGCTCAGAGGTATCAGAAAGTTTGTTCCTGAATACAAAGTATGGATGTCCCCTCTGTCCTGTGCTTAGAGAGGATACCCCTTACAGACCCGGGACCCCTGGTTGGGCCAGTTCATGGCTCCAGTCAGCTACTCATTTGCTGGAATGGGTTTGTCAGCTGAAACATATTTACTACCGCTGCTGGTCTGGAGTGGTGCTTTTCAAACTTCTACGTACATAGGAGTCACACGGGATCTTGTGAAAATGCAGATTCCTTTTCAGTAGGTCTGGATGGGGCCTGAGGATCTGCGTGTCTAGCCAGCTCCTGAGTGATGCTGATGCCACTAGTCCTCGGGCCACTGTGAGCCTCAGGGATCCTGACTTCTTTGTCAGCAGGAGAGGAGCACAGGCTGAAAGACAAAGTGCCAGTGAGGGCGCACGAGGTTAGGAGAAGTTAAAGGAAGGAAGAACAAAAGGAGGGAGGACCGGTTTAGTGTCGCCTGTTTTGCTACACGTGACAGACAGCTAACACGGATCCTTTCCAGCCTACAGCCAGTTTCCGGGCCTGAGGGTTTTGGGGGAACAAGCACCAATGTTCTTAGCTCCAGCTTTGCCCTTTCTCTGACCCGTGTGGAACATCTCAAACGGAATGGCAATGTTGAACGTAAAGGACAGGCGCCGTCGCTCGTTTCTGTTCAGCCGGATGTTTCTGAGTGCCTACAGTTTGTGTAACTTGAGGCCTGGCACGAGATGTTTCGTCAAGGGAGGTCGGCCCTCTCCACTTACACACTGCAGAGTAGGAAAATCCTCAGTGTGTCGTCGGGCTGAGTTTCCAGGGTTTAGGTGGGTTAGGATGGTCCTGTAGCTTCTGCACAGTGATGACCCATGCTAAGGTATTCAATCCCAGTACCTGGCACATAGTAGGCCCTCAGAAAGTGCCCCTTCTCTCACTTCCCCTCCTTCCTTGCATTAATGGAAGGGTTCTACATACATGCTGGTTCTTTCTGTCTTACCCATCAGAACGGCAAGGAAATACACCGTTTTCTCATATGAGAGACAGTAAGAGAAAAGCGTCTTTTGCTCCTTAGAAACAGAAGCTTCATTATTATGTAGCTTGTAATTTTATGCCACTTAAATTTCTTTCTAAAATGAATGAAATTTTTATTCCATATAACATTTTCATTCTAATAGTAGTTGAAAACAAACCAACGTATTTTGCAGGAATGAATCAGGAACACTAGATGTCAGGAGAGAACCAGCTAACCTAATATTTAACTGGTGGTGTTTACATTCAACCATATAGAATTGAAGATTTTAGGAGATTGCCTGCAAACTAAAGAACATCTCATAGTACAATTATTATATTTATTTAAATACTAACGGTTTATTGAATCATTATGTTGTACATCTAAAACAGATTATATCAATTATCTTAATTAAAAAATACTAATGGTTATATAAACATAGATTTATACATAATATTAGATGTTTTCTACTCTAATCTATGAGGAAGTCCCAAAGGACTTGATAAAAAGAAAGGAAGCAAACAATTTTAATCACCTCTTCAAAGGCCGGGTACTTTTATGTATATAAATTTATAGACTGCATACAAAATTTCTCTGCTGTCTAACTGGCAGACTTCCAGGCTAGAGGAGTATTTTCCTGGATGGGTGAAGAACCAGAGCCTCATATAATGACAGATCTGGGAGACGTGCAAGAAAGGCACTAAATCAAGATGTTTTCCTCAAACATCTGTAAGCAAGACACACGCACGAGGAGCACTTTCAACAGACATTGAGCTGGGGTGGATTTTTTTCCCTATCAAGTTTCTCAACACAAAGTACTTCAAATCTCGTCAGGGCTTCCCTTCAAATTTAAGGGAAAGCCCTGAATCCTGAGTTTTTCTATGGAACTTGATCCTTTTTGTATAAATGTAGCACGCTTCAATTTTAATACATGTCAGAGGCTTCCAGTTCTCTGACATTTCTTAAAATTTCTCATAAATGAATTCAGAGTCAGTCTGTTTCATGACACAGGCATTCTTTAGAAACTTGCGATGCCACAGTAACATCTTTCGCTGCTGTGTGCAGACCAGGATTCGGATGCACTGCGCATGGGCAGATGCCCGGTTTGCACCGTCTGTGACCATGATGACACTGGCCCCGCTCTCTGCCTCTCCCCGGCTCCTCCTTTGTCTCCGCCGAGCATAAAACTATCTGATGAAATTTTACTTATTCGCTCATGTGATTATTTGCCTCCTCACTAGAATGTAATTTCCACGAAGGCGGAGACTGTTTTGTTCTGTATCAGGGCGCGTGTGTGGTCGGTGCCGCTTAGGCAGCTAACGAGGAAGCGTGAGCGCGATGCTGAGGAACCCCAGACTGGGCCGAATGCGAGGGTACGATGGGCAAGGGAGTCCTGGAGGGATGAGTTACAGTGTGTTTAATGGAAATGTGGACTACGCTTAACTTTCGTCGTATGTACTCATTTTACAACTTAATCCCCTGAGTAGGATTTGACTCCACTACAGAAGATGGTGCCCATGAGGCCACTTTCATAAAATAAGTAACAAAAACCTGGCAACCCGAAGGTCTTTAAAGCCTCTGACCACAATTAATAAGTGCTGATGTCAGTGACTTCTAACATCAAACATTCTGAAAAAATGTACTGGGCTCACAGACTCGATTTTAATCATTCAACTCAAATAACACAAGGCTTTCTGGCTTCCAGTTCAAAACCCTTGTCAACCCAGAATCATACATGGAAAAAAAAGTTTTTTCTAACTCCAAAATGCACTGAAGGGAAAAACAGGTCTTGAGTTGAAGTTTTCGTTTTATTTTCGTGAGAGGCTGTGGGGAGGGGTGATTGTCATAAATAACAGGAAGATGTCCCAGCCACACTAGGACACTGTTTATTCATGAAGGTCCCTAGTCACTCCAATCTCCCTTCCTTTCTGCCTCTCTGAGCTCTCACAGCCTTGTGTTCTTCCTCCTCCTTTCTCCCGCCTTCCCAGTCTTCTTCCTTCCACGTGTCTCTGACATGACACTACTAACATAGATCAGTGTTGCTTTTCTTGGTTTTCAGTCGGGCAGCAGCCAAACCTGCTTCTACACTGCACAGCAAAGGCTGGGAAGTGGCAGCTAGGGCTTCCCTCCGCTCAGGCACAGGCTGAGCAGCCTCCATCCGTGGCGTCAGCCATCTGCGCCAGTGTCCAGCTTCTTAGACATGTTGAAGTCTCTTGGCTCTTGTCCTGCAACCTGCACCATTTGAAAGAACTGAAGAGTAGAGAGGACAAACATCTGAAATATCTACTTCCCACGATTAAGTATGCAACAGGATATGCCTTGGCCACACCCATCTAATGGTGGTTTATCTGTTTAATATTAAAATGCTCTCAGATCTACATAAGCCATCTGCTTTTCCTCCAGATTCACTGAGCCTTGATGCATTAAGCATCTGTAACTCTATTTCTCTTTATGTCATTAAGGATGGGAATGCACTAATGTAAATACCAATTGGAAAGCTTGAGTAGTTTTTCAGATTTTTCAATCACGCTGTTTGCTGCATTATTATTCTGGCTTGGTCTACTTTAGGATCAATTTTATAGCATCATCAAAGTCCTACTCCAATATTTAGGTTCCAAGTGACAGATTTAATGGCCTTAGTTAACACTCCAATGATGTAGGCCTCATTTTATGGTTCACCTTTTCTTGCCTTTTACTTTCCTGAATTTCAGCCAAGCTGAAGAAACTGTATGAAAACAGAGTTTGATGGTCCATGAGAGAAAATGACACTTTCTTTAGTAAAAAGAAGACGTAGATTCTCCTAAGTGGGCACTTGTGAGGGGCTCTGCATATGGGGACAGAGGAAATGAAGACCCCGCATGCGCACCAGTTCCAGGCCTGGCTCCTGACGACGCCCTGCGAGATCACCCCTGCTCTCCCTCTTTCTCCGTTTGCACAGCTGGAGGCAAAAGACTCCAAGACCCTAGGTCAAGGTGAAGCCGAAACAGGATGAGTCCCTGAATTCTGCTTGAGGAGAGCGGATCAGGAGGGCCTAAGTTTGATGCCCTCATTGACTGGATGTTAGTTCTTTCGTGGGACTGGTCTCTGCTGGCAGGTTGCTCTACCATCCAGGTGCTTCTATACTTCTGGATAAGAAGGCATGAAAGTAGGTATAGGATTCAATTCACTGTATAGCTTTCCCCAACTTTAAGTAAAAATTTTGTTCTTAGTTAGGGTCAGATAATTCTTCATGAGACCTTTTGAAATAAAAAACAAAATAGAAGTTTACTCTGCATGCTGGAGTGTACTTCTGAGTGTATTCAACTCTATGCCAGTAGCCTCCAGCCCTTGGACGCCAAGGTTACAGCTGAAGTGAGCCATGGGTATAAGAACTTGTTGGTCTTTCACATGGGGAAGGAAAAAAGAAGAAAGGAAGGGTTGAAGGGCGGGGAGGGGATGAGAGAGGGAAGACTAACATTTGTAGAGGACTTACTAGCATGTCAGGGGCTCTGTTACCTGCTTTATGCGTATTTTATCACTTACTAAATGGGGCAGGTGACAGCCTCCTTTTATGGGTAAGGAAGCTCAGGCCCCGAGAAACTTCACTGACTCAAAGATCCGGAGTTAAAGAGCGGGGGACCTGGGAGCTAAAAGAACATGGAGGGGGGGACCTCCAAGGATCAAAAATGCAGAAAGATTAGTGACAGGAGGAAGGAAAGTCAGAGAAGAAAAGGGAGGGGGGCAGTGGCTGACGTGTGGAGTACGGTGCTCCCCTAAGCAGCATGGTGCTCCCCTGAGCAGCGCGGTGCTCCCCTGCGCAGCGCCTCCTCTCCCACTTTCCACTCCTCTCTCCTCTGAAAAGGTTTGCTCCGTAACAATGCCTGCGACTCAAGAAAATTGCTTCGGCCGCTTTTATTCTCCGGGACACTTGGTCCTTTAAGAAATCGTTCAATTAAAGGGCTCTGAAAGGATTGCATTCACTGAAGATATCAGTCTTTTCTATTTCTCATCACAAAAATGGCAAAGACAGAATCAGGCACCATTAGTGCCGATGTTTCAGCCGACGTGAGAGCCCTTTAACACAGTCATTTAAGAAGACCTCAGCATTTGGGGAAAATACTTTTTGAAAGCAAACTTAATGAAGTCATTTCTGTATAATCTAGAAGGAGAAATGTCTTTTCTGATTGAATTTTCCATGCATTGACTAATGTCAGGGATTATGTCACAGGGACCCGAACAAGCACATACATTGCTCAGGTATAGTCTCAAAGGATTCAAATGACGAAGGCAGGAAAGGATAAAATTAAATTAAATTTCTGCTTAAGTAAGGGGAATAGTGCTGTATTCTTGTTTTTTATTTATTTTTTTAATTATTTTTATTTTTTTTAATCAACAATTTTGGTTTTCAAAGATGCGTTCAGTTTCTAAAATTTGCTGTTATTTGTTACGCGAAGAGGCGATTTGACTTCCCTACTGCTGATCAGGGCCTGATGCCCTCCTATTTATTCTCATTGAATAAAATCCTAATCTTCGTGGACCTACAAGGCCCTGAATCTGGCTACTACTTTCTACCTCCCACCTCCCAACCTTTTCTTGTACCTCTCTTCTGCACTCATTAGTCATGCTCCGCATAATGACATTTCAGCCAATGACAGACCGCATATATGATGACGGTCCCATGAGATTATAATGGAGCTGAAAAATTCCTACAGCCTGGGGACCTAGTAGCCATGGTGACATCAGAGTGGGATGCAGTACTCACGTGTCTGTGGTGATGCTGGTGTGAACAAACCTATTACGCGGCCAGTCGTATGAAAGTATAGCAATACAATTACGCACGGTACATGATACTCGATAATAATAAATATAAATAAATAATAAATGACTGTTACTGCTTTATGTGTTTTCTACACTATATTTTTTATCATTATTTTGGAGCGTACTCTTTCTACTTATAAAAAAGTTTGCCGTGAAACAGTATGCCGTGTTACGCTAGCAGCAGCCTCACACATCCTGTGCTGACTGCGTCTCTCGGTTGCATTGTTTTCTCTTGTGCTTGATTTACTCTCGTGCTGTTTTGTGTAGTAACGTGCCGTACAGGTTTGTAGCCTAGGAGCAACGGGTTATACTACGTCGCCCAGGTGTGTAGCAGGCTAACTCAATCTAGTTTTGTGTAAGTGCACTCTTAATGTTTGCACAATGATGAAATTGCCTAACAAGATATTTCTCAGAACGTAGCTCCTTCGTTAAGTGGCGCTGACTGTATACTGCAGTCATGGAGGGCTCCTTTCAGTTCCTTAATGGTGTCTGCCTCTTTCCTGTCCCACAGGCTTTGCACTTACAATGAAATCAGAGGTTTTACCTGGTGTCTATGGAAAGGAGGGCTTCATTCCTCATCCGTTGACTCTCCATTGTGTCATTCTGTTTATGTTTCCGTGGCACTTACCACAATCGGAATTTATTTTCTGTTTGCTGATTGGTTTGCTCCAACTTTACATAACGTGATTATTGGATTTGCCTTTGCTCAGCAAGATGTGAGCTCCTTGAGGGCTGCTAAAGACCAAGTCCCTGGAAATTTTCTTTAGTCTTTAGGACATTTTATAACTGCAAATAACTAACGATTAGCATTTCTTCACTTTCTCTGGTAAGAAGGATAACTTACCAGATAAAAACTGATCATTGTTAGTTGAAGTCCCATGTAGTTGAAGAAAAGATCTAGCTGGCTCGCCAAACTCTGTCCTTCAAGATACAGATGACCAAAATGTGAACCCCTTGAATGGAGGGATTGTATCTGTTTGATTCGAGATGAACCCCAGTGTCCAACACAGTGTCTGCCACATTGTAGATGTTCAATAACTAGGTTTAATAAATGAAACTGCAGGTAAGAGCATTCCTCCTGGTGAACTCGAGCCTCTTGGAGGATGAGAGAAGTGTCAGAAGGCTGAAAATGGGCAATCGGTGTGCGAGTTTTTAAAAAGTGGAAAAAAGTACATTTCACAAATCATTAACTGGTGAATTTAGTAAAAATCCCAAATAAGATGCTAAGATATAACTTATACTATCTTACAAAAACCAACTGTGGTCTTGAGGAACAAATACGACTTCTTAAAGAACACCTCAGGTCAGAGACACTATTTCTTTTTTGTAAAATTAATATATGAGACCACTACAGAGATTAAGAAAATGAGGAATCAGGGTCTCAGAATGATATCTATCTAAGGTAGTGCATCATCCCAGACTCTAAGGTATGCCATTTGGGGCCTGACTGATGGCAATAATATGGTACATTCATAATAATCACTTTCTAACTTGGCTTATTCAACAATATTCAGCCTCTATATAAGAAGATGTTGGAGCATATGTGTAGGCCCCATGAGTCTGAGAAGAATAACCAATAGGTTTGTTTAAAAAATCAGAATTCAAAATGATATCATCCAATTGAAATGATTGGCTGAATCTAACAAAATTAAATTTAAGAGTAGCCAATATAATATAAATACCTGAAATCGAGTCTAACAAACCAATTGTACCGATGCAGAATAGAGAGTTTTTAGTTAAGAGAAGGATACAGCAGGAAAAAACAAACAAACAAACAAAAAAACAACAACAAAAAACCACGTTATGGGTCTAGGCGATGGAACAATTAATGAGAACAGGGTAATATGCCTGCCAAAAACACTAGTGTGATTCACCTTCATAAGGCACTCAGAAACTCATAAGGTAGAGGCTGTAGTTAGGCTTCGATGTGTAATTATGGAAGCAGAACCAAAATTTGTAGCCTGTAGAGAGACCAATTCTGCCTAGTAGATTCAGAATCTTCCACATAGTAAGTGCTTAATAATTATATGTCGAGTTGGTTTTTTATGGAATAACATATGACTTGGGTCTTGAAGATTGAGTCTTGAATATCCCTAGCATCAAGACAATATAGGCATTCTACATAAATAAAAACCTCCCAAATAATGGAAGCATGAAGAAATAGGGTGAACGTTTGGTCAAAAGCATGAAAGGTACAGGGTGTGAAAAAGAGAGTAGTAAGAGGCAAGGCTGACAATGTAGGTTGGGTCAGATAATAGAAGATCTTATATGCCAAGCTAAGGAGTTTGCATCTGATTCTTTATCCTATTTTAAGATTTTAGGAAGGGTGATAAAACCATGCTTAGATGTGTGATTTTAGAAATATATTGAAAGCAGAGTTTTTCGGGAAAGGTGGAAGGTCCAGACTCCTTTAGGAGGCTGTTTAATTAAGAGATGATGAGGCCAGAACTAAGGCAGTGGGGTGGGATTGGACAGGAGGGGCTAAGAGACGATGTTTAAGTTATTTTGACACAGGCGAAAAATGGAAGAAAAATAAAATCCAACATATGCTTACT
>NW_006443225.1:7994055-8014903 GCF_000325575.1 Pteropus alecto | reverse complement strand
GAAAGAATATATGCTAGTCTGCTATTTAAATCCATAGCCATGATTAGGTTGTAGAAATACCTAATTTGATATCTATTTGTCCAACCAGGCATAAGAATTCAAATGCCCAGCTGGAGGGAGATGCAATAAGATTAGCAATTTAAATTTTTCTTTATTTCGTTTGTAAGTACATGGATGTTCTGAGACTAGACTATATTTCACTCTTTTTGATAAATGAGAATGGGGACAAAAGAAGTTATAATTTTTTATGTTGCTGGACTTTTATTTCTAAGAGTCAAATCTCGAATATATCATTGAAACAAGACTTTCCCCCTTGCTTTGTTAATAAACTCAGTTTCAGAATTACAAAAGAACTTGCAAAAGTTGAGTTCTCAGGTCCCCCACCCCCTTCCTCGTTTTCTAAGATGAATGCCACAGCGAAGTGCTAGTCAGTTGGTTCAGGACAAATTCATTCACTGTTCTTGGAGAAGCCTGATCTGGGGACAGAGTCCCAGGGCACATGTCTCAGGATTGATGTTAAATAGTCTCTTAAATAATGTTAACAACAGTATTTCCTTAAACAATCTCTGCAGAGGTTACTCCGGTGTAAGGAGGTTTTGCTTCCTGCTTGGAGTGAGGTGGAGTGTGATTTTGGCAACCTGACCGGAAGCAGTGCAGAAACCAAGTGGGCCAGTCTCCCTGGGAGCAAGGAGGTAGCAGGTGGGAGAGAGGGGCTGGCAGACACCGCCCTGTAAAGGTGCATTCAGAGGAACTCCAGGACCACTGGAATCTGAGAAGCACTTTCAAGCTTTTCTTTCTAAGATGTAATCCTTTTATTCATCATCAAACCTTAGTAAAATGTATTAGTTACAAATGTGTGTTTCAGCTTTGCTTGAGAAATAAAGAGAGCCTGAGTTCTAGCTTTGGGAAGAGGTTGCCTGGAGTGAGCTGCAGGGATGAGAGGCAATTATGAGAAAGAGTCACCAGCAGAGCAGCCCAGAGCAGCTGTGTGCAGTGAGCCTGCACAGGCAACACCAGGTGGGTCTGTGGAGCATTTGAACCCTCTGCAGGGCTGCTCGGAAATTTGTAGGGAGGACACTGGACTTCCTATAGTCACATAGCCTGAGGCTTAACTTTTACTTGTGTATGAATATAGAAAGAGAGAGGTAAGTAACCCCTTGAAATATGAATAATGAAAGGACACTCAAGATGCTTGTCTTTTCCAACTTTACTATAATACATACCGTAAAGAGGAAAAACATTAAAAACAGTAGTCATCTTTTACTTCAATGTACATTTTTATTTATAATTGAAAAGAATAGTCTATTATACTGCTAACTTACAGTAATGCACCCAGAATCAAAGGGTCCATAGAGACATAAAAAAATGTATGTAGTTTCTATTAAATAACACTTCTGGTCACTTTAGAATATGAGTATAATATACAGGTATTATATGCACAAAAAATGTAAAAAGGAATTGTGAAAACAAGTCTTGTTACTGGTTTATAAGAAAAAGGACTTTCATTTTTCACAGGCTACCGACATCATGTAGGGTGGTTCCTAACAGGATTTGACTTTTTCAATTAATTCACCTGGTAGCTCAAAAATCTGTAGAAAAGAAGTTAATATACAATGAAGTCACTACACAGTATCAGGGGGCAGTAGAAATTCATAGCAGTACAAAATATCATTCAAGATTTTTACATTAAGTTGCAGTGTCAAGATTGAGACACATCTTGGTTGGCAAGCAATCTGAGAATTGTTCAAGATTAAAAGTTTGTTTTTTAATAACTTCTGCTGGCAAAAATATGAAAGGTTAAAAACATGTAGAAATAGACAGGAGGTGCAACATCCTTGTCTTTCTGTCCTCTTACCAGCAGATCCTTGCCTTTGAAACACAGCAAAATGCTTTAGGTACTTGCAATATCTTCCATCCGATGGCAGAGATGGTATTACAAAAGCGAGAGCAAACTAACTTTCATTCTCTTGGTCACAGCACCAAAAACACTTAGAGTCATTCTCACCATTTAAATACTGCTATCGTGCTTTCAGCAATAATAATACATAACCATAATATCCGGTTTGTTAGAAAGAAAGTCAGACAAGTAATCATGTGTTGCACGATCTCTGTGATGACGCCACAGTTGCACGGGGATGGCTTTGAGCATTGCTTTTGCTCCTTTAGCACGTTCCCTTACCCGTGTTCTCTGGGTTTTGTTTAAAGACTGACCCATCAAACTGGGCCCTGGGCACCCTCTCAGATCACTACAGGTGCAACAAGAAAACGTCTGTTGCTATTACTGAAGCCAATGGTGGCCATGATTATTTTTGACTGTTAGGAGCTCAGACTTGCTATCTTTTATGCAAATTCAAAGGTCCTTCAGACTTGCTTCGGTTTGTTTGGGAGGGGTGACTGCAGTTCAGGCATCTGTTATTCAGGGCCTGAGCAATGGGGGGCTCATTTGGTCAATGTGGCACATGTCTGCCCAGAGGGACGGTGCAGTCCAAGACCTAGTGAGACTTCAGAGAGAACAGGTGTGGTATCTAGAGATTGAACCCACGGGAAGCAACTTACTGACCATCCTAAAGCTGCTAGTTTGCTTTTGCAAACTTCTCAAGGCAAAGGCGTGTGTTTGATTTGTTTTTGTCACTCCCCCAGCTTCTTGCACAAAGCGGATGCTAAGTGTTTGTTGAGTGCACAGAGAGGTGGAGGATGGTTGTGAGTGGGCTCTCCTCCCTCCTGGGATTGCTGGGACTCAGAATCTGGAAGAAGGAGAGCTAGCATCTCCCATCCCCGGGCCCGGCTGTGCAGAGCGCTAGCAGGCGTTGGCTTAGAAGTGGGGGTGAGTCCTTCTCTTCACAACTGGACTGCGAGCTCCTTGTGGGCAAACTCTATCATTTTGCTTTGTATCTCTAGTGCCTGCACAGTACCTCAGACACACTAGATACTCAGCGAGGGTGTTTTGTAAAAAAGAAGCAGCAGCCATTGCTTGCCACCAGCGGACACTGGCACCTGCTGTGCCTTGAAAGAGGTCATCTCATTCGTCTCACCCCTGTAGCTGGGTTCACAGTAATAGCATGGTAACTAGCTGCAGAAAAACTTCAAAACCAGTAGCATCTTCTGGGGATTGTCAGTTTTACATGCCAAAGAGCAAATCGGACTTATCCCTGAATGAAGACGAAAACTACACATCCTAGTTTGATATAAACTACTACTATCTAGAGAGGAGACTTCCTTTTCTAGAGTGAGAGTAGGTCAAGAACGTGCCGGGAAGCAAGTTTGTTCTGGTGACTGCAGGTAGCGGGGCGACCACTTCCCACGGAGAAAGCATGTCGTACTCATGCTTTCTGCAAAGGCTTCCCTGGGCTGGGAAATATCCCGGGGTTTTGCTATCTTTGCAGCTGAAAAAATCAGAGTAGTTCACCAGAAGAGAGAATTTGGCAACTGTGAGGTGGAGGAAAATTGATCCCAGGGAAGAATTCTAGAGAACTAATACCAAGGCCCGCAATCTCGAAAATCTATTCCTTTCTCCCAGGGAGAGCATCTCACTAGACCGTGGCTCCTGTCCAGGATGCGCAGGGAGTATCTTTGCTATTCTTGATATTCTTTAACTTTTTAAATACCTAAGCATCTTTCTTTTATCCATTTTGGATGGTGAGATCTCCAAAATGAATTTTGCGCACCTAATTACTTTGAAAGACCATGTTGATCACAGAGCCGACGTAATGTTGTGCAGGTCACGCCGGGCACAGCAATGCCGCGGTTAGAGGGATCCCGTTCAAATTGTAGACACTGAAGACCCATATGGTTATTTGAAAAAATTTCCAGTAGATAACACTAAGGCGTCTTTAAATAAAAATCAATAATCAATATCATTTTAGGACAGATGAAAGAAAAGTTCCTGTGTCTAACCACAATAAATACTTTTCCTGGTCATCTAGATTCATTATAAATAAAATGCTTTTCTATGAAATAATACAGTGTTGCCCACAGACTCTTAAGTATATTCATTCTCATCTTAAATGTCCCTAGACAACCTCGCTATAGATTTTTTATATTTGTTTTCTATCTCTGTTCTTTTTAAAGTATGTTAAATGACTGCATTTCTGCTTATCGTGTAACATTACCGACCTTCCCAATTTTCTTCTTGTAATCTGTTATGTGACTGAAAACCATGTCATTAAGACAGAATGATGTCTACATTAAGAGAAAAGAGGATTTAAATAAGGGGCCGGAGAGCTTTTCTGTGGTAACGACTCAGAGTGTGGGTTTTATAACTTGATTGAGACAGTCAGAGACCTTTTTTGCTCCTAAGTTCTCAGTTCTGCTGTGGAAACGTGAGGTTGCCAGGTAGCAGAGTTCTTGTCACATACAGGCAGTCTCAGAAAAATTTGAAAGGTAAGCACGACTGAGAGGACTTTTTTTTTTTTTTTTTTTTTGTCCCTTTATCTACAATGGCAGAGATTCCTTAGAATTTTCAGATCAGAAGTCTTAGTGGGATTTCTCACCTGTGCATTTCTACTACAGGGATGAGAAATTACTTTGTTATTCCGAGCCAGGCATTTTGCTTTAGGGACTGATTTGGAAATTAGTACTTTTCACTTCAGATTTCCCCCTAAGGACTTGAAAGTATTTTGAAGTGTTAACACCCAAATTCCCTTTGAGTTATACGGCTTGAAATTGGAATATCTGTGTCTTTTAAAGGAAACGAGACACAGTCTTATTACGGTTATCACTGATGCTAATAATATTCTGTGCTGCCAGCGCCTTTCACATGGCATCTTAGATTTGTAGGGAACCTTTAAAGAAAGCTCCATTTTCTTAAGAGGTTGTAATTATCATGCAGCCCCATATTTCTAGGTATGGAAATGTGAAGCTCAGGCAGAATAAAATCAAGGAGGGTTGGTGGCCATGGGCCCTGGAACAAACGAGGAAAGAATAAAACGAGATCAGGAGTTCGTCTTCTCAGCCCTGCCCCCAAACTTCCTTCTTGACAAAGATTAACGGGACCAACTTGATTCAAGTTCAGAAACTTTAAACCAAAGCCTACGCCAGCCCAGGAGCACAAAGAGAACTTCATAGGGGGCCAAGCGATTTCAATTCCTGGGCGAATTTTAGATATTTGAGTTCCGTAATCAATGTTCTTTCTCTGCGATGTTAAAAGTCCAAAGATCGATCGATTTTTTTTCTTTTAAATTCACCACACTAAACAAGTGATTTTAAAATAATAAATAAAATGGAATTAATGAGCTATGCTTACCCTATAGAAACAAGTTAAGCATGCCACACGAATTGCCCCAAATTCTATTCTTTAAAGTTATTAAACTTGGTGCATTATACATTATATTTTTCCTAAAAATGTCTTTCTTGGGAAACTTTTTTTTTTTAATTTAGAGTGATGGCAAAAATGAAAAGCCATAGAAGAACCTAACTACATATTTATAGGTATTAGTTGAATGAATGGGTTCGATGTGACAGTTTATAATAATAAAAACCCTGGACAGTGCAAAGAGAGGACTGTACAACACAATGCACATTTTGATGAAGGAATTAGAAAGTGAATTGGCATTCACATATAATGCTCTATTTGTATTACCATTATCTGAATAATAGGAATAATTTCAATGATTAGGCTCTTGGATTCGCATGACATAGGTGACCCAAAGAAACTGTTTTGTAAAACTGCGTTCAATGACTGCTGTTTTAGGTTTAAAATAGACTTAAGAAGCCAGAAGAGGAAGAGATCAATTCCCTTTAAAAGGGGTTTCAAAGAAATGAAACTGTGTGAGGCAGTTAAAAAGTGACTTTGAGCAATTATTTGCAAAATCACTTCCTCAGGAACAAAAGCCTTTAGAAGAGACTGACATCCAGCAGTTGAAAGTCAACTATCTCTCTCCTGGTTGACAAAGAATCATGAGGAGGCTTGAGTAGGGCAGGTGGAGTTATGTCTGAACCATAAGCAAAGAAAGAAGGCAGGCAGGGCTCAGCTGTTTTGTCTTTTGGGAAGCAAAGAGCAGTGATCTGAGGCCTGGGATTTCTCATTTGCCCTGAGAAGACAAAAGAACAGGACGAAAGCCCACTGGAAGGGGACTATCTGACTGTCTGATACGTCCAAGTGGAGGAAAGGTGAGGTGGGAGGAGCCAACAGCAGGTGTTTTCCTCGGGGTCCTGAGCCTTGAAGACCAGGGCCTGAACCTCGGCGAGAGAAAAGCATCAGACTGCAGTTGTTAGTTAAGGCCTGGTTCAGTCGGGAGTTGTGGCAGCTGATGGCCACCAAATGTAGAGGAAAGAAGGCTGGACTGAAAGCCTGCATAGCAGACTCAAGTGGGACATGGGACAGGCCACTGCAACTACCAGCCTCAGTCCCTTTATCTGTAAATCGAGCAAGTGAATTGCTGAGGTCTTTTCAACTCTACAGTTTGATCCAGCAGAGAAATAACACATTGCGCTAGGCATCTCATTTCTTTTAACTTTCACTCCCTAAAATAATACTATTTACCTTTTAGAGAACGGGGCATATCGCACATTTAACAATGTGATTATTTAGAAAAGGTTGTACCCAAGTGTTGAAGTTTGTGTGTAGACGTGTGTGTACTACATGAATAAGTCAACCAATCTTACCTCAGTCATCAGTGACAGCTGCCAGATTTGTAGGCATAAGGTGTTAGGAGAAATAATCAATACTTTTCAGGGATTGAAATCACTTCATGGGATATTTTTTGATAAGTAGTACCTGGAATATTTCTCTGTCTCTGTCTCTGTCTCCATCTCTCTTTCTGTCTCCGTCTCTGTCTGTCTGTCTGTCTGTCTCTCTTTCTCTCTCGTACACACACACACACACACACGCATAGCCTAGAAGGAATGTACAGTGAAATCTAATTACAAAAAAATGGTCTAATTTCCCTCAATTGAATTTTTTCTTAGAGAAACAGACTATCAGTAGTTTAAAATTCTCACTCCACTCTATCTGACATTATGTTCCTGAAGAAAAACAGATGAAGGGAAACACAGGCCCAACTTTTACTGAGAAAAAATAATAGACCTGGAAGGGTCATCGACTTTTCACTATCTGTTCTGCTCCACCTTCCTAAGTACCAATGTCCTTTGCATATTTGTTGAATTGAAGAAGAAGAAAATAATGACACTAATCAATTCAGAAGAAAAGGTGCTGCCAAAATAAAATAGCTGAAGAGTTATGACCATAGAGGGATTAATTTATTTTTATAGTGAGAACCAAGCAATACGTTAGATTGGCTCTTGAATTTTAAATTCAATTTAAAGAGGAAAGCTAAAATGTACTCTGCAGAATTTTGGGAAACAGAAGGAGCTTGCATCATAGATTTACGTTTTTTCTTTCTAATAAGAAAGGTAGAAAGATGAGGTAGAAATTCACATTTCACAGAATCAATGATTAATTGCTCACAGTACTGAATATATGTATTTTTTCTATAATGTATTATAATCAAAGTAAATGAAAACATTATTCCAAAAATCATGCCAACTAGTTTGAATTGTGGCAGAGGCTGCTAAGCATTCTTCAGGATACATTTCTCTTTCTTATTAAGAAATGAACCCATCTCTTTCTTATTAGATGGGTTCAAGGTCACCAAGAATTAAGACTACAATTCCCAGCTTTCCTTGCAGTTAAATTTGGGGTGGACCAACTTTTGGCTAATGCAACATAAGAGGAAGTAGCGTGTTCAAATTCTGAGACACGTCCTTAGATAAGACAAGCACTCTTCTCTGTCCCCTTTTCTCCTTTTTGGCTGGAATACAAAAGCAATTGCTGGAACTTTGGCAGCCATCTTGAGTCATGTTATGATCTTGAGAATGGCAGGACACATAATGAAGCAATGAGAGAGGAGCCTGGGTCCCTGTCTCTAAGGAGCCCAAGTCCAGCTCTTTGCCGACAATCTCTAGAATTCTGAAATATGAAGAGATATTGACCTCTAGCCACTGCCACTTTTCTTTTTCTTATTTTTTTCGTCACTCGTACATAAACCTAATCCTAACTGATAAAGACTGACAAGATTGTCCGCCAAAGCCGGATCCATGAGAATAACCATAGAGCATTGGTTTCTTCAAACTGTTTTTTAAAAACTTAACTCTGGAGGTGAAAACAAAAGTAGAAAAAAATGGTTCAATGTGTTTAGTCAAAGAAATGGGAACAACCTATTTCTAAATCCAAATTAGGTAGACTTTCAACTTTGAATTCTTCCTCCCTCTTTCCTCCCTTTTTCTTTTCGTTTTTCCTCCCCCCATTCTTTCCTTCCCATATTATTTCTTTTTTTTAAAAAAATTAATTTATCCCTCAAGTTCAAGCCAAAGCATATTTTGAATTCTTTGAATATTTCATTAAAAAAATATTTAGGATTTCACATCCTTCTTGCTCCTTATATGCTTGAAAGTCCAGGGAAGATGATTCATTTTTCATCTGTCACCATTTTTTCTTCACACAAATATCAATATGTAAGAAGCTTTATCCAATTCCTAGAGATGGCATTTTTTTTCCTTAACACTTAATAAAGAAATTAAGCTTCTTCTGGACAAAAAAAAAAAAAAAAAAGATGCTACCCACAAATTGTGAGTTTTTTTAATAATTCATTTTTTTGGAGAATTAAAAAAATAAATACGTTCTAATATTTAAAATAGATCTGCTCTCTTTCTGCATTGCACACTGTGCAGTTAGACGAGCAATTATTTACTTTTCTAGTTCTACTTTGGGGCTTAACACCCTTAAGTTGTGGGCCTATTTATCATGAATATTTATTTGAACACAGTCGTTGACACTTCCACAGACCTTCTGTCCAGCAAAGGTTACAGATGACTCTTAAACGGGAAGGAAATTAAACAAAACAAAACAAAACAAAACAGATATCCAAGCTTTCTAAATTAAAAAGATTAATTATTTGTCTTTTGTTCTGCTTAATTCAGTTATCCCTCGAACGCAACTACTGCCTTGGGCTAAAATGTCAAGTTAGAACATCGGAATTCTAATCCACTGTACAAGTTCTCCTAGTTACAAACTAAAGTAACTCAGAAATGAAGAGAGTGTTTGCTCCAGGAAATAATGAGGCAGGAAATATTGAGGCAGAATATTTCATAGCGCGTCCACATTTTGGGTAGTATAAATTTTTAAATTTGGTCTAAAGTGGAGATGTGATTATTCTGGGTAAGATTCCTTTCTTATTTGCGAAAGTCAAAAAAAGCTATTTTGGTTTTTATTTGATTCTCAGTTTAGCAGAGTCACGATAGTTTTCCTCACGTTGCAATGTACATTTTAATTTTAGCTGGTTCTAACGAAGATGAATTCTTCTCCATCATGAATGTCCCATTCATTAAGTGAGACAGATGGCAGCCTTACTACATTTTGTGAGATCTAGCCTATTGAAGCTGGCTGCCTCCCTTATTTTGGCCTATAGAAAATAGCAGGGCTTATTTTTCTTAAGGAGAAAAGGAAGAAGTCAATATTTTGCTAGGGCAGGATGTCAATTTATCTTCAGAACAAGTGGTCCAGAGGCCTCTCAGCTTTGGAGTGGCAGGAACATACGCTTTCGTTTCAGGGGCACGTACCCTATGTTACGTGGCAGGCGGAAGGCTAAGACACTCGGGGACCCACTAGCTTAGAGCTTTTCCTAAAAGAGATGTTTGAGATTTCTCTGACATAGATGGTTCCACACTCAAGATGTATTCTGTCCTCTGGGAATTCTCTGATCCCCACTCCCTGTAACTCCTCTGCTTAACTTTTGCTGCTTTGAAACATGACTGGAGGGTGAAATAAATAGAAGGTAAACTGAAAATATCTTAGCTGCCTGTGGCTCCGCACAATGTCAGCAGGAGACACTTAAGAAAGTGTAAATTGTCAACACCGAGACAGAAGACACAGCCTGAGGCAGAGATGGCCAAGGTTTACAAGTCAGGATGGCCAAGGAAGTTCAAAGGGGACAAAACCGGGAACACTTTGGAAGAGAGCAGCTGAACTTGGAGTTGCACGGACTCTTAGGATGCTCAGTGAGGTTTTGGCAAATGGATGCAGGCTAAGAGATGTGTTCATTTTTCTTTTCTCTGATCAGACACACATTTCCGTATGGAGAAACCAAGATTTGACAAGAACGTAAATCTAGTGAACGTGTCTTTGTTGAAAATCTTGCTGCAGGATGCCTAGTGCAGAGCAGATTCCCTATAAACGGGGAAAATCTGCAAGAACTGGAAATGCTCACTCTTAAGGAGCAGCACCTGTGACATGTGACAGTACTACACCAGAATCACCCAGGTCAGGCTACCTACCAAGTGTTATTGCATAATTCTATACTCTTTCCATCCCTTTCATCTTAAGCAGAACCTCTACGGGGTAGGCAGGAAGAGGGAGGAGAGCAGTGGGGAGGAGAGGAGGCTGGGAGATCTATCTAACTTGTTTCTGCTGAATGGCAAACTGTCTGGAACTTTAGAATTATCATTATGGATTCCTGAAATTAGGGATCGAAACAGTCATATCCCAGTTATTTAAATGCAGAAAGATGAAAAACCAAAACGTACATGTTAAATAACTGTCTATGTTGAATTTCCATAGAAAAATCACTAATGTAAGGATTTCCTCCTCAAATCTGTTACCTGCAGTTAGACAAGATTTATGACTGCAGTGCATCTTAAAATACATACGAGTTTACATGAAGATAACACAGCAACAAAAGTTAGTGTGGTATGATTGTGTAAAATGTTAGGTAGGTTTTGTTTGTGCATGTGGGGGGTGGGTCATGAAAGACAGTTTAAGATATTTAAACATTCATTGTTTTCTCACTAATGCTCTACATTTCTGAGGTTCTTTTAGCTTCTCCGTAACAGTACTATGTTTTAGTCTTGAAATTCGAACATAAAAGTTATTTTTTAATTAAGAAATGCAATTTGTAGTCTGCATTATTTCTAATCACTTAACGATGGGCAATTTTTTCAGGCTACCTTTGAGAAAACTTAGGAGTTAGATGCTTCCATGGGCTTCGCACAGACCCTGGGTGTATGACAAGGGCTCCAGATGGGGTCCAGCTTATTGTTCTGACATTACAATAATGACTGCCTTTTCAGTCATAGAGTACCTCACAGTTTACAGTGCACGGTTCACATTTTCATCTAACCCTCACCTCACCCTTGGGAGGTAGGGATTATAGTTTTACTTCACAGATGAGGAAAACTCCAGGCTGAGACACCCAACACTGTCCAAGGCCACAGTGGTGGACCTGGCACCCAAGGCCACCTGGTGCCTCCCTCCCAAGTGCTGCTGCCTTTGGCCACAGCTCTTGCTCCTCTGCAGGACTCTGAACAAGTCCCCCAGATCCCCTAGGCTTCAGCTCCCTCAACTGCACAAAAGTGGAGATTTGTCCGTCTCCAAGGTCCCTGCTAGTTCTCCTTCATTTTGAATTTGGTTTCACCCAGGAGAATGAAAAGTGATGAGATTCGGTGGGTGTCGGCTGACTGAAGGGGCACGATCCAACGCTAGTGAAAACAACCCTTCAGAAAGCCCAGCGCTTGTCGTGAGCTGGGAGGAACCAGGGCAGACTTTGTTGCTTAAGTTCTGATTCTTAAGAGTCTCATAACATATATGAACTCCAAAAAGAAGAAAAAAGGAACTTCTATATATGTATAAAAATTTGCATATAATTTATGTGGTTTATAGAGATGAGTGGGCCAAGTTAACAGCTTCTGAGTTAAGTAGTGCACATGTACCCCATGTTGGGACCTATAGGACAGCAGTCCCCAACCTTTTTGGCACCAGGGACTGGTGCCTCTATGAGAGTCTCATGCCTGATGATCTGCGGGGGAGCTGAGGCAGTGGTGCTAGCGCTGGGGAGTGGCTGCGAATACAGATGAAGCTTCGCTTGCTCGCCAGCTGCTCACCTCCTACTGTGTGGCCCAATTCCTAAGGGGCCATGGACCAGTACTGGTATGCGGCCTGGGGGTTGGGGACTCCTGCTGTAGGAGGCCTCATCTTGGTTTTCATACAAAATGAGCAAAATGTATTTTGATATGGGAAATAGTAATTGAAAGATAACAAATGAAAAAAACTGGCGTATTTTCAAGACTCCTTTTTTTCCATGGAAAATTGTGTTTCCGATATTAATTAATTTCTTTGTTATTGGGATGGGATAGGAGCAAGGAAAGTTGATGCAGAAGAAATAGAAATATCTTCTTTAGAAGTCTTTACAGAGAGTTGCACACCATTTTAACGCTCCTTCTGAATGTCTTAAGAGCAACATTCCTGATTAGGGACTTATAATTTTGATTTCTATCCCACGTGCCCACACGCTGTATATTAGGGCTGATACCAGTGTCAGAACTGGGATAGAGAGTAGAAAATATGAACCTTGGGGGTACTCATAATCCCTCCAAAGCAGAAAGGTGGACCACAAATCATTGACCTCTTCCATACACCCACGATCTGTATTTTTCAGAGCACAAGAAGAACAAGGTATCATGCAAGAATCTGAAAATTTAGATTGCCATAATAGCATTCTGGGCTTTGGGAAGTCAAGGACAAAGGAAGACTCCATGTTTTCTATTGTGGCATCGAAAAAATGATCCAGCTTGAAAGCCAGATTGACTGTTTGTACCCGTTTATCAGCTGTCACTGTGTCGAACATTCTGCCTAGAAACCCCAAGTAATGCGTGCCCATGTGAACCTCAGCAGGCCGAGGGTCACTGCAGCCATCGGCAATCCTGACCTGACACCTCCACAATACAAACCAACATTCTCATAGAATTGTCTGTAGAAGGTTTTTACAGAATTTTTTTTTTCATTTTCCATGCCTCCTGTTAAATATCGTTAAAAATTAAAAACCAATTTTTTTCAATCCGTATTTATATAAGAAGAAAATGACCAAAAAATACCCACCCAAGCACCTACAAGTTATCTAGCGCACAATGCTAATAATACACAGACTGTGACCGAAGAACTCTGTGATCTGTGGGAACGCAGGGAGGCCAAGTCCATCTTCTGGAAAAAAGTGAGACGTGTTGATGCTGAGAGGAGCCGTCAGTGGGGCTTTGCTTCCTAAGTTCAGCAGCCGCATTTTCAGAGTCGATGTCGTTACTTATTTCGACCTAAAACAGAAAATAGGAGTTGCTTTAAAACACTTCAAAACCGAAAGCTAAATGTCCTTTCTAAACATCCAGACTTTTCAAAATGCAAAAAAGCTTTGAGGTACGACTCGAACTGTCTGTGTATATGACTGTAGCAGTAAAGAAGAAACCTGGGCTTCTCAGATTAGGGAATGGCAAACAGATATAGACATTTAAGCACAGAACTGGCTTCCTAGGTGAGAAGTACCAGTCACATAGCAATTGCGGAGTGATGTGAAGGCATTGCTTTTGGTTGCCATGGGTAAAGATGACAGGGGAGTATTACATCTCCAAACTCCTTGATACAGGTCCAGCCTACTCTTCCAGAGCATCCTGTTGGTTGACTGCTCAAGAATCATCCTTGTCTGGTTTTCATACCACGTAACCATTGATCTACATCCCTCACCTACATCCCATCCTGTGGTGGTAAATTTTACGTGTCCACTTGGCTGGGCCATAGTACCCAGATAGTTGGTCAAACACCAGTCTAGACGTCACTGTGAAGTTATTTTGTAGGTGACATTAACGTTTAAATCAGTAGACTTTGAATAAAGCAGGTTCCCTTCATAATGTGGGTGGGTCTTAGTCAATCAGTTGAAGGCCTTAAGAGCAAAAGTCGAGGTCCCCTGAGGAAGAAGGAATTCTGCCTTCAAACTCAAGACGGCAGCAGCAACCCTTCCCCGGGTCTCCAGTGTGCCAGGTCTCCCTGCAGATCTCAGACTTGCCGGCCCCCACAATAGCACAAGAGTCAATTTCTTAAAATCTCTCAGACTCTACGCCCGCCCCCTCAGCTCTCAATACGGATACAGCTACACACATACCCTGCTGGTTCTATTTCTCAGGAATACACACACCCATCGCCAGTCGTTCTTGTCTTCACATGTTTGACAAAGATTCTGTGCACATTCTGATTCTATACTGGGCAGTAGCCTTTGGAAGGTGATGGTTAGTAGTTGTCGAGTACTTTTGCTCTTGTTTTTCTCCTGAGAAAAGTCTTAGCTGATCTAAATCCTATTCGTATTTGAGGTTCAGTTGAATTTCTTTAGGAAGACTTCTGCTCCTACCTTAATCGTATTGCTTCCTTGTCCCACTCACGGTGACTCTGATGCTGTCAGCTGTACCCCACGGGGAGCTAATGGCATTCTGCTTCACAACTACTCGTGCTCTGATCGTTTCTCTCAGGTATGGACGTTTTCTCAGTCCAACTAAATTATAAGCCTCATAGCAGCGGAGACTGTGTTTTGCACTTAGGTTATATCCCCACCTAGCAATTCTCTTCCGTTAACTCAGTTTAACGACTCCTTCACATAGCATGGAATGGGCATTTTAGTCCTATTTTAAGGCATTTCCAGCTTCCCCGTTTTCCTTTTTGGTAGCTCCTCTTCCTGTGAATTCTGTTTCCTCCTGCACACACACCTCCGGAGCTGGGGTCCTTCAGTTCTCTCCCTACCTTCATGTCGCATTTCTCTGCTCTTCCATTTCTCGACATTCTGAAAGACACAGCCCAGTGTCTAACCCTTTCGCCCACAGTAGTTTAACCGAGACTTAAAAGATAAAAGGATGAGATTATAATGGTGAAGTTTTTGTACGTTTATACAACCATAAGTTACAAGAAAGACTTGAGGTCCTGAAGTTTGTTCACCCACCCAACAGGCGGACCTCTTCTCGAATGGCGTGAGGTGGTGGGGGAAGCCGTTTTTCCTCGTTAGTGATAGTACTGGCAGGGGTGTGGGGGATCTCGGTACCCACTATGTTTATCTTTTGCATCGGCTTAGCTTATGGCTGATATTCTCTGCTTTTGGAGACACGGATCGGTAAAGCGGTGAGTCTGTTCCTACGATGCTGGTAGGAAGTCTGGACTGTCACTCTGGAAACCGTGTCTGAGAGTTTTCCAAGAAGACAGTGAAGCAACCTCGAGAGGAAGCGTTGGAAGGAAAGTCTGTTTGCAACCCTGACTTAAGTTTTAGTAACAGATTGATTTTTAAAAATCAAATATACACAGAAATAGAGAGAATGGTATCATAAATCCCTATGTACTCACCATCCAGCTCCGACTAAAACAAAAATTATGCTAATCGAGTTTCATCTACCCACCACAAGAGTACTTAAAAGCAAATCCTAGACATTACGTCATGTTATTCATCACCCCATCTCTATGATTCTCTAACTCAATGATTCTTAACCAGGAGACATTTACCAACTGGTTGTCACATTTTGGTGGGGTGTGTGAAACGGTGCTACTGGCATCTACTGAATAGAAGCCAAAGACGCTGCTAAATATCCCCAAATGCACAGGACAGCTCCCTTATAAAGAATTATCTGGCCCAGAACTAATAGCGCCGAGGTTGAGAAACCCTGCTCAATTGATAAGAATTTCTTTTTCTTTCATTATCTACTCAATAGCATATCTATCAAAACAGGCAACAATTACTTAATATCATTTACTGTATACTCCATATTTGCATTTTTCCAACTGTCTAAAAAAAGTCTCATTACAGTTGGCTTGTTAAAATCAGAATTCAAACGAGGTATACACATTGTGTTTGACTAGTATGTCTCTTAAAACTCTTTTAATCGGTAATCGTTCCCACACACACCTCTTTTATTTTCACTTGCTCTATACTATTTACCGCATTCTACATTCGGCTGATTACTTCTTTGTGGTGAGATTTAATTTACTCTGTTATTGTTGTGTTTTTTATAATTTCAGTCCAAGATCAGGCTGGACTTTGTGGCAAGATATTTCACGAGAGGTGCGATGTCTTCTTATTGCACCACCTCTGGAGACACACAATGTCTAGTTGTCACTCTTTTAATGATGCTATCATTAAAAGATGGATCGATGTGTCTGGGCAGAGGAGTTTGAGTTTTGAGATCCTTAAGACCATTTTTTTTTTAAACAGATGTTCGTAGATCTGTTAGCAGCTACCTGAGGATACCTACCCTCAAGGAAGAATGTAATCAAATAATAAGATAGTGATATTATTTCGAAGTGTGTCCCCTGATAGGCCTGTCATTGTCTCTTTTTCTATTGCTTTTCTGAGTCTCCTTGTATCATCTCTACGGTGTGTGCACGTGTATGTGCTTTTCTCTGTGTTTTGTGTGTTCTTTATGTCTCGTTTCTTCCCAGAACCCGTCATAACGTGGAGATTATAAACATTTTTTTGATGTGAACATAAAAATCATATTTATTTAATCATTAATATAAAATTTGGTTTATGTACATTGCCTTTTAAAACTTTTTAAAATCAGAGTATACTTTCTTTGGAGACAGGACAAAACAAAATGATTTTTACTTACATTAATTAACTTCTTGGGGGGTGGTCCCTATCTCTACACCTCTACGTATATCTACTTTCTTGCCGTTGACATCAATGACAATGAGGAGAATCCTGAGAATTCTGAGAAAGATAGGAATTGAAGGCTTCCCTGGAGAACACCATTCAGTTACAGGCTCTCTCAATTTGGAAACGGCTTCGTGTGCTTCATAAGATAGCATGACAACCAGGATCCACAAGGTTCTGGGGGCAGTGCATGAGGTCACATGTTAGCTGAGGTCTCCACGTCCCCATTGGGGCACAGGGCAGATGACTGACCATTGGTCATGGCAGACCCTCTTGCATGTGGCTGGCTGCACTGTCATTGGCATCGTTCTTTCCCAGCAAAGACAGTGGTGCTTGAGCTGACTGTTAGTATCGTGATGAGTCTGAACTGAATGAGCCATATAAACAGTCATTTTATTGCTACTCGGTCAAATAGCTACACATTGGGGTGTGTTCTTACATAATCTCTAAAGTGTTATAATCGTTCCTAAGATGGATCAAAAAGTTACTAACACTAGTGATGAAAGGAAAGAGCTCCAAGGCTAGGCAGAGCAATGAGCCCATAGGGCTGCCCGCTGTGTGCTAAGTAAGGCAGGCATATGAAGACGCCCCCTCCCTTAGGACAACTAAGAGGGAGCTGAGCACATTACAGCTGTCATGCTCTGCCCTTTTGAGACACGCCCGGAGAGTTAATGCCCCCGTAAGTGCCTGCCATTTCCAGGGGCTGATGGAAGCTCTCAGGCAACAGAAGTCCATGCTCAGTAATGGGAAAAGTGAGCCAGCCGCGCCTATGAGTAGATTACAGACACCTTACTCTGCCTGTCACAGGGGACAGACAGATAAATATGGAAGTGTGAAAGCCAGTCAAAACAAACAAAAACAGGATAAGACAGAGAGCTATCATTTTATCAGTCTTTAGGTGCTTGGTCAAGAAGGAGTGAGCGGTAAGTGCAGGTTGTAACCTGCAGGTTCCTCTAGCGGTGGTTTCTAAGACATCAATGGTGATTGCTGGTTTTTATTTTTTTAAATTATTATTGAAATATGTTTTGGTCATAGGAATGACCTAATGTCCTAAGGTTATAACACTCACGTGAATTTATATCAGTTTAACTTCAATAACATATAAAAACTCTACTTTGTATAACTCTGGCTTTACCCCCTTTCAGTTATTAATGTTACAAAATCACACATTAATGCATTGCGTCCAAAAACTTGGATAACAATTGGGTTTTTAAATACATTAGTTTCTTAAATCAAGTAGGAAACAAATAGTGAAGCTACAAACCAAAGTTAAATTAGTACTAGTTTTTATAATCGTCCATGTATTTACTTTAATAGAATTTTTTTTTTTTTTTTTAAGGCTTTCAGTGACTGTCTGGTGTTCTTTCATCCAAACTCAACGGACTCCCTTCAGTTAGGGCAGGTCTAGTGGTAAAGAATTCTCTCAGTTTTTGTTTATCTGGGAATGCCTTAATTTCTCCCTTATTTTTGAAGGAGAGTTTTGCCAGATATAGGATTCTTGACTAACAGATTTTCTCTTTCAATGCTTTGAATATATCAACCCACTACCCTCTGATGAGAAATCTGCTCATCCTCTTACTGGCGAAAATATTATTTTCCTTTCACGTTTATAGATGCTAATAATGTACCTTATTGTATGTTATGCAACAGGACATATTCTTATAATATCATGATATTGGTTAAGTTGTAGTATTATTATGAGACCAATGAGAGTTTAAGGAAAAAAAAACAAATGTTTTAATGGAAGACACTATAAGATCTTGAAAACACATATTATAATTATAGATTTTCAAATTAAATGAAAAGGACACTGAAGCATCCTTGAGATTTTAATTTCTAATAAATATCAATCTTTAATAACCCACATAAACAAAAAGCTCTTTGGGGTCCTCTTTTTTTTTTTTTTTCAGAGTAAAGGGGTCTTGAGACCAAACAGTAAGAAAACCACCATGATTTTATCCTCAGCTGTGACTCATCCGTCTCTTGCTCTGACCTCATCAAACACCATTGTGATGGAATTACAAAAAAACTATATAACGCCGTGGCTGAGGAGAGATTTTTGTCCTGATAGCCCAGGAAGCCAGTTTGTGGTGATCTGTTGGACCGTTTTCTCCAATTTTCCCCCGTTTTATTTTTTCTCTTTACTCATTTCTTTTTTTCTCATTTTTCTTTTTAGTTATTATTTTTTTCTATTTTTCTTTGCTTTCTTTCTCCACTTTTCTTTATTCTGTTTGTGCTTTTCTCACTTTTCCTTTAATTTTTTTTTTAGTTATCATTACTAGTTAGTATAGTTAGTATTGTTGGTATAGTTAGTTTAGTGAGTTAGCACAGTGTAATTAGTGTTGTTAGCATAGTTAGTAAGCACAGTTGCTAGCACTGTTAGCATTGTCAGTTAGTGTGGTTAGCCAGTCACCATGTCACAGGACCGTGCAGCCATCTCTGGTGACCAGGAGCCCCGTATTAGCCACTGCGCGCTCCTGGACACCATTGGCGAGGGCAGCTTCGCCAAGGTGAGGATGGGCTGGCACATGCCGATTGGGACAGAGGTGGCTGTCAAAGTCATCTGTCAGCCGGGCTCCCCTAGCCTCCAGAGATTTCAATGGCGAGAAGCTGTTCAAAGTGATCGACACCAGGGAGTCCCCATTCCTCGTCATGGAGCACCTGAGTGGAGGGGACACGTTCCCTTACCTGGAGGATCGTGGCCGTGTGACAGCGGATGAGGCCCGAGGCACGTCCCGGCCGCTGGTGTCCGCGGTGCAGTAGTGCCACCCGAAGGGCTTCGTCCACAGGGACCTGAAGCCGGAGAACGTGCTCTTCGACACGCAGAGGACCGTCAAAATTGCGGACTTTGGACTGAGCGCTCAGTTCGGTGGCAGCAAGCTGAGCGCGTTGTGTGGCCGCCTCCCTTTTGCAGCCCAGAACGGTTCCTGGGCGCGGACGACGACGGCCCCGCGGGGCCTGGGGGTGGCGCTGTACCGCACGCTCACCGCCACCCTGCCCTTCGAGGGAGAGGACCAGCTGCTGCCAGACAGACGTCTCTTTTGGATGTCAAAGCCTCCTCAAGAAACTGATGAGCCTGGAGCCCAGGGAGAGAGGAAGTCTGACCGAAGTCATGCCCGACCCGTGGCCCAAGGAGGGCCGGGAAGAGGGACTCGGGCCATACGGTGAGCCGCCCTGCGGGGACATGGACCCCAGGGCAGTGAGGAAAATGATGGATCTGGGATTCGAGTGGGACCAGATCTAGTACTCAGCGACCACCAGGAAATATAACAGTGTGATGGTCACGTAGGTCACTAGGTCATGCTGAGGACCGCAAACACCAAGCGAAGTGTCGCAGCGTCCTGGCAAGGCCCTTCCGTTGCTGCTCCCTTGACCTCAACAGCCGTAGTTTCTCCCCAGCTCAGGAGGTTGGGCCAGAGAGCTCCAGGCTGTGCCTGGAGGGCCGAGAGTAAGGGGACAAGGCTGAAGAGCCTGTGGGTCCCTTGGTCAGCCGGGAGTTGAGGATCGCCACCCCTAGCCCAGTTCCCCAGGGTGGCCCTGGGTCTCCCTGTCCACCCAAGTGCCAGCCCCAGCAGCCCCCATGGCGGTGGCAGCAGCAGCAGCAGCAGCAGCAGCAACGGTGGAACCCGGGAGAGAACCAGCCCCGGCCGCGGGGCGGCAAGGAGGAGCCGGGACTTTGTACTGAGGAAGCTCTGCTTTAGGTTGTCCACGAAGCGGCATGGGAAACGCAACAGGATGTGGCCCTTTTAGTCTGGGGACGGCCAAGGCAGGGCTCCCATCAAAGACTCCGGGGAGGTCAAGCGGGATCCCTGCAATTTAAATGCTGAACTAACTCGGAGATGCTGAGCGCCAGGAAGCCAGGCCATGTGGTGGGGGAGGTCGGCTCGAGGCTGGACGCAGCCACTGCAGGTGGCAGCAGTGCAAGAAGTAGGCACTGCGTGTGTGCGAGGACCTGTGGGCTGGGGGCTTTTGTCCAGTGGGTGATGGAGGTGTGCAAACTGCCGTGTGGCATTCTCCGCAAAGGATTCATGTCGGGAGGGTAGCTGGCTTCTCTGGCCTTCAGAAGCATCGTGCCCCAAACACCTGGTGTGCTTGGAGGACAGCAGCCTGGAGTCCCGTGGGGGACGAGGAGAGGCCACCCTCACTACAGGTCCACTGCTCAGCCCCACCTGGGTGAAACTTCAGAGACTGGACTGTTTTTCCCAGGACCCTTCTCCCCTCCTGTATTGTTCTCATGTTCCATAAGGAGGGGACGGATAGTTCGTAATAAAGTACCTGGTTCTTCTAAATCTCTTGTAATAAACCTGCTGCTTCAGAAAGATATAGCATTGGATACTCTATTTTGCATCCTGCCTGCACAGAACTGGGGCTGCGCATCCTCCAGTTTGAGAAGTTATGTAGCGATGTAGTAC
>NW_006443225.1:7925061-7993935 GCF_000325575.1 Pteropus alecto | reverse complement strand
ATGGCCACCAACGGCCACAGACTGCTGTCACATGCCCTCAGTACCTGGCACTCCAACGGAAATAGAGTTTCTCTTTCCCCAGGATTCCAACACTCTGGTGGTGGTTACTGGTTTTCAAAACAGAGTTTGAAAGCACCTCATTTTCACCGCCTACACATGTGCGATCGTGCATGTATGCACACACATGTGCACGCGCGCACACACACACACAGACACACACACACACACACACACAGCCTGGGTTTGTCATCCTATACGGAAATAGAGTTTCTCTTTCCCCAGGATTCCAACACTCTGGTGGTGGTTACTGGTTTTCAAAACAGAGTTTGAAAGCACCTCATTTTCACCGCCTACACATGTGCGCATGTGCATGTATGCACACACATGTGCACGCGCGCACACACACACACACACACACACACACACACACACACAGCCTTGGTTTGTCATCCTACCAGGTTTTTAATATAGAGGCTATAAATGCAAAATGGCCTGAACTCTGATACAAAGCAGCTTTTCTCAGCAAAGGGCAGATGGAGGCGATCATCTCTGGCTTTATGTCGCGTACGGCCATCAGAGGGCGGCTTCCTCGGGTCCTGGGCTACAGGAAGCAGAGGACAAGGGAGCGAAGCTGACGGCACTGACCGCCCCAGACGGGGGTTAGCCTGGTCTGTCTCCTAGTGCTCGGTTGCAATAGCAGACACTCAGCAGTGGCCACAGAGCAAGTAATAATTTTTGTGGAACAAAACCAAACAAAACCAAACCTAGCCTCCAGATACCAGAGAAAAGTCAAATTCTCATTCGGAAAACTTAGAAAAAGATAGGCTGGCAGTGCTGAGAGAAGCTTTTTTCATCGACTCTCTGCATTACAGCCATGGAGCGTTTTCCTCGTGAAAATTTTTAACATCATCAGATCTCTCCACCTCTATTGTGGGGCTCAGCTCTGAAATTCCACAGCTTGCTTTCTTTGCTAAAACGCCTTGGTCTATTATTTCTATGTGAAGAATTACTGCTACATGCAGCTTAGCTTTCCCACCACCAGTTGCTAACCATTTTGATGATTTCGACAAACTTTAAAGTGATTTAGCTGCTCCCGGATGCTCCACATCTTCACAGCCTCATCGGTTTGTGCCAGGCCATGTTTTCCTGTGCAGTAAATACGGTTTTGTTAGCCCTCTTCCACTGCTGCCTGCACGATTAGCTGCTGTGCAGGTAACCCCTCAAAGCCCTTGCTCCCCTAACGTAGAATCAGTGTGTATTAGCAGCAACGGAGGAGATCCTGGTGAAGACTCGTGTTGTAGTTATGTTGAGAGTCGCACCCCCTCACTGGTCACCGTGGTAAGATGATGGACCCCAGTACAGGCTACCCCTGACCTGTGTGTCACCTATCCCCAAGGCGGACCCAGACCGCAACCACCGAAAGCATCTCTATAGCTTTAGGCATGAAGAGTGAGGTTATTTTGATGGTGGAGCAATGGGTGCTGGGGATCCCTGGGTCTTCCTGCTGGGAACTGTCAAATTCCAGCTCTGCTGAAACATCTGCCTCCTCAGAGGTTTGCTCAGTTTATGTGAGAACTATGGCAAATGCCAGATTGGACAGTCACAAATTTTAACTTTGTCCTTAGCAGAATAACCAAGCAAATTAGCATCCATGCAACTCGTCATCTTTCCAGTCAGCTCAGGTATCATCTCCCCAAGCGAGAAGTAAATATTCCCCCTTCTACAAAAGATTGCCTCAGGGACATTGTTTTGTATCTACTTATTTCTACGTAGGTCTCCTCTCTTAGATCATTAGCCACCGGAGGTTAAAGTATTATTCAGCTTTATGTCTCCAGCACCCAGCACTCGGCCTAGTACACACACATCGTAAGTAATCAATAGTAGTTGTAAATGGAACAAACTAATTTATTTAATCAGTGGGGCTTGATATCATTTACTTTAAAGAGAGACAAAGCATGAAAGACCAAATTCATACGTGAACTGCCTCACCCCTAACACGTTACCCCCGATACACAAGTTCACACACAATCTGACTGTAGGCCCTAAGAAAGTAGATGTTATGACTATGATCAAGGACACAATCAAACACGAGAATGAAGGCTTCCTATCTGTGAATGGACTGTCTGTCTGTGCCTAGCTGTCCATAGACATGTGCCTGGGCATATGCTAAAGATTGTCCTGATCCCCTTAGTAAAGTGGCTTCCTCATAAAACCTGGCCTTATACCCCATGGAGCTTAGAGACTTAATGAAAATCAAAAACCAGAGTTCATCCCCTCTCTAACAATTTAGTACAGAAGATTGGCTTTTCTTTCAATCTGTTGCTGGGCGATGATATGGCATCACTGAACTGGGTACAACAGAATCCAATATAAAGGCCTTATTAAAAGCAATCAGGCAGGCTGACTGATGCCAAGTGGATAAACTGCAATATTTGCATACCTATGGGGAGCACACATACTGACCTTTTAAATTGTTTCATGCACCATGATTTTAATTCAGATTTAGTTTGATTTTTCAGATTCCCGCTCCCTTCATGGTTGAAAGGCATTTCGTATTCACCTGACATAATAATATGCATAATCTGTCAAAGCAGAAACTTGTTCCATTGCTTTCTGCAGCCTGTAGTTGATGCTACATTCAGCTAAAAAGGTGTGAGAGTTCAGCACGGAACGGGGTGGTTGAGAAACCCCTTTGAGGAGGTAGGGAGTTGATCAAAGCCTTTTAGGTATTTAGGAGACGTTTCATGTGTTCCTGACTCACAGAGATGGACGGGACCTTAGGGAGCATAGATGAAAATCTCTTGCCTCTGGGCCATGACAGAGAACACTCTTTGAGGTACATGGACGCACATGTGTCATTTGAGAAAGGAGATTCCATGATCGACATTAATCAACTGCGGTTTTTAATAACCTTCCATAATAGAAAGATCTTTCTTAAATCTGACCAACATTTCATCTTGCAATTTCTCTGCTGAGTTTTTTTTTTTTCTTCACAGTGGAGGTGAAGGAAATCACTCATCACCTGCATAACAAGTATGTATAAGACCCTCATCATCATCACTAGGCATTGTTTCTATTCTTTTCTCATTTTCAATGCATGAATCATCTTTACTATTGTCACGATCCTGACCAAGTTCCCCAAATCCACAAGCATCACCTTTTGGAGTACGTCATTTACAGGCACTCAGTAGCATGAGTAATGAGGCGGTGACTGCTTAGCCTCAGAGCGTTATGTAGGGTGAATGTTTTTCCAAATTGGATTTGCTTTGAAAAAAACCAACATTTATTTACACGTCTATCATGGGACAGGCACAGTGCTGATTCGTGAGCTGTGTTTCCTTTAGATCATTCTACCAGAATAAAATTAACTCAGCCTGGGAAGTGGAGGAGCCAGTGCAGGCTTCTCGGGGCTCTCATCCCCAAAGAGGCCATGTGAGAGTTGCAGATTTAGGCAGGAACCACCACGGCAAAGAGGCAGCAGATGAAGCCTTTCATACGTGTTTCTTACACCAGTGACTGGTCTACCTAATTTCCTCTGTTGCCATGGAATTACAGAACATTGGGCTGAAAAAATAGGAAAGGCATTGGTGGGTAGTAGTTTACCATCTAGGGAAGATCCCAGTTCCCTACTAACTACTAGCGGGACTTCGGCTAAGTCGTCTAACCTCTATGGACCTGAGTTTCCTTCTTTGTGAAGGGGGACTATTATTTACCGCATCATATTATTTTCATGAGTATTAAATAACCAACATTAACATATACAAAGAGCTTAGCAGATAATAGCTATTATTTTATCCAGTTATCTATTTGCAGCTTAGAGTTTTCTAGGAATGGAGTCACTATATCTATTGTTTTCTAGTCTTTTATAAACCAGTTGACCACAATTTCTTATACTTAACTGAAATCTGTCCAGTTTGAGGTGGTTTTTCTTATGGCTGTTGACTTTCTTCCATGCCCTGAGGGATGGATAGTCAAATATTTGAGTACTAGGTACAATCATAGGCAACTTTACATATACCATACATACCTTATCCCATTTAATCCATCCTCCATTTCCACCTATGAAACCCTGTTACAGGTGAGAACTAAGATTCAGAGACGACAAGGAGGGGCCCCGAGACCACAAGTGTAGAAACTGAATTCTAATCTAGTCTTTCTCCCCTTTTCCCTCAGCCATGCTGCCCCCGGATACACATATTTAGTCTTTGTGCTGTAGAATAAATAATCATTTCCTCCCTTATTTGGCAATAAAATACTGATAAGCAAAAAATCATTTTAGAAACATAAATCATGTTACCCACTTCAAATCCCTTTTAAAATGGATAATAATAATGATGATGTTGGGTGACATGTGAAAGGTGTGTTTTAAATATGAGTGGAAAATTAAACCAATGATTAGTAGTAGCAGGTCCAAATTATTTCAAGTTTGGTTAGTTTTGACCAAGTTAGAAGGATTAATATTTTCCATCTCATCACACCTTTACTTACAGGTTAACAGGCTTTAACTCAACATGATCCTGGTAGTAGGAGTGTGCATCAAGTCCACCTATGAAATCAACTGGAAATATAACAGCCTAATATGAATAAATGTGTAAATTAAAACACACATCATACTAAGTATTTAAAATAGAACACGTACATATACTATTAACGAAAATATCTATTCCCAAAATGGAAAAATGTGCATTTAGTATAAAGGAGAGCAAAAATATTATCAATGGTAAAAAAAAAAATGAGGAAATTTTAAGAAACACACAAAGAACTTGGCATCTTAGGGACTGAAAAATTATAGTTGTTACTGGCTATAGTGACATTAAATAACATTAGATTTAAAATAATGTGCTTGTCCTTAGGCATACAGTTATGCCCTTCCCCAAAATATCAACCTTCTTATCTTGTTGCCAGATCCATTTTTTTCCTTAAAAATATTTATTGCATTGTTAGAAAGACCTTTGAGAAGTCGCATAATCTACGTCCATGCCTTCTGTCCTCAAGCCACCCATATTACATAGGCATCTGTCTTTTGCAAAGAAAGTTTCATCTCCTCTCTGGCAGCATGATGACTCGTCTCCCGGTCTGCACGGAATTGCTGTTCTTGGGAATATTCATTCTCAATGCTTTCTGTCTTAATCATAGCCTCTATCTTTCTTTTCCGATCCTCATGTCCATGACTAATCTTAGTTCGTTCTTCCTGTTTCTTGTCGTCCATTAAAAAATATTAATTACTTTACAACAAGCTTTGGTTATGTCATGGCATTCTAACATTAACAGGTATATAGGCATATAGGCACACTGAACTTTCAGTGTGTGTGTGTTTGAGTGTGTGTCTCTGTGTGTGTAGGTACATAGTATGTGAAAGATATTTTATCATATCTCAGCTTAAGACGGACATTTCAGTGAATAGTGATTTAGAAAGGGATGACTTAGCCTAGAATTTCTGTCGAAGCCGTGACCCCTTTTAGCCCTAGACATTCTTGTTAGTCCTCGACTTGCTCTATCCTTCTGCCTCCGTTGGAGGGAAGGCTGGCTCAATCAAAGTGTCATCAATCAGATCACTGTGCAGACATGAGCACAGGAATCCTGTGGGGCACAAAACAACCAGGTGGCAAGAGACCATCTCCAGGTATTCCCCCTGGAGATCAGAGCAGCCTGAAGCTTATCCTTTTCCTCCCAGGTCACATAAGTTACCTGGACACTACCTTAAGAAGAGAAGCCATGAGAGAGGAATCAATCTGAGACACTGAAAAGATTTTGCCGTAGAGAATAAACAGTGGCTAAAGGAACCATTTAAAGGTCAGGTTAGAGAAGTTCTTATCAGGTTAGGTATTTCCTCAAACATCTGCTCCTTCACTCTGATGACCAATGGATGAGACTTTACAAGGAAGATGACCTTGATTAAAAGTCGAATGAACATATCGCTTATAAGAGCATTTTTGGAAGTTAAAGGAAGTGTTAAAAATAAAATTATGAATATGTACATTTGTGAATAAAATGATTCAATTAAAATTTGTATTCAAAATAAAATGATTTATAAAAATAAAGATAGCATATATCTGCATGCTTTAAAGAAAAATAGAAAGAAAACTTTATATCGGTGATTTGAACATTAAAATGTAATATTAACAGAATCATTGTTTTTGGTATAAATTCATGTACTCTTATGAATCTGTTCCTTAGCCACATCTGTCTCTAATACACCACATCACTGGTATTTTTTGGGAAGAATATAAGTATAATACATATTTTTTTCAATATGGTTTTATTATTTTCATAAATTTATATACAATATCATTCAGAATTAGTTTTTATGGTTAGTAAATTTGAAATTCTTGTTACTTTCATTGACTTGATAAATAATTGTGCTTTTAACTATAGATATATTTTCAACACAGGTGCCGGTAAACACCTAGCAAGTTTGCTAAAGAGGGGACATGTCTGAGGTAGTTTAGCCCAAATACTCTCCCAGGCATTATTTCACCTCCACTCAGCATATCTTTCTTTGTCAAAAATTTTATAAGACACAAAACATAAATTGCATCTATTTATGAGTCTTTTCATCAAATATAAATGCTGTAAAATTTTTAGGCTGTCTCACAAATCAACTTCTTTTCATTCTGGTGCAGAATATAAATTTGTTCAATTAAAACCAGAAACTCTGTCAAAAGGGTCCTTTCCCAAGTTGATATATTTCAAAAGGAAACTATAAAATTGAAAATTAAATCTTGTATGACATTTGAGCTCTCATTATTTAATTTGTCCAGTTCTCTTGCTTTTGTGAGCACAAATTTCAATCTTCTCCTTTTTATAAGCTTTCAATTATTGCCATTTACTAAAAGATGACTTTACTTCAAAAGATGATTTTTGGGGATGCTTTGTTGCATGATTTGATTTACATTTTTTAAACCGATCTTGAATGCAAAGCAACTAACATGTAGACGACTCATTTATAAAAATGCTCATAACCATTGTAGGAAACAGAATGATTTTCAAAGTAGTTCTGTAAAGGCTGAAATGTCTCTGACTCTGACTGACGGCACAAGCAAAGAGAGAAAATGTGCGCTGTCAGCCTGAAGATTTTTGTTTTCAGCACCAACCTCACTACAAAAATATTCTCAGAGAGATGCAAATCAAAACCACAGTGAGATACTACTTTATATCCACTAAGATAGCCAGAATAAAACAATCAGATAATAACAAACGTTGGTGAGGATGTGGAAAAACTGGAGCCTGCCTTCACCACAGGTGGGAATGTCAAATGGTGCAGCCACTACAGAAAACGGGCAGTTCCTGTGGTTAAACACAGAGTTACCACGGGACCCGGTGACTCCGCTCCTAGACACGTACCCAAGAGAAGTGGAAACACGTCCACGCAAAAATCTGTACACAAATGTTTATAACCCCAAAGGCAGAAAAATATTCTAGTTTATTTCCCTTAGAGCGTGTATGTGTGTGTGTGTGTGTGTGTGTGTGTGTGCGCGCAGATAGATATAAGTTTTGAAAACTAGAGTTTCTATTTTCATTGTTAAAACAATGGGAGGCAATTACAAATTACTTGTGCACCTGAATTCCAAGTACATGTCTGTTCACAAATTTCTTAATAAGAATATTATCCTTTTTTAAACCACAATATGAGGTTATTACCACAAAACAAATGATTTTATCTTTAACATTTACTTCTTAACTGAATTACTACAGCATTTAAAGTAAGATCAGAAGTTTTAACTTAGAATATCTAAAAGTTTTACTTCAATTCCATGAATTGGACTAAAGAAATCAAACCATGTTTGCAAATAAATTAATTGGTTTTCTGCCGAAAGCGTCTGATGAACTGCTCAAATACTGGTGTTTTAGCTCCATGGGCGATTCTTCTCCCATCCCGGGAGGGGGCCCATCACCTGCATTTCTGGGTGCCCTCCGCTGACCCAGTCTGCCCGCCGTGGTCTGGTGCCCTGAGCGGCTGGAAGGAGCTGCAGTTTCAGCGCTTCCGGAAGGAGTTAGCCATCCTTGCCGCCCCTGTCCAAGCTCCTGCCTTTTAAATCATCAACTGACCTGCTTGCTGTCCCTGAAAGGAAGGTGCTAGTTACATTGTCTCCTTAAAGGTTTGGGTAGAAGAGGGTGGTAGTGTTGGTCTCCTTGCAGATTTAACCTTATGTTGAAAGGTGAATTCTACTCATTGCATTCACATCTCACACACCTTGAGGAAACTATGGTAGCAGCTTAAAGTACTGTCAGTTTACTCATCCTAGATTATCCTAATATAACTATTAATATTTCATTTGAAAACTAGAATATCTAGGACAAAGCCTAACCAGACGGAACATATGCAGGGCGACTTATATAAACAGGGACTGTTTCAACCAGGACATACGCCACCTCCGCGAATGGCACTATAAATGAGCTGTGCTTTCTATAGTGTGCTGTAAAATCTGCAAGCCTCTAAAATAAAATATTACATATTGGTAAAACTTAGATTATCAAGCTTGCAGAACCAGACAGACTACAAAAAGTGTAACTATTAAGGAGGAACCATCAAAAAGTAGGTAATTAAGAAACTGAAAACCTCAAGAATCCTTTATGGATGGAACACAAAAGTGTGGTTTTTGGCAACAGATGCCTACAAGTCCATGAGATCATGATGTATCCATATTAAAACAAATGTTTTTTCGTGCATATACCAACACCTCTCATTTGCCAGAATGGGAAGATAGTTCTAGTAATGGGATAAATTAAAGTGTAAATAGAGGGCAAGTTTACAGATTCTGAAAGCTGTTTTTTTTTAATTTATTTTTTTTATTTTTAATCATGTCCAATGTTTTAAATAACAAAATTAAAAAAAAAGACGACCTAACAAAAACTTAAAAACAACTCAGTAGGAAAGCCCTTCAGCTTTTAAGTTTGCAGAAAGGTAATCATCCCTCACTGTCAAGGAAGTAAAGCAACTATGCATTCTAAAATTCACTTAAGTGTGAAAAACGTAAGAGAAGATGCTGAATTAAGTAATTCCTCTAGCAGAGTAAGGAGAGGGATGTCAGTAAAAGATGAGGAGTAATAGAAAAGGCATGGAGAGGTCCCGGAGGGGTTTGAAAAGGACAGCGAGAAAAGGAAACTTCCACGCAATCTGCAGTTGAGTGGCCTTAGAAGAGACGGGGCAGACAGGAGAAGCGTGGGTGGCGTGGGTAGGGTGGGGGCGGGGGCACAGCTTGCTGGGTGACCCGCAGGACAATTAAGTTGAATTCCATATACACTGGCTCTTCAAGTCTTGATGGTTGCCAGATGGGAGAGGGCTGGGGGAATGAGAGAAAGGGCGAAGGCGATTAAGAAGAACAAACTGCCAGTTCATAAAAATAGTCGCGGGAATGTGACGCACAGCATAGGGAATATTGTCAACATTGTGATAACTGCGTGTGGCGCTAGATGGGTACTAGACTCACTGGGGTGATCACTTGGTAGTTATTAAATGCCTAACCACGATGTCGTGCACCTGAAACAAATAGGATACTGTCTGTCAACTGTAATTAAAAAATAAAATTAAAAAGTCTTGAAATGAGAACAAAAAATGAGCACAAGTAAGGTTTGGCATCAATTGTCTAGAAAAGCCAGTTATGCAGAGCACGGCTCTTCACCCACCCTCAGAAACTGCGTTAACTATGAGATTCCACGGGGGAGCCCACAGCCAGCAAACCCTGTCGTTTGTATTTCCTGTGCCAACTTCCAACAGCACAGCCAAGCAACTTCTTGGAAGAAATTAATGTTTCTTGTTAGCAAATATCCTGACAAGGATTCTCACTGACCCGAAGGAATTAATTACAAAGCTACTCGAGATTTAAAGCAACATTTACCGTACAAATACAGACTAGTTTTCCACTTGTAAAAGATACACGACTGATTGCAGCTTTTCTATTTGACTACGGGAAATCTTTGGGTCGTAAATGAAGTTTTTAGTACCAACCCAGTTCCACACTCAGACACTGACTTTCTACACTGTGAGCAACACATGCCCTTTCCCAGTGAGCACTCAAGCTCTCATTTACGTTCCGGGTTTCACTATATTCCCTAAATAATTGACCAGAATGTAAGTGTTTTGTTTCTGATCCAGCTGTTGCATGCTGCCTTGTCGCTGAATTGAGGAACACAGAGCTCCTGTAGCATCGCCTTCAGCTCAGAAAAATGAAAAGACTCAGGAAGATGAGGACCAATTAACATTCTTACTCTGAGCTTGCTTCGTGGTCTTTCATCGTTCCTCTTCTGTAGTTATTAGACTGGTCTCATAAGCATTTATTTCACCAGTTGCCAGCAATGATGTTTTAAGGAAGCGTTGCTCGGGCCTTAAAAAACCTCAAATATTGGGGCCGTTACATCGTGAGTTGCTTGTTCTGTGACACGATTTCATGAGAGGATAGCCGGGGTAGAGGTTGGACACCGACCGAGTGCATGCAGAGAAGCCCTTAAAAGCCTGCGGAGAGGATTCTGCAGCACCCCGCAGTTAATGAGGGCTTTTAGGAGAGACCAGTTATTTCAGAGGTAGCTGGCAACTAAACTCTGCCTGTGTTACTAGGGAACGAACTGCTCAGCAGCATCTCTCATTGCTGCCATCTCCTACCCGAAGAATATGAGCTTTCAGAGGGCACGACCTCCGGCCACGGCAGGGCTGCTCACAGCACAGCGCGTGGCTACAGGGGCCCATGGTGGGTCTGCTGGGCACGATGAACTTGACAATGCCCCGAAACACCGTTGTTGCCCAGAGGAGGTAGTTGGGACTGTGCTGCCGCCTGCCCACAAGAACTTTAGGAATCCTCTGAGCCATACGAGCAAGCAGATGCCACCCAAATGCAAGTTTTATGGCTATTCATGGTTGTTCTCTTTATGATGTAGCAAGTTGAAAATGTCCTCCACCTTTCAGAAATCACGTGAGACTGAAGAAGGGAAGCACGTGGGACCAATGAGATGCTCAAGGATAAGTCAGCCTCAGCCGGAAGAGCAGAGTCTGCAGTCCCAGAGGTTACATTGTCCAGATGAGAGTCTTCTAACATTTTTACCTCTTCCTTCCAGATAATATCCATGCAAAATGGACTCTTCTCACTTCTCTCTTGTTCTTCAGTCTAGGGTACTGAGCTCAGTTGTCCCTGATGACAATTTGGTCTAGAAAACACTGAGAACATTCATGGGGAGAGTCTGGAGGGTCTGGAAGCAACCCCAGGACTCTCTGCCCCTCCTTGTCCTGGGAGGGAGACGGGAGCCATAAGAGACCAGTAGTCTTCAACTGGGGAAGACGTGGCCTTGCAAGGTGCAAGCAGACTTCCCACATGGTGCATGGGTGTGCCTAGTTTCAGGGAGTCAATTCCAAGAGCCTTAATTCCCAAATTTGTGTGTCCTGAGAAAGTATCTGTGGCCCTTCCTGTTCTTCTTTCACTCATCGTCTTCCACGGGTGTCTTCTTTCCACTTTGCAAAGAAAGGCACAACTCAGCCATCTGAAATCTTATCTGAGTGTGCCGCTCTGGGGTGTGTGCCTGGGGCAGGGGGACATCCTCTAGGGCACTAAACAAAATGGCAGTTTTAATTTCCTAAGATAATAAAATAATAGCTTCTAGTGCCAAGGTAGGTGGTTTACAAATTTTTGCATCCAAAATAATTGAAGAAGAACCTGATTCATTAGCTATAGTACGTTAAAAATAATGTTTGGTAATAGATCACTATGTATTTTTAACATCTATCTCAGCCACTTTATAATTTTTTATAATTTTGCTCCTCCCCATTTGTCCTTTCTTCTTCCCTACTTAATTTTTTTCTTTTGTGTTTATTACTATTTACCATGCTTTATTATTTATTTTACTAAACTTTTTTTTTTCTTTCTTTGTTATCTGACTCCCTCACTACCACATAAGCTTTATAAGGCAAGATTTTTTGTCTGATCTTGTCTGATTTTGTTCACTGCTATTTCCCTGGCATCTAGAACAGGGCCAGGTACAAGGTAAACCCTCAAAAGTATTTGGAAAGGAAGGAATTAAAGTAATTGAGCGACATTGCTCTAATTAATTTCCTTCCGTTCTCAGATTTTTTTTTCTGTGAACAAAGTTTCTGTAAATATAACACTAGCATCAAATATTAAAAGTACCTCAGGCAGCCTAACTCATCCTAACAATGATGAACTAAAATTCATCTATGAATACATTAACTAATTGAAACAAAACTGTTCTGTCCGTTTTGTTAAGAGATACCGTTCCAATAAATATTTTGTTTAAATCTTTCATGAATGGGGTTATAATTACAATTACTGAGCAAACATACATGCGTTACACCCAAAGAAAAACTTTAACGCTAAAATACTAAATATTTATTCATAGAAATAAATTAAAAAAAAATTTGTAAGTCCTCTACACTGAATACAGCAAACTATATTGAGAAAAATTAAAGATGTCTTAAACAAATGGAAGAATATAAAACATTCATGGATTGTGAAACTCAATATTATAAAGACATCATTTGATCTATGGATAGATTAATCTATGGATTCACAGCAATTCCAATAAAAATGTCAGTAGTTTAGTCAAAATGCTGATTATAAAATGTATATGAAAAGACAAAAACTTAAGATTAGTTAAGATATCTTAAAGAAGAATGAACCATGAAATTTCCTAATTCAAAACTTAAGATTGATAATCAGAGTATACAAATTAAGAACTTTTATTAACTAAAAGATAACATTGAGATTGAAATTTAAAACCATAAAGAATTTTGCATTGCAGAGATATATGATAAACTAAGAAAAAACTTTTAAGAACAAACAGATTACATTAGAAGAGCATTTTAAGTGTGAAGTGGAACGTGGGTACAAGTTCAAAAAGAAAATGGAATGACTTAAAAATTTAAGTGGTAATTAAAGCTTGCGTAGGTACTTTTTAAATGGATGATTATGGGTATTCAATGGCTATTCTATGGGATACATTCAAAAGGGTAATGCCTCAGTTTTATTATTAATTATTGTAGTGATGTTGTCATATTTTAATTTATCTAAACTAAAATTGTTTCTTGAATTCCCCTCTCTATATGGTTCTGAGTCAGGGTTGGCTTCAAGAGATATTTGTGAGAGATATGGAAGACAGAGGGAAGCAGAGTTATCGTGTTCGGGAAGTTGGTCTGGGTTCCCAGGTCCCACTGTAGCTTGCACATGGTGTGTTAAGAGTGAGACACGCTTGAACACTGAGACCACAGTGGGACCACAGCTCAGTGGATGCCTTCAGGAAAGATGGGAAAAGACACAGATGCCTAGCCCTGCCCCTCACCGCCGGCACCACCACATCAACCTTGACTTCAGAATCAGCGCTGAGAAGAGTTCAGCCTCCCTGACGTGGTAGAGAAAACACAAAAACGGCTGAGTTTTCCTGCAAGCGACTAACACAAGGAAGAAATCTTAAGTCTGGTTTTGTGAAAATAAGAAAAGTTACATTTTCGCTTTTTAAAAATCAAAACCACACCATTTACCTGACATCATATTCTCTTACACTTTAACAAGCCAGACTTTAATATTGGTGAATTCTCCTAATTTCATTATATAGCCATACAGAATTTTGCAGCTACTAAAATTAAACACTTTTTTTTGTGGAGGGCAGGGTATTTGTTTTCACAATTTTGTAGTATTTGAGTTGGATCCTGAGATTCTGTTATTCTAATAATAAGCTTCGCATATTGATTATTCTGTACTAAACCAAGAAATTGATTTAAATCAAAATCATTGGGTGCATACATTACATATGACTGTCCATATCCACTTAAATTTTAGGGGGCTAGCCTATTTTTGTCCACATTGTGCGAGTAATATATATCTTCCCTTCATATTTAAATATGAATGTTTCTAGTTTGAACTTAGCGAGTGACCAATGTCCTTTTCTTGACCTATATCTGAGGAATTTAGTTGTTATTCTTGGAAAGAAAGGCATTTTGGAAAGCATATGGACTTTGGTACCTGAAATATCTATATCAAATATTAGTCCTGCTTCTTACGGGCCATGTGAGTTGGGAAAATTCTCAGTGTGATGCCTATGAAATGAGAACAGTGCCTGCCTGTCAGGGTGTGGTTGCCCTGGAGGAGATAATGGCCATGGAGTGCTTACACACAGAAAGTACGCAGCAAATGGCAGGCTGCTATTGATATTATTGACCCATCTTATTCTGATGACACATTCTCATGAACTATTGATTTCCGAAATTTCAAAAGCTTTGTTAATAGCTGAGAATAACAACGACTTGTGGGAATTCTCTTCCAACATTCTCTTCCCCCTATTTCCCAGAAGTGAATGTCCTTGAGGAACTTGTACTGAATTTATGTCTAGTTTGATTTCCTCACATGTGGAAAGAGTAGCTAGTTTAGAGGAGGGGAAATTGTTTAGTGTGCTACATTTTGAAGCTCGAGGTTTCATCTTCTTTGAGAGTTTTTTATTCTGGAAAAGTAAGCTTCCTGTATAAACACATGGCACAAGAAAGAAAATACAGCTCAGCGGAAGCAGGACTTGTGGGGTTCAGCGAGCATCAGGTAGAAACGTGGCTCTCCTTCTATCCAGGGCTGGTGTTGAGTACTCCATGGGATTCTTTGTAGATAAAATGTTCCCTTTTTGCACTTTTTTCCTAATGTTTTCGGTGCTATGCCTTTAGGTGCACTGATAAGCTTATTCTAGTTATTCTGTAAGGGTCCTATGGACTCTCTTTAATATTTTGTCGTTGATTCTTGTGTGTGTGTGTGTGTGTGTGTGTGTGTGTGTGTGTGTGTGTGTTGGGGGGAGGTGTTTGGTTAGTATAGTGTCCCCACAGGGTGCTTTGATAATAAACTCTACTACTGTGGCTTCTGTCCTTGCCCTAAGTGGCAAGGGTTCAATCACATTTATAAAGATGCCTGTAACACATCGGCCTCCACCATCCTACCCCTTCAACACACATACACTTCTTAGGTTTTATTTTTCTCACATTTGGAAAGAAGGTAGCTAGTTTTTTCCCCCGTTCTTACTTTATTCATCTTTAATAGTACATTTTCTATTCTCTTTAAAGTTACTCAGCTCTTTAAAAGCCACAGAAATTGTGCTCCATTTTCCTATAGCAGATATATGCTTAACTCTTCAGTTAATCTTCATCAGTGACTGAATGGACTGGCTGCTGACTGATGCTAATTTGTCTTTGATAAAGGCCCTTTCAGAGTTTTTGTAGTTTTTCAATTACTATCTGTTCAGAATCACTGGTGGCTGAAGGCCATTTGTCCCTACTGCCAGGCTTATTAGGAAGAGCATTTTATCTTAGAGAAAACAAGATTTAAAAAAACATTCTGAATACACCTCCGTTTTCTATTTTTGGAGGTCCCTTTTCATTTTTATTTGGCTGCATTTCCAGCTTTTGTTCCTCTTGTGGGTCCAGATCTCTGGAATCAGATGTTCCCATAATCAGTGCTGACAGTTTCTTCCAACTTTAAAATTCTCTAAGAGTAGATAATATTTAAATAACAAAATAATGAATTTCTAAAATCTCTTTGGGTCAATAAAACAGAATGGAATGCCTGAGAGGTAAAATAACGCTCAGAAAGGTAAGGGCTAAAAACAGTTCTATAAATTTGTCCAAATGATTATAAATTTTCCCCTTGTAATATGTTTTTTCTTGGTTATCCATTTTCTTCCCCAATATATTTTTATCATTTTCACTTAAATGGAGCCTATGTTTTACTTTGCTCCATGAATCAAGTGACAAACAATTGTTGACTCTGAAGCCTCTCTATAATTTCTTTTTACTGTCAGCTTCTACCATTTAGGACATTTTCCTTTGAATATTGTTCTTATTTCTTTTAATGACCTCTATTACTACTTTTGGCTCTCCCTTTCCTGGGAAAGTCTCCATCCTCCCACTCCAAAAGCCATATCTTTTGAGATCTCTTTTATAAATCACTTTCTCCTTCTACGAATTACTGTTCAAAGAAAATTGAACCTGATCATATTCTTTCCAAGTATAAATATATTTATAGACTCCACATCATCTAGCAAAGTATCCCAACTGGTGTGACCTGTGTAGGTACAGATGTGACAACATATCAATTCCCTCATTCCCTGGTGTGTGCGTGCGTGCGAGAGTGTATGTGTGTGTGTGTGTGTGTGTGTGTGTGTGTGTGTGTGTGTGTGTGTGTTCACTGTGGGAGGCTTGAAGGCTAGCCCTCTGGGCTGGTCAATTCTTTCTGGGAGAAAAGTAATCTATTTACCGCAAAGGGGCTTATAAATGTTAGCTTTCTCTATGAGTGCCAAGATGTTAGATAGGTTGGTAATTACTGGTGTAAGACAGAATTCAAGGTCTCTGAAAGATGAACTCTACCACTCAGTGAACTAAACATACCCAAGTGCTCATCACCTCCTATGTAGCCCAGGTTTCCCTCAGCCTTTTACTATTTCATGGTTTTCCCAAGCTCTTGTGACATATTTTTCTCAGTATGTAAAATGCATTACATTTTTTTCTTCTCTTCTTCATGTTTTTTTATATGTCCTGAGTAAACTTGCATCCTTTAGCAATTGAGCATATTTATTTATAGGTTAATCTTACATAATCTACCTTACATATAATTTGTTAAAATTTTATCATTAAAGGTTAGGTGCTTCCTTGATCTTGCCCTATAAACACTTTCCTTAGATTGTAAAAGTCTAGGTTAGAGGACACGGGTGACGGCAAGACATGACCCCTCAGAAGCACTGGAACTCATCAGCTCTATAATTAGTGATTTTACTTGGTCTTACAAGATTTTGTAAGATGCCATTATAGCAGATGGTATTAAACTAAAAGCAGAATAAGGGGAAAATAATACTGAGCACTGAATTTGTACTCTTGTCATATTAATGGATAGAAAATGATTAATTGGCACAAAAATGTGCTATTTAGTACTGTAAGCTTTATGGTGTTAACCTGGGCCTTGTCAATATGATTAGGTTAACGAAGGCTATCCTGAACAAGACGAAAGACACGGTGGTGTTTCAAAAATATGTACAGGCTATCTGTGAAATTGCTGGGGAGTTAACATGGGTTATGAATGTTCTGCCTGGTAAGAATAAAGCAAATGAGTGTTGTTCAGAAGGTGGCAAGAAAAGCATGAGCTTGGAAGCTTCTTAATTGAGATGAGAAGATAATAACCTTTTAATACGGCAAAGAAAATTTAACAGAATTTTTGGATTTCAGAAACAATTTAACAAAGGGATAATAATAAATAACAAAGCAGAAAACGTGTGAGATGTATTTGTCAAAATGATTAGGTTCCTGAAACACTCCCAAGTAGCCGACTTAGAGTTTGAATTATTTGAGATCTAATGAGCAAAAAATAGGATTGGGAGATAGAGGTAAGGAGTCACCCACCGAATGCTTTTATATAAATATTTTACGAACATTAAAATAAAGCAAAGCAGCACACTAAATATACACCAGATTAATTCAATGTGTAGGCCTTAAAATTAGTAAAACTTTTTACTATATTTAAGAATTTCCATCTACCAATCCTTTCTCCCAGTAAATATTTTAGCATCTTCATCCACTGTCTTAAGAAAATGCTTTTAAATGTGGTTATGCTTTTAAATTTGGTTCTGTAGTTATCGGTGATGTAATATTCTTCATGTAAGACCATGTTTACATGCTTGAAGCAGCTGTGCTTGTGCCCTGAGAGACAGTGGCCTCTGCTTATTTTTTCTGTTCATCTGGTTCACTTCGTACAGACCAGTATCTGCACTTCATTCTTCTGTAATTATTTATATGCCTGGCTCATTTATAGAATGTAAGACCTCCTGAGAAAGGGACCAAATCTTATTTATCTGTGTATCCTTGTGCTTTAACACACAGAAGTCTTTCAATAACTGTTTCTCGTACAAATGAATCAATAAATCAATAAAGGATTAGTTACTTAAGCTTGTTTAAAGCTCTACAATTAAAGAATAACATGCTAGATCTGGACTATAACTACTATTGGATCTGGACAGGTCATTTGATTTCAGAACAAGAAGAAACATGAGACAGATGCAGAATCCAAGCAAACATTTTAAATGTTTACAAAAATTAGCAACCTACCTAGAATGTAGAAGGAACAAGAATTCTGAGGGGATGTGGTTGAAAGAAGCAAAGTGTCTGTCGAGTCACATGGGAAGACATTAAAATATTTGGAAGAGTTAGCAAGTGTAAAGTCAACCCGAAACAGACTATTAAAAGGAGTAAACTTTTTTCTCTACTCAAATCTAATGCCATCTGGGTCCTGGTATTGTGGGCTGCTAAGTTAGCCACATTTGAAGGGTATGGAATGAAATCTCCTCTTGTTCCACCAACTATTAAAAAAGGAAAGCTCTGTTAAACCCACCAGTGAAAAGTCAGAATCTCCTTGGAATTTAGGTCCTGCTTCCCAGCTGAAAATCTCAACATGTAGCAAGCACAAATTGTTCGAGGTGCTTATTTACTGAAGAAATGCATTTCCAACACAGGGAGTTGATTATAGATAGAACAAAGTAAGCCAATTCAACAATTTTACACTCGTATGAACTACAGATTAGGATTTCATAATCATTGCTATAATCTGTTTACTTGGTATGTAAAATCTTTGAGATTTTAAGCATAATCACAATCTGGCATAATCTGACAGATTCACCCTGTAAAACTAATTCAAAATTTGAATTGGGAAATTAAATTTACACATGTGATCTTAGGTTAAAAGACATGGGCAAATTTTATTAAAGTTGTATAACATTTAAGAAAATTTGAGATTTAATATGCAGACGCTTATTTTTTCCATTTATTAGATTTGTTGGAATAGTTTAAAAACCAGTGAGTATTTTATTAGGACAAATATTTAAAGGACTTTAAAAGAATGATAATTACAGTGAATTCATGAGTACAGGTTAAATGTTTAAAGGACTTTAGTTTAAATTTTAAATGAAATGGATTATTTAAAGGAATTTAGCCTATTGAATTTAAGTAGATTAAAAAGTTCAATGGAATATTTTCAGACTTAGAAAGAAATTAAATTCTGATCCATGCTACAATATAGCTAAATCTTGAAAACATTATGCTAAGTAAAATATCTAGAATAGGTAAATGCATAGATACCTAGAACAAGTAATGGTACAATTAAAAATGTTAAAATGGTTAATTTTACCACAATACAAAGAAACAAAGAAATCCCCCAAAAGTGATTATTAAAATTTACTAGATTTCTAAATAAAATACTCTAAGTTCTATGTAGCCCTTAGAGCTTAAGAAAAAAACAGATTGAAAAAATTGTCACTTTAATAAATCACATAGTGATTTTAAACCCTGAACATCTATAAATAGCATTTTTTTGTGCAGGAGAGCGTCCCTCGCGAACATCAAAAATGTTCAGTGACAAGGTCCTAGAGTGGCTTAGGTCTTCACCTATTTTCTTACATCTTTGTCGTCTCTGTTTGGAGGAAAACAGTCAGTATGACACCCTGGCTTCAACTCCAGGACTAGTAACTGAGAGCCTTTGTTTTCCTTAAATAAAAAACAAACATTTAATTTCCTTTTCCCAGTAAACATGTAGGCGAATAAATAGCAAATGAGACAGATATACAACAAACGAAAAGAAAACCATGTTTAAGTCCGAGCTGTGCGCTGTTTTTCCTCACAACGTGTAAAACATCATAAGCTTTGCACCATTGTCACGCAGCCTTCCTGCTCAACACAGGGTTACAATTAAGGCCCCGATACAACCTGCCTCTTAATCTGCTGCTATTCCGAAGAGTCAGCAGGCCAGGAAAGTCCAGGTTACCTTCTGACCCTCCAGAGCAGCCGGCACGAAGCTGCCTCTGAAGTCCAAGGCCTCGTTTTGACTGGCAGCCTCTTGCAGGAAGTGAGGCCCTGTGCGCCTGGGCTCCTGCCCCCAGGAATGCTGTCCTCCTGGCCACTCACCTTGCAGACTCCTTTCCATCCTTTCCGTCCCAGCTTCAGTGCCATCTCCTCCAGGAGACCTTTCCAGGCACACGAGAGGCCTTCGAATATTTGTGGAATGCCTGAGATGCTCTACTCCCCTTTCGGTGCCCGGAGAACCCTGCCCGTTCCTACTGCAGGGTCTGCACCCCTGGGAATCCTCCCCTGCCCACCTCCTCTTGGGTGCTCCTCAGTGCCTCGGGCCTCAAAGGCATGTATCTTCCTGTTCTCCACTCGTGTGGTCGAGTCTCCAAGCAATGGCTCAGTGAGCCGGGGCCCCTCAATCTTGTGGCCCCACCATTTTCAACGTGGGGCTTCCAAAGATTCTATGCTTGTCTGTATCCAACAGGTGGGAAGGGGAAGAGCTTGGAGAACCAAAAGTGGAAGTTATTTAGGGAACCGGCCTGGGAGCCGGCACATCTCTTGTGCTCACATTCGTCGAGCATGCACGGGGACACCCCACTGCAAGGGAGGCCAGGAACAGAGCTGAGCGAAGAACAAATGGGTTTAGCGGACAGCTGGCCGGTCTCCAACACAGGCTCTTCGTCACAGCTGTGACGAAGCCGTGAAGGTGGTATCTAACGGGTAAGGGCTGGGAAACTTTACAAGTTTTGCGATCGATTGAACTATATGCAGCAAGGAAAGGTGTCCTCAGGACATACCCTGAACTCCAATGTCAACTTTCTGTTTTTGTAATCAAAGAGAGGGCGAGAGCAAGAGTGTGTGTGTGTGTGTGTGTGTGTGTGTGTGTGTGTGTGTGTGTGTGTGTGTGTGTGGAGGGGCGGGGGGGAGGATGGGGGGAAGAGAGAGAGAGAGAGAGACATTGTTTCCTTCTATGAGGAAAAAATGTGGACAAAACTGAAAGCTAGGTATAATTTAGAATTAATTTACTTTGTACCTTATACATCTGAGAAGGAGAGGCAAATACTTTTTCTTTTATCCTCTTTTATTTTTGCGTGGGCATTCAAGTTACGTGAATATTCCCAAATACCTCACTAAGATTCCACTTTCAGATATTGTTCCCAGAAAGACCGCTAAGTAATTTCTCTTGGTCAATAAACTACTTACTATAAAGTACATGAAAATGAATGTTTCATATACGCCTTTTATTGTTGGTTACTTGTATGACATTTCTTCAAAGGAATTAGAAAATTGGATTTCCATTAAATATTTGGTCTAAGAATATAGCTCTTGAGAATATTACGTGCCATTCTGTTATCTAAAAGGGATAAATATCTGTTTTGTTGTCTGGTCTAACTTTAAAATGCTTCTGTTTTATTGTCTGATCTTATTTAAAATACTGTAACAGTGTGAGTATAAGCTATATTATACTAGGAGAGTAAGTCAATATTTTAAGGACTTAATGATAAATCATCACTCCAAAAGTAGCTAAGGCAAGTACATCAAAATTTGTTGCCTGTATCTGCATCAGAAGTGTTCTTAAATTGCATGAGAATATTAGAAATAATTTTTAATTGGTAAAATAAATGCTACTTAAGAGATGAGATCGCCTGGCAAAAACTCAAGAGCTGGAACTGCCTGGAAAGCCAGCAGAGAAAATTTTCAAGGAGGGAGCAGTCAACAATGACGGAAGCCATCAATAACGAAGCTCGATAAGATCTAAGTGACTTTGACAATTATAAGGCCATTTCTGGCCGTGGAGAGAGCGTTTTTCAGTGACGACATGGGTCTGGAGGCCTGGCAGCAGCAGGCTGACAGTGAATGGGAGGTGAGAAAGTGAACACGGTAAGTGAACACTTGTAGAAAAGTGAGGGGATCAAAACGTACAAATTGGCAGTTATAAAAATAGTCACGGGATGTAATATCGAAATCTCAATAATATCAAAATAACCCTATGGTGTCTGATAGGTTCTAGACTTATAAGGGCGATCACTTCTTAAGTTGTATAAATGTCTAATCACTATGGGGTACACCTGAAATGAATATAATATTATATGTCAATTGTAATTGAAAAATTAAAAAATAATATATAAAAAGTCTGGATGTGTAGGGGAAGGAGCATGAGCAACAGGGAAGCTAAATGCATAGCAGCTGAGGAGGCAGGGAATTTCTTTTTTTATGTGACTTTATTCATAAGCTGAGGAAAAATATCCAGTGGGAGAAAGAAACTGGGCAGGGAGAGGAGAGACAAATAATGAGAACTGGAGCAAGGCGTCTGAAGGGGTGGGAGGGACAGACATACATGTCACAAGAGCCACGGACAGAATGCGGGAAAAATAGGAAGAAATAAGTGGAGACATTTCTGAAGGCAAAGAGGCCCTGGGAACTTGTGGGAACCCGTGCCTACTGGCGTTCACATTCTCTGTGACAGTCTCAGGATGGAGGAGGAGGAAGGTGCCAAGAGTCACATCGCCTCTCGGGGCTTCACCTCCTCATCCCTAAAGTGAAGGTAGGGAACTCTAAGACTGCAGTTTTAAGGGAACTGGAAAAAGAATGAGGTAGAGGATGGAAAGGCAGGGTGGCCGCCTCCCATGCGACCTTGCGAAGTTGCCTCGGGACCACTAGATGCAGGCAAGTGCTTCTCTCCGGTGTCAGTGGGCAGCTTAGGGACAGACGTGGGGAAATGAGGGGTCGATGTGCCTGCAGTGAGGCTGGCAACCAACACAGCGGGAGGCTGGGGAAAGGTGGGAATGGGGTTGGGATAAAGATATCGAATTTAGAATTAAAATGAAAACAAGGGACTGTCAGAATGCTGTTAGCTGCTCTTCCTGCTGGGCTTCTAAATTTCCCCACTAATAACCCAGTATAAAAACACTGCAGAGGATCCACATAAAATCCTTACAGCCCATTTTCTCTCACTGTGCATTTTGGGTGCCATGAGGGTGTGAATTTTTTAATATGTTACTCTTCTCTCTTGCGATCACAGCTGGTTCCCAAATCTCTCATCTTCCATTCTGTATCATCTAGGGGTGCGGATCCTTCACCCTTCCTTCTCCACTGAAGGTCATGCCACACAGCTTAGGGCTGGCAGTCACAGCGACAGCTGGGAGCTCCGACCCCTCTGAAGCAGGGGTGTAGGGAGATGAGATTATGCCTCCCAGGCCCAGGCAGGCATTTGTGAAGAGGGCTTGCTTTAGGGGTGATATAATGCATCACACTCCATCTACTATTAATCTGGAGCAGAGCGAGCAGGATGTTTTGAAACAGCCACCAATATTTACCATTTGTAAATGGAAGAAGAAAATGTGATGCATTTGATTGCACTTTGAGGTAACTCCTCAGCTATGGGCGTCATCCATAGAGCTCAGAGAGACTTTGAGATCCGCTAAGAGGCGGTGAGCCTTGGTAACAGGCATGGAACTAGATATCGGCAGAGTTAGGACCACCTTCACTTACATCATTTCTAACAACCAATTTTAAGTGGAAACATGGAGAGATAAAATCCTCTCTGGTGTCAACTTTCTGTCAAAAGAGGCCACAGTTCATAGCCAATGAAAATTTCCAGGAAATATAAGTGCACAAACCTTTTTTGTGAATTAATCGGATTTTTTATGCTTTATTGTGAATTTTACACTTTATTGTGAATTGATCAGATCTTTTCTATAGTGCAGGGAATGGGAAATTTAAACTTTCATAAGGTTGGAGAGAAGAGCTATGAGAGATAATGTAAAGATGTGGTGCAGCGGAGGTTCAACCCACCTCCCTACATCTCGAACTTCAAGATTACAAAAATTTAATCCAATTATTTTAAAGACATACAGGACCTCCATTTGCTATACATAAATATTTGTAAATGAATCAGGCACCTCACAGATTTGAAAATCTTGGAGTCTTAAAATACATTTTGAAAAGTGAGTTGCTGGGTCGAGAGAATAATATATTTAACGATGCAAACTCAACAAGCATTTCTTTATTGGATGCTTTGTGCTAGGCATTTTTCGAGGCTCTGGGGTTACATCAGGGAACAAAATAAAGGTCCTGCTCTTTCTGACCTTCTATTCCAATAGCTAGAAATTCTGTAGATATATGACAGTCATCTTGGCAAATTAGGGGAAATGCTACAGGCTCTAAATCTAAGCTGTCATGGGGACAGTTACATGCAGCTCACCAGACAGCCAACAACAACAACAAAAACTCTCAGAACCAGTGGAGTTTTAAATGGCTTATGCAGCAGTACCCATTTTTTCTGGCACCAGGGACAGGTGCTCCTATGAGAATCTCATGCCTGACGATCTGAGGTGGAGCTGAGGCAGTGATGCTACCGCTGGGGAGCAGCTGCAAAAACAGATGACGCTTAGCTAGCTAGCCTGCTGCTCACCTCCTGCTGCGCAGCCTGGTTCCCAACAGGCTACGGACAGGTACCGGTCCAGTCCGCAGCCAGGGGGTTAGGGACCCCTGGTTATTGGACAATTACTGTGACTCCTTTGAAATGCCGACTACAACTACAAGATCACCCTTACCTGAGTCTCTCTGCATTTCTCCATCTTTGACTCACAAAATTCTTCTGTCCTTCTACCCTCAAATATGCATATCCTGCAAGGCTCACAGGAAGACCAGCTCGTTTTTTATTCTGAGGCTCATCCAGGCCTCTGCTGCTTTCGCTCTGTCCCCTAGCGCCTGACCTTTGGGTCACTCTGCTTCTTTAAGTCCTCTCCATATATCACAAAGTGAGGGAGGGAAACTTGGAAATTAACATTCAAACTAGTCAGTTTCTCTCCCATTAATGTCTCTAGTAAATTCTTAGGAGGAGATAGGGGTTATTTTAATTTCTAATTCGCATCATTACTATGGTAATATCACCTTATCCTCTTAAAAGGAACTCATGGGCAGACAGGCAGGTTCGTGAACACCAGCCTGCAGGAAGCCTTAAGGAACAGTAGAGATATGGAATATTTTTCCAACAGTCATGCTTCCTTCCATTCAAAAGTTCCCTAAAAGTATACTAGCAAAGGTCTGATGGTTACATAAAGAGTTATTTCGAACTTTTCAATGTAAAATATCGAACCCATATGTGGGGGGTTCATTTTCTTTTTTAAAAAATAACTGTTAGGGTTTTCAATAAACTTTTCTCCCACCAGTCAATACCCAGACTGGCCTTTGTGATTCCAAAAAGATGCCTAGTATCAGAAGGAGTGCTAGCAACGGATCCTCTGAAAAAGTTGGGCAGTATGAATAGAAGTTAATACTGCTTTTCAGCATCTTTTGCCCCACCTCACACTTTCCTGAATTAAAAAATAACATTCTTTTTAGTAAGTCTGACAAGATAGTAACAAGCCCACAAGTTCATTTTCGGCAGCGGATGATTCACAAGCAAGATGCTGACAGGTTTTTATGAGTATACATTCTAAGTATCTTGGTCTCACAAAAGTGCTCATAGAGATTGATAGACATTTTAAAAAGAAATAAAAAAATAAAACAAAGATACTAATTGGCTTTCTCCGTTAGAATGAGCGAAGGAAAGTGTTGACGCCACCCAGGAGCACTGTTCCTCTGTGAACTTTTGACTTCATTGTCCTTGACCTGCAATCATGGTCTCTGTGAGAAACAGTGAGCAAATGAGGTCGAGAAGTAACTAAGCAGGTGGGTGGCCAGAAATAAATGTTTCCTCAGGCATTTATTACCCTGCAGAAATGTCCATCACCGAAATGTTATTCTCACAGAACCACTTAAGCAGTGCAGAGAGAGAAACGGGTAGCTGTTATTAATTTTTAAGGCTGGCTGGCAGCTTTCAGTCCAAGAACAAGGCTTAACTTCGCGTTTTGAATAATGCAGAGATTTTCATGAGTTAGAATAGGAATCAAGATGATAAATGATATATTGTCTGCCAAAATACTGTGACGTTACGGTACGGATTTGTGGTTATCTTTCAGAATAAGCTTTCCAGAAATAGAGAAAAACTGGAAAGCTACCAGTATTGTTTTTAATTTTATGTTTAAATTTTGGAAAAACAATTCTGAGGACATGTCTTCTTGGCCGTGGGTTGGTGACGTCACGTCCAAAGGGCAGTTCATTATTGCACCTAAAAGCTAAGTGTTGGCACAGATCGTACTGCTCTATGAGATCATCACAATTGGTTTCGTACATTTCTTTTTACTCACATCTGCCTTCTGAAGACTCTGAGACAATTCAATTACAACTGCGCTTTTGATTCCTACTTCTATCAATAAAAAATGGAAAATTACCCTTGCTCGAGAACTATCATACTAAAAGTTTTGTGATTACTTTTCACGGTCATCTCTCTTCCAGCAGATTACCATCTCAGGTTGGTCTAAGACACATTTACTCGGTTTTGAGCACCCAAGACTCTCCGACTCTAAGTATTATTTGAATTGATGATAACACAACTACTGTATCCAGATGTCTCTCGGTAACTTAATGTATGGCCCTAATAACAAACACTAGAATTAAACCATTAGTAGAATAAGCGCCTAGCAGCTGCTTCAATTTCATTAAAATTGAAGGGCATTAAACAGCTGATTCAGAGATTTCTATAGAGAACCTTAAGCTAATTAAAGATACCAAAGTCAATGAAACTACAGTATCTGCCAGTAGCAATACAATCCATAGACACCGACGTCATTATTCTAAAAAGCTGATAGGGAGTCAAAGGCATTTGTTTACCCAGTTTAGATGATGAGCCTTTTATTTTGCATGTCATTTTGCATTTCCTAGTTTTGCTTAATATCACAAGCTTCAAAGAAAAGTCCTTTCTCTATTTATTCTGCTAGATAAAAGACTACTGATTATTCTGCCTTTCCTCATAGTAAGGTAGGATGGAGCATTAGCATTGTTTGAGAGCCTCTAACCAGTTCAGTGAGGACGAAAAGAAAGAGGATTCTTTCGGTGTCTACTCAAAAGTACCATAAAGGACTCAGTTGATAGTTATCATTCAATATATCAGTTTTTTGAAGCACTTATTCATCTCCACTTCTAATAATTTCCTTTAGGTCCCAATTCCAGTTAAGATTGTTCATATTCAACCAGTTGTTTTGGGCTGTGCAGCCAGTCTTTGCTGTGAGCTGGAAGCAGGCTACCGACTTTCTATATATTAACTTTGTCAGACTGTGAACTGCTAGTCCCGAAACAAGACTTTTTTTTTTTTTAATTAACTTCAAAGTGGGGAGTGCTAACATTACACCTACACTTTTGAAACTCATAAACTTTCTTGCCCATTTAGCATTAAAAAGAAAAATCCTCAAGCAAGTATAAAAGATATGATGCAGTCTGCACGGTTTCAATGCCTGATGAATTTAATCTCGGAGTCTAATATTTCTTCTATCTGGTCAAATAAATTGAAATGAGAGCTCATTGTCAGCTGGATTCCAGTTCGTATATCACACACTGCCTCTGTATGGTGGGGAGCATTCACCAGACCTCTTTGGAGTTATGTTCTAGAAAGAAGTTGTAATGGCTGGCTAGACACTTATACTCATTTTGTTAAAGAGTCGGCTTTACAACTCAGACAGTACCTGCAATGATATAATCAAATCTCTGGTATGGTTGGGTGTAATTTGTTTACCTAATAATAACTATTTTTTAAATAAATTAACATTTTCTTTGGTATTATATGAACCCATAACAGAGTTGTGCCAAAAAGTGCCTTAGAATGTGTTTAATAAATGCCATTTGTTGATCTATGTTGCAAAATCTCTACCTACATACCTTCAGGTCACATATGTCTTTTATTTTATTTTTCTTAGTGTTCTGATAAAATGTGACTACTTAGCTTTTTCGCATTCCTTTAATTCTTTTTTTAGCATCTCTTTTTGTTTTACATTTTACCTTGAAGGTTATCACGTTTAGTTTTCTCAGAGTGTTTTATATAGTTTATATACATATAGATCATACTATAATGTATTGTATTGATGTTATTGCTAGTTGTCAGATTTTAAAATTCTGCAGCCAGAATATTTACAGCTTGTGATGGATAAAACAACCCCAAATTTTCTACTCAGCATATTGTTTAGATCTCTGATGAAAAGGTACGAAGACGTGATATGACAGCAAACCGTAGGCGTCCGTGTCTCTGGGTATTCTCCCAGACACCTTGGATTCAGAGTTTCAACACTTAGCGCCATCTTATTTGTGTGCAGTTTGGTTTGTAAACGTCTGATTATAACTTAACTATGCCGAGTTTAGTCATTTTTAATTCCAAATAGGAACAATTTCATAGCCCTGTAATGATTAGTTTTGGGAGCTATACCTCATCCAAAATCAACCCACAGGGAGATATAATAATACTTACAGGTGTCTTCTTCTTCCATGAAAATACTGATCACATAACAGGCGTACACAAAACCAACCAACTGCAAAGGAGAAACAAAAAAAGTACTTTAAGAAATCTATGCCAAAAGTCCATAATTAAAGAGTCTATATGAACCAATAGATAAAAAAGTATACATAGTAGTGGCCTCTATGAATTTTTAATAGAAAAAATATTGTTTTAAAATAATGACTACGAAGAGGTTGCTGGAGAAAAAGTAAATAAATAAAATAATAACTGTGATTTTAATGAGGCTGTTCATTTCTACTTGGCTTTAGTAGCTTTCCGAAAAACGTATGCAGGAATGGGAAAAAACAATTTATAGATATTTCACTAAATGTTGATTTGGGATTTACAGGTCTTATATTTTAAAATTACCACAGATTATTCAGAACACATATTTTTAAGTTTTGACTATTTATAGAGCAATTTGTGGCAGCTCTCATTACAACTATTTTAATGTTTAATAACCACAAAAGGAATCAAAATATGTTAATTATAATTAAATACCAATCATCTATTACTTAATTACTTAAAGCACTCAGAGAATGTAAAGTCCATTAAATATTAAATTGTTTTGTTAATTATATCATTAGGAAATTCATTAACTTTCAGGTATCAGTTATAAAATAAAATAGAAAAGATCATTTATACCTTGGATACTAGTGGTTAAAGAATAAACACAGATGCCAGAGTGTAGGCTCTCTAGGCTTTTCATATTGTTTTTTTCACTTATCATACTGAGAAGACAATTTTTATTCCATGGAGCCAGAGACACTGCAATTCTTGAAGGATTAAATTGTCATTGAATCGAGTCTAGCCTAAAATTACTTTGAAAAGTACTCTGATGAAAAAGAGGCACTTCAATAGCTGTTATACAGTCAGTCTTCTTGCCTTTCTCTCCCGTTAAAGTCTGTCCCCGCCTCCCCCCTTAAAAAATAACATTTGGGAGAGAACTTTTCTGATGGCTAAGTAGTATTCCTGTGTCAATGCTTGAATGCAGAGAACGATATATCTGGTGTTTGTGACTGCCCAGGTGGATTAGGACCCTCAATTCATAACCCACCTTTACATAGTCTAGACTGAGGCCAGAACGTCCCTCAGAGGCTGAGAGGTTAGAGAGTGACAAGGACTTAGACAGAGCGCACAAGGGCACTCTCACTGCTTGGAGGCGCTATTTTCATTTCAAACAAAGTACTTCGGGGGGTACTTCAGGGAAACACGAACATGGGAAGCTTGATATGGTTCTTGTAATTTCTGGAACACAAGGGCTTGGCATTTATCTTACACTTGGAAAATTTAAGAGATGAGAGACTGTGGCTAAACTGACTTTGGTGGCCGAGTGTGAAGAAACCGGGCTGGGCGGGCATGGCAGGGCAGGTTTATATGCAGCACCCTTAGCCTAGGATGTAAGGCCATCTGCAGACAGCGGGTGGTGCTTTCTGGAGTAGGACCCCACTCAGAGGACTTCCTGCCAGGGGCACGTGACCTCCGAGGAACGATGCTGGCACTCGATATACAGAAAATGAGTAGGAGTATTAAGCGGCCAGCCAGAGAGGCTGATCAGTTAGAGTAACAGGTGAGGACCCTAAAGGAGGGCCGAGGTGGATTTGTGAAGAACTCGCAAAAGCACCCACAAAAGCACACAAAAAAGGAAGAATCACAGACCCTGGCTGAGGAGGAGGGTTCAAGCAGATGAGAGTTTACACTGACCTGGGCTGGACTTTTTTTATTTAATAGAAGTAAATTCGTATATGATATGTTTCAGGTGTGCAATGTTATAATTTGACATCCAAATACACTACCAAGCGATCACCACTTAAAGTCTAGTCTCCATCCATCACCATGCAATTGCCTCCTTTTACCCATTTCACCCTTCTCCAAACCCTCTTCCCCTTCGGTAACCACCAAACTGTTCTCCGTATCTATGAGTTTTTCATTTTGGTTTGTTTTGTCGTGTTTTTAGATTCCACATATGAGTAAAACTGTATGTTTGTCTTTCTCCGTATGAGGTATTTCATTTAGCGTAATACCTCACAGTCTATCCATGTCGCAAATGGCAAGATTTCATAGTTTTCTTTTTCTTTTTTTTAATGGCTAAGTAGTATTCCTGTGTGTGTGTATGTGTGTGTGTCCATGTGTGCATCACAACTTCTTTATCCATTCATCCATCAGTGGAGACTCAGGTTGTTTCCATGTCTTGGCTATTGTAAATAATGCTACAGTGAACATGGGGGTGTGTATATGTCTTTGAATAAGTGTTATCGTATTCTTTGGATAAATAACCAGAAGTGGAATAGTTGGATCATATGATAGTTATAGTCTTATTTTTTTGAGGAATTTCCATATAGTTTTCCACAGTGGCTACCCGTTTACAGTGTATGAGGGTTTTTTACCACAGCCTCTGTGGCATTTTTTGTTTCTTACCTTTTTGATATTATGGGCTGGACTTTTTAAAATCTATGAGGGACAAAAAGAGCTATAAGTTCTGCATGAAATATGATCCAAAGAGTGAAATAGACTGAGGCCACAAAGTATACTTAAAGGGGCGGTGGAAGAAAAATTAAAATGCCTTTCAACTGTATTCTGTCAAGGCCGGCTCGTTTGATAAACCAGCTGCATACAGAAGAAATGGCTCATAATCCTATTACTAAAAATTTTCTAATAGATTTTCTTCCAGTCCTTTTTCTCATAGTTGCTATGTACCATCATTATAGTCTTATGATTCATGTGATACTTTGCACAAGTTTAATTATTAAACACATAAATTTGAATAATTTAAACATGCTGTAATGTATTTAAGCAACCTATTAGTGAACTTTTTTCAAAGTTTTCATATTATAACTACTATTATGATGAAAATTAATACTTTTTCTATATATTGGATTATCTGATTCCCAGAAGTGCCATAATATTTTTACATATTGTAAAATTGCTTTCAAAAGGCTCTTATCATCTTTTATTTTACTATTGAAGTGGATGACAATGCTTACTTTGTCACACCCTTAGTAGCATAGGATTTTCCATTTAAAAAACACATGCCAATATAATAGACAAAATGACATCTCTTCATTTATTTAATTTGCAATAGTTTTATTTTATCTGAAACATTTTCATATTTTTTAGCCATTTATATTTTCTTTTCCAAATTATTTTGCAGAAGTCCTTTATCCATTTATTAACTCGATGTTTTCATTAATTTGTATGAGGTCTTCTGGGGTACATATACTAAGCTTTTGCTATATTTATTGCAATTTTTTAATTTATGTCAGTAAGTGACAGTGGTGGCTTCATAACCGTGGGGTGTTTTCTTAGGAAACCATATATTTGAAGGCATCTGCCAACTAATAACTTCCTAGTTTCTTGGTGGGCTCTCTCTTAAGGGTGTGTGTGTGTGACTCAAGAACTTTCTTGTATTAATTTTCTATTGGTGCTATAACAAATTACCACAAATGTGTAGGTTAAAACAATACAAATTTATTATCTTGTAGTTCTAGAGGCGAGAAGTCAGAAATGGGTCTCTTTGGGCTAAAATCAAAGCATCAGCAAGGCTGCACTCCTTCTGGAAAATTGGCAAAAACTGTGTCCTTGCTTTTTTTGGCTTCTTGAAGATGCAGGCATTGCTTGGCTTGTGACTCCAATTTTTCATCTTCGGCGCCGGCAACCCTGAACTGAGTCCTTATGCCGTGTCTCTGGTTCTCCCTCTTCTGCCATCCTGGTCCACTTTTAAGGCTCCTTGTGATTACATTGGAGCCACCTGGATAATCCAGGGTAATCTCCTCATATTAAGGTCACTCGATTAGCAACTTTACTCCCCATCTGCCACCTTACTTCATTCCCCTTCGGAGATTAGGACATGGACATCTTTGAGGGACCATTATTCTGCCTACCACATCTGCGAACTTGTGTTTTAACTTCTCAGTAGGCTCTCTGCACAATTTAGGCCACAGTGGGGAAAGAGAGGTGACATTGAGGACATTACTTAATTTTTAATGTATGAAGTAAAATCACAACATCCTGATTTTTAAAAAAAATGACTTGAAAAGAAACTCTGAAGAATCATCTTGCATATCCATCCATTCCTCTCAGGAAATACCATCTTTTAATATTGGGGAGATAACTACTATTATCGATTTGGTGTTTGTACATCTAGTCTATATTTTTACACCTTTCCTATACTATGTATCTACAAGCATAATATAATTATTTTAATTGTACATATTTTAAATAGTTTCCTTGACAATTTAAATTTTGAGGGTGTTGTCTTTTCAATTTGATTAGATCACCATTGTTTTTATTTTGTATTGTAGTTGATACAGAGCTTATACTAGGAGGAAGATATATGTCAGCTCTGTCATTTAAAAATGTTTTCCATGCATATGTCCATAAGTAATTTTATTTTAAATCCATGGATTCTTGCATGAAAAGTTCTAAGCTACATGACCATTTTATGAGCATTAGTTTGCTTAAAAATAGGCAACAGAGTCTGTCAACCTACTTAACTCAGCACACGAAGATTCTAATTCATCTTAGTACACTCAACAAGCATGTCGCTATTCATCCTTCATACAGTGGAGTTCCTGCTCCCTCGCAGGATATTGCTGGCACCTCAGGAATGCATACCTCAGTAAAGCACATGCTAAATATTGTCAAAGGCCATTTTCTTAGTTTTTTAGGTAAAAATAAGTGGACATACAAGTAGTAATCTCTCCCCACACATCCGTGGATTATTTTGTTCACTCCTTCCAATACCTGCACTCCATTTTCAATGTTTCATAGACCTCTTTGCAAGCATATGCCCTCCTTTGAGAACTGATTTTGAAGATGACCCTTTTGCTTGAAAAACAGTTCAATGCGTTCAGGTGTTTATGTGTTCTAATGACATGCACTTAGACAAATCCGATATCTTTTGAACGCTAAAGAGCTAGAGCAAATGACTGCCAAAGAGATCAACAGTCTCCTTCTATCCAGTGTGACTTGAGATGACTAATACTCTGGGTCTCTCCTAGTTGTTTTGCGAGGAGAAGGGCAGCAACAGAATGAATCATGTTGTAACAGAAAAATTTCTGAACTAGTTTTGTTACTTTGGTTAGAGACTGAAATTTAGATGCTGCATTGTTTATTTTATCTTAGAAGTTGCTCATGGAATAGTTAGCTGATTGTTGCTTGATAGCTTTTGTCTTCCAATAATTTTCCCCCCACAGCCAACTCAGGTAAGTTAAATCTCACAAATCATTACTTTTATCATCTGTACAGGTAGGCGGTAAGCAAAGATCAATCAAATACTTTGATTGAGTGCTATAGGACTTTTCTAGTATAAAGCTAAGCCCTTCGTGATAGTTCAATACTACAATGAATATTATTTTTCTACTTTCCTAATAAACTATACTTCTTTAGGAAAAATGTAAGACTTCTACCTATGTCTTTATGTTGACTTATAGATAAATTATTATTATATCTTTATTGATAGCCTTTGAGATGACAATGATGTTTAATGTACATATTAGCATATTATTAGCCTCTTTGACAGGGAAAAGGTTTTGATGTCTTCTAATGTTAGTGTATTCCATTTGACAGGCTGGGTCCATCAGCATTTACTGGTTGGTTTATTGGTAAACGTTTACTGGAAGAAAGGCCAGAGGATTGATGAGAAGGCCTCTTGAGAGCAAACACAGTAAAATTAATGCTGAAACATTGTTTTCACATATCAATATGTAGAGTTAATTTGATGGGCTTGAAAAAATTTCATCTCAGTAAAGAAAATTTGACCTAAAACTAAATCTACCCCACCTACCTCTAATTTGTCCTCCAGCTATTATAAGAGGCTTGGAAAATATTAACTGCCAATGGCTGTACCACCAATTGCTTTGTTACTTATTTATACGTTTAAGGATATAAATCCTAGCACCCTCGAAGAAATATTTATAATATAAAATAATTTTTTATTTTTTAAAGAAACAATGATTTCGATGCAAGTTCCCTTTCAGGCTACACAGAAAGGGGTTGACCAGATGGCTAACACTGAAAATAGTCCTGATCTCATCATTTGAATAAGTGCAGCTGAAATTTTAGGAGAGGTTTAGGATTAGGAGGAGATGTTGAGCAAGTTAGAAGGAATGTATAAGAAGATGATCATAGATGTGCTTTTACTAAGAGAAAGGAGAGCAAGCTCATTTGAACAATTTGTTTTAGAAATACATTTTTACTTATGTTATCTTTATTTCTTCTCTTGTAGTTTAAGGGCTATGGATTATTCTCAAAATATTGGGTTACTGTGTTTTCTGAAAAGATTCGTTGTCTATGTCCTGAAGAGAACTGGTCAATATATTTCTTTCTTCTTTTTCAAATGAGTTTTTTGCCTGATGAAAAGTAAGATCAGGTTCTTAATTATAATGGCCACACACTCTCCTTCCCTATTTAGTGAAATTTTTTTTTTTTTTTTTACTAATGAAATGTGAGAATACACAGTTTGAAAAGAACAGAGCAATATACAGCAATAGAAAATTTGTCAGATCCAATTGTTCACTAATGAATCTTAATAATAATATCTTGATAGATGACAAGAAAGGAACTTTGGCTAGGTAATTGAAACATACGGTACCATTAGCTGGAAAAGTAAGATAAAGACATGCCATACTATTATTAATAAATATTAATAAAATATTTATTCTAAAATTACTTTTGCTATTGTGATTACCCAAATTGCTGTTTAATTAATAATGCTATTCTCATGAGAACCTGTTTAGACACCATGTTAACCACCAGTTTGTAGATAGCTGACTATTGTTTGTGTTCTTCGTTTCCTAGAATATGAGTTGAAATAGTCCCAGTGGCTTTCTGCTTATCTGCAGGAAATGTAATGTAATGCATTCTTGCCAATAGCAAAGACACACAAAATAATAAATAACATCAGGATAATAATCCTGATTATTTCTGCTTTTAATAAAGTTTTGAAAGAGTCATTTATTTTAAAGCCACTTTTTTCTCTTCCATTAAAGCTATCCATCTCTACAGTTATAACGTTTTAAATGATTTTTTTCCCTCCACGGTGTAAATTCTGACTGCATAAATTCCATCTTTTTGATATATTAAACGAATGCAAATAACATAAGACCAGATTCCAACACCACTTTTTGTGTAAGGGATTGATTAGATTTCGCAAGTAGGATTTGTACATGAGATTGATTTGTTTTGGCCTGCAGGCCTGTATAAAGATTGACAGAATTAAATTTCACACATGCAGATACTACGATGAGAACCACTGGCTGGCTGCATGTCCTGCTAATTGTGGGTTTTAGTAAGAATGAATCAAAGAAATGAGTCATCTCTAAAAGCCTGAGTGTCCTAAAGGATCACTTTTAGGTGAAATAGATGATGAGAAAAGCTAATCCAGGAAACTCAGAGGAGAGCTCAGGCCCCACCTTAGGGTGAGGGAATTGCTGAGTTTGAGGAAAGCCGAAAGGATCCTCGAAGAGAGATAACCCCCCATCTACTTTCCTAAATTTCTCAGCATTCAAACCAACATTTAAACCCTTAAGAAATGACAGAAATCTGTTCTAAAATGCTCTTTGTTAGTCGATTTTTCCTCAAATCCCAAATGACTCTACAAAAATCTTGGGCCAAAGCCACCTGCGGGAGGCGGGTAGAGGCTGACACGCCTCACTCTGTGGAGAGCTTTATCCCTGTGAAAAGCATTAAGTTGAACATTTATGAGTAGAAAGCTTCTGCAGGTAATTTATTTGGGCTACAGTATAAAGTTACTTATAAAAGAAAGTGTAGTTACCTAATATCAAGTACTGTGCAGAGTTTGGGATTATAAACTAACAATTTAGCTTTTTACTGTTTCACGGATGCTGGGTCAGAGACAAAAAGACTTTATTCCTCACAGTGCAGTGGCCAGCCTGAGCGTCATAGCTCTTTGGCATTATTCCCAATGCTGGCGGGGCCCCCATGAACCTCACCACACACAGAAAGTTGCATTACAAGAGAGAAACGTTGAGCTACTTTTATAGCAAGGGGGAGTAAGCCTAGTCTTTGTCAGGGGTGGGAGGGAGGGAGAAATTACCTCATCCCTGAGGGTTGTCTGCTGAAAACATGACCCTGAGAAATTGCTCATATAAAGAGTGATTATAAATTTAGAGATTATCAGTGTATCTATAGGAGGTATCGAAAGCCATGTGATTGGATTAGGCCACTAAGGAAGTGAGTGAAGTCAGAGAAGGGATCCAGGGATGAAGTTCTGGAACATTTATAACATTTAGGGGTTGGAGAGAAGTCGAGAAATCAGCAAAAGAGACTGAAAAGGACTGACGAGAGAGGTACGGTGACACAAGGAAGTGAGGGCACCCGGATGTGGCGAAGGCCTCTGACAGGTCGAGGACAAGGGGCACCGAGCACTGACTCCTGGCCTGGGTGACGTGGAGGACATGGGTAACCTCTGTGGGAGTTATTTCGGTGGAGGGTGGGGCAAAAATCTCAACGAAGTGAGTTCAAGAGAAAATAGGATGTGAAAAATTCTTTCAAGGAGACTTGCTGAGAAGAAGGGTCGAGAAAGGGATAATAGCTGGAAGAAGGTGTGAGGTTAATGAGGTTTTTGTTTATTTGTTTGTTTGTTTGGTTTTGTTCTTGTTTTAAGGTGGGCGTTACTACGGCATATTTGTATTCCGATGGGAGTAAGCTCTTCCTTAAACCGAGATTCATAATTCGGGGAAATGGAGAACAAATTTCGCCTGTCCAAGCACGTATGAACTTTGTATCTACGTCCAAGCTCTCTATCATCCTCCCTCGACCTGGCTTTTATGGCTTATCCTCCATCCTTCTCTGCCGTGAGCCTGTGCTCCAGCTCCCCAGGCACATCCCATTCTTTGCATGCCCAAGACCTGCTAACCGGTTGTCACATCTCTGCTTGCACAAACCCTCTTATCCTGTAAGCCCTGTTGTAAATGTCACTTCCTTCGATCTCTCCCGTGGATACACCTTTAGTCCGAACTGTCTCAGCACTTTGTTCTTATATCTCTAATGACAGTTCCCAGTATGGCTTTGTATCATAGCCATGTGTGCATTTGTTATTGTCCCAGTAGATCCTGGAAGGCAGAGACCCTCTGAGAGAGCAGATGGAAAGCCATGTCCTCTGAGAATCCTGCCCCGGTCCCTTCAAGACCAGGATCTGCTTCTTTCCTGACCTTAGCACAGCCTCCTCATCTTGGATTGAGGAACGTTTCACAGGATGATACCCATTTATTCGAACCTGTCTCCACTGCCAACCTCTTTCAAGGTGAAAACTTTTTCTCAACTCACATTTGCATTTCTGACACTCAGCACTTTGCCTAGTACAAAGAAGGTACTCATTAAATGTTTTTGGATGAATAAATGATGAGGAACATTGTATTTCGAAGTGAAGTGTGTGTGTGTGTGTGTGTGTGAAATCAGTATAGTTGGAATAATGTGGATGGACTTCAGAATAGCAGCCCTGAAATTTCTACATGAGTCACCGTGTCACCTAGTCAAAATAAAAACCACTTCTGCCCATGTGCAGCTGTAGTGATTGCCTTGATTTGATAAGCTTGGTAGATTTTTCTGCTTTGTTTTGCTACTGTCTGGATCATGCAATAAACATGAGAACAAGACAACGATTGTAGCATCTTGGACAGATGGAGGAAACATAAACAAGTAGAAAGAAAAGGATATTAGGCTATTTTTTCATATGAGTTAACTATTGGTTGGGTTTATGTGAAACCAAACATTTGAAGTACATTAAAAAGAGCTACATGAATACCTGAATACACACTGCTTCCTTCGTGGAAAGAAGAGAAATAATAGGATGAGGTAAGCATTTTCTAGCCACTTTATTGAAGTGATACCATAGTTTTTATAAGGGATGGTAGTTCCAGGTCTCACAGCAAGTCTGAATTTAGCATGTCCTCTCATTATGTTAGGAAGACAGATGACAAAACGTCCAGACTCATAACACATGGTTCCTAATTAGGGAACCTTCTAGAAAGGGTGGGGAGCAGCTTTGTGCCGTGGCTCACACTGAATGTTGGGTTGCACGGCAGGCGTATCTTTCCTTTCTAGGAAGTTACCAAAAACTCTGAGACCGAAGAATAGGCAGCAGGTGGCCAGTCTCATCTCACAGTGCTATGTGGACACATCTCTTCTTCTATGGCTCTCAGGAGGGCCTTTTCACACAACTGTCACCCATGCCCATCTGTCTTCTCTTGCGTGCCCTGCAGAACAGAAGTTCAGGATCTCAGGGCCCTGTGTGGGAGAAGTCCTAGGAGGAACTGGTTTTTTATTTATTTGGATCACTCTGGGAAGTGTGAATCCTATTAAGCCCTAACCTATTTGTTTTTTAATCAAGCTGCTCATACTTTTCCTTCAGGAATCCAGAATTAGAGTTATGTCTGTTTACGGAAGTGTCCTATGCCAAGCGAAGCCTGAAATTATTTGAAGACATTTGGTTCAATCTCCTAAGAGTCCCACTGGCACCCTAGGCTCCAAATGAATCAATGAATATGGAAATAAGTTGTTTTCTCCACGATGACCATAAAAATGCACAAGAGCAACAGCATCCCATTTAGTCAGGCTTTGGAGATTTATCGCCCTTACGTGTATGGGAAGCACTTGTGTAGACGGTCAAAATGGAAAACAAATGGTTTGCTGGCTTCTACCAAGGAAGATGAGCTTTTCAATGACATTTTGTGAGGCAGAAACTCTGCACAAGCCAGCTCAGCAATATCACAGAGGACACAAATGTTACTCTGACTCACAAAGACTGTCATGCTCAGATAGTACATTTCTGGTGGCAAGTCGTTGAGGAATGAAATAAATAAATCGTTCAAAAATAAATAAATACATTAATTAAAAACATAGGTCTCATCTAGGACTTTTCTAAGTGTCCACTGCCAAATTCAATATTTCTTCAATGGCATCGCGTGAATAGTTCAGTAGGATCTTACTACCCGAGTTACAAGGTAATTTGAAGAAAAGGTTTCTATTAAGGAAAATTTCATCTCTCTTTTACCTATTTTGCAATCTTAAATAGAAACTAAAATGGAATTTGTAAATGTGTGAAATTAACACGAACACAGTTTGGGGATAAAGAGTTGTTTTTGTGATAGTGTCAGAATGAGTTGGGTAAGGTCTTGGGTGAGCACACAGGTCTTCGTGGCTATGGGGACTTACAAATAAGCCGGGCTACATCGAACTCTGCATCTTCTGTACCTAACCCTTTACATGGAGTCAGGCCCAGGTACTAGAGGAGAATCTGGGCTTGGCCAGGAGCCCTCTGCTTCTGTCGGTTCAGACTGGCCTCGGACTTGCTCATTTGCCTTCTGTGCTCCGTTCCCATCTTGAGCAGTCGACTTCACTCTTTGGCAGCTCAAACCTCTTGACTCATTTTGAATCTGCTCCCTGGTATATACTACAGCATGGTGACTTTTTTGGTGCCCCTTCCATGTCGGGTACCCTCAGTGTTTCAGGAGAGAAATTAGTGCCAATACACCCACAAATCCAGCTTTCCACTGGACCAGATAACCCAACAGTGTGATGTCCATCTCCAAATGTTATGTGTTAGAACTGAGGTCCCCAAAGCACCCATTGGAAGGCAGTGGCTGGCAGAGTGGCCATGCTCTGATCCCCATGCTTAGGCATCCAGGCACTGCCCAATGGGCACCGATCCACATGTCTATCCACTGCCCATCTGCTTGTCAGCGAAGAGCTGGCTCAGCTGGCGATAGAGCGATTGAGGGAATATTTACAAATGGCAAGTCTGGAGCCCTAACTAGTGGGACAGTGCTCCTGCCATTCCGTGACAGGCATGTAAGCTCAGTAGACTGCTCAGCCCCTGGTTGCAGATGGAGTTCATATGAATATATAGTTCGTAGATCTCAAGAGAACCCAAGAGAAAGAGACAGGCATTCCTCTGCTCATGTGTCTGAGGAATTTGAGGGGAGATATTTTAAAATATGGAACTCTGCTTTTCTGTGATTAAATGGGGTTTTCACAGCCTTCTTAATTTGTTTGAGGGACATATTTGACAGCCCCACACAGTAAAATATGACATATGCCATGATCTGCTTGGGTGAATTAGAAGATGGAGTCAAGTCCACCTAATTCCATCACCTTGAACAGGAGTCAGAATGAGACTGATGATGCCGGGCCCAGTTCTGAGAGGACCCCAGGGAATTCTGTGTGAGAAACTGGCCACAGGACCGAGGTGTACCAGTCATGATGGACCTTCAAGTGAAGCCAGATGCACAGCCTAGGACCTGCCCATACTTCATCATTGCTTACAGCAGATCACCGACCCTCTGCTCAAGGCTGAAGGTGGAAGAGAAGCTCACGTCGTGGACAACCTGACCTTCACTGAAGGCCAAAGTAAAATAAATGCTGAGCACCGCCACTTTGTCAGTGTGGTGTTCCTGCACGCTCCTTGGTCCTAAGCCTCTGTGTCTCTACTCCCCTGACTGCTGGTACAACTCCACCTGAGTCTCAGGGACCAGTGATGCTCTTAGTAGCAGGAATTCGAGGAGTTCCATTTGGAGAATCAGCATGAGGCCACTCTTGCTGCTAGCCCTGTTGTGATGTATCCAGGTCTCAGGATGGGTTTCAGCCTTGTTCCTGGGATCCAGTGCTTACCTTACAGTTAATGGTTAAGGCAGTTAATAGTCCAGCTTCAAGGTTGGAGAGATCTCAATTCAAATTTTGGCTTTGCAACTACTACTTGAGTGACCTTGGTAAAGATATTTACCTCTCTGAACCTCAGCTTCCTCATCTGTAAAATGGGGATAATGATGATATATTTCATTTATTACTGTGAAGATTATTGAGATAATGGACATCTAGTGCTTAGCACTGGGCTTAGATAGAAACTATTCTGGCACTATACGTCTATCAATTCATGTAGTCTTTATGTCTCCAAGAGCTAACAGAACTCCAAGTTCTGTTACTAACTCCATTCTATGGATGAGAAATTGAGGCGCAGAGGTTAATTTTCCCCAAATCACTTAGGCAGGAAGTGACACTCTGGCTCTTTAGCCCCGATGTTAACCCATCCTTTTATGCCACACCACCTGCTTCTACAACCCAAAGCTTCATTTACTTTAGCAAAGCAGTTAGAAACTTCTTCGTAGTCTAATCCCCAAGAAGATGGTATAATTTTTCATAGTAATCTTTACATAGAATGAAGTGCTATCCACCTAGCCACTGAACACATACTCACTGCATACCGTATATGTTTTAAATGATGGTTTAAACTTTTAAGTGAATGAGAAGTACAAAGTTTGAGTCAAAAGCATAAAAATAGTTCCAGAATGCTTGTGTCTAATAATCTGGAGTTTTTAGACTTTACCTTTGATTTTATTGGGTACTTTTTCAATTCAATGGGCAACGACTATCCTTACTCCTTATAATATATTGAGATCAATAGAAAGAAGGAGTTTTTCACTATCGATACCCATTTTCTCCTTGCTCGAACTGACAGTTCCTTTTCTAAGATGGCTTTGGAATGATGCTGAAATTATGTGGCTATGATATCTCCTTTCAAATACTAGTGTCTGTCTGGTGCCAAGCAAATTCATTATTATTAGAGCTTAATTGACTGTAAAGGCTTTGTTGAAATTCAAGTGCACCATATATTTGGATCCAAACACAGTCTAGTAATCATGACCAAGAAAGAAGTGAGGCTAATTCACCATGACTTACTCTCAGAGAGTCTACTATGTTGATTCCAGGTGTTTTATCACCTTTGCCACTTAGAGTCCTTAAATAATACATTTAATAATTGATTCCATTTGGGGGTGGTGGAGGGATGATGTTAAGTTTTCTGCTCTGTAATTTGTAGAATTCATTTTTTGGGGGGAAAATGAGATGGTTGCCCAGGTCCAAGAAGGAAACTTAAAGAACCACCTTCGTAGCAATCTTGGTTCCCTACTGCTGATGAAAGCTCATTGTGTGACTTATGGAAGATGGCAATGAGCTCTGGGTTGTACCAGCCACACCTAAGCTGTTAAGATCTAAATATCTCAAGTAGAGCCACGCACGACCAGTGCGGATCAGTGTGAAGTGGCTGTGGGTTCTCACAGGGGCAGCTGTGTTTCCACGGTGTCAGACCGAGCTGGCTCTCAGCAACCCTGGTTGTCCCGAGCTGGCCCTTTAAAGGCAGAGCCATCTTGGGCCCAGTTGCCAGCCTCCATCAAACTGAAGACTGTTCACATCTAACTAAATTCCTGAAAGGGACTCCAGAAGAATTCGGGGGTTGGAGCTCTACTCAAAAAGGATATTTGGGCTGGTTAAGGAGGTCAGGCTGAATGGGAGTAGTTTGAAAACTATTTTTTTGATTACTTTTTGGGGGGCTTAAAATATTTTACTTCAGAGACTAGTGAAGTTTCTAGACACTTTAAACATCTCACTTATATTTTAATTAAAAAAGTCTTTGTAGACATACTTTACTCACACAAATCCTTAAAAAAAGGGTATATTTTATGTAGTATGAGTGAAAATAAATGGCACTTCTGCTTCTATTTCAGGTGTTTAAAAACGAGAATAGTTGACAATAGATCTGACTATTGGTTTCCTGTTTCAGTTCTGCTTTATTGGTTATTAGACCAAAACTGTTCTGCTGTCTGGACCACCCAGGAGGAAGGCATTAGGGTTGGTTCAGTGTTAATTAGAAATGGGTCTCTCCTAAAAAAAAAGAAAAGAAATGAGTGTCCCCTGAGGGTCTCTCTTTCTGCCCTGAAAGGCAGAAAAGTGTGGGAAGAAGCTTTGTTGCCATGTAAATACAATGGGAGAGAATGATGATCAATCAGCTTTAAAAACATGGCATCTTAAAATGGCATTCAAGGCCCCCTGAAGCTATCTCCCTCAGAATCACTCACAGACAGTATCTGTCCCCTACCAGGTTTGATAATTTTCTACTTTTTCTACATGGTGGGAGCTGAATTGAGAGAATACTCTTATTCATTATGGAGAATTCTAGAGAATATCTCAATGGACATTTATATTACTTCTATTTTTCTAGTAAAAATCTGATATTTTGAGACATATTATATCTTCTTACATATTACCATATATGTTCATATCTCATTAGAAAAAGAGACCTCTGCAACCACTTATAGATACATTTTCAGTATTCAGCCTGGCTTCTTAGCTAAGTTCTGGGTAATTTACTTTTCACATATTTGTGAAGTGAATATTATTATCTCTTTTGTGGATGAGGAAGCCAAGGATCAGAATAACTCATTTCAGGTTATGCAGCTAGTTAGTAGTGGAATCTTTTAATGTTTTTACAATCCATGAAGTGATCGCCCCGATTACTCTAGAACCCATAACTTTTAGTCTGCAAAGGCCTACGCCTTTGACACAGTTCAAACTGTCTCACATTCACTGGGAAAGATCTGAGAAGGTGAAGAAGTTGCTCATTATTAGAGTCCCCGCTGACTGAGGCACTGTGGCAAGTCACTTCACGCTGCCCTCCGTACAGCTCCAGACTCCCATTCACTCTTGTTCACTGACGAAGGACACTAAACCCCGACCCTGGATCACTTCTGCTTCTCATTTCTTTGGACCCGCTGTTGGGTAACGAAGTAGAGCAGAACTATAATGCTTGGGCCACACAAATAACAGACTTAACTTCTTCGGGTTCAATGTTGGCCTTCACCTACATTCTCACACTTTCCCTTGGCCTCAGCCTTCACTTCAGCTTCATTTACGGTACTTGGCAAATTCTGTCTTCATCCCTAGCTCATAATCTTCAAAGATTCTTCTAGATACTATCTAATCCTGACAGCCACTAGATTCCTTTAAATCCTTCTTAGTAAATCAGATTATCTTATTCATTCATTTTCCCATCTCTTCACATGAGGAGAATACATTAATAGAGTGTTTCCATATGTTTTTCCTATAATAAAAATCTTTGACTCCACAGAAGTCCTGAATCCAACACATCTTCCTTATCCTTATGTATTACTTTGTTGACTGTAAGAGTATTAAGTGAACCAATTATACATCCACAGACATACCTTATTCTGTTTTCCTCCCATATTTATTCCTTCACTCTTTCTTAATGCATCTAAGGATAAGGAGTCTTTTCTCTTTAAAGACAATTCCTCTCTCTCTAATGTTTTTTTCTTATCTTGATTTTCAAAGATCTTGCTTTTGCTCTTTTGAGTTTGTCTCCAAATATCTCCTTTTCACAGACTCTTTTCCCTCAGCCTTCAAAAATGTTTAATTCTCCCTTATCTTACAAAAACGTCACTTGATTCTGTTATATCTTACAGCTTCTTCCTTCTACTTACAAATGTCTGAAATGAATGTTATCAGCTGCCTCTTTTCCTCTGCTTTTCATTCCTTCCTTAATTCACAGCAAATTGGCTTCTGGCCCTACTTTTCTGCTGAGATTGCTCTTTTAAAGGTTAACTGCCTGCATTTTGTCAAATCTAATGGCCTTTTTATCCATCCAGATTCACAAAGTATCAACACTATGTTCCAACTAGACCGCGAGCGTTAGGTTCTGCCTGTCTACCACATCCCCATCCCTGCTCGGGCCATTGACTCTGCCTCCATATTTCAGCCTGGCCCCAGCACCCAGAAGTGATTCTTGCTGTGGTAACACTGGACTGAAAGACTGTAGGTCAATGGTGGGACTCAGCGACAAGTCACTTTTTGACATTAGCAGCACTGGTCCTAAGCGCATGTTATGTTATTTTCCCCTTGGGTAAAAGAGAACAAGCAGGGACAATCCAGTCTTGGCATAAATTTAGGGTGGGAAAAATCTGCCTGGGATCTGGGGAGGAAGAATCGACGTCAATTCAAGCTTAAGGAGGATCTCTAAATCAGCACCGATCCTGGCCGTGGTCAACAGCCAAGGCTGTCCTGACTCAAGAAAGCAAAGAAAGCCAGGTCCAGCCTTCAGGGTGGAGATATGTTCTCAGAGCTCTTCATTTTAAGGATTATTTAAAAAGCAAGGCCAATTTAAGAAGAGTTAAGGAAACTGGAAGAAAGGAGAGCTCCATGAGAAAAGGGGATATAGAAACCAGGAAGAGAGACAGCTGGAGTGGAAAGCTACCTTCCTTCTGTTTACAAGGGAGGGGGCAGGGATAGGAGGACGGCACGCAGCACGAGAAATTAGGGCAAAAGGACCAGAACCACTGACTGATGGCACAATTGGGAATAGATCAGCGAGTATACAGCTTGATGCTCACACTGGCCATTGTTCACTCCAGGGTTCTCACGGAACCCATCTCGGGACATGGCATTACTTCCAGACCCTAACAACTAGTTAGGAGAGGGCTCCATACATTCCACCAGGCCTGACCATAGAAGGGCCGAGGACATGCACTGCTTCTCAAACTCAAATGCTCATGCATATTATCTGGGATCTCGTTAAACTGCAAATGCTGATGTAGTGAATGTCAGGGGGCCTGGGAGTCTGCATTTCTACCAAGCTCCCAGTGACACTGCTGGCGCTGGTTTGCACACTGCTCTTTGGGCAGCAAGGAATTCAGGTAGTGATCGTTATTCTGAGCATCTAGAGTGGGCAGAACCTGTTTTTTAGAGGAATCAGCCCCAGGTTTGGTCTTTGGGCTTTGGTCCTAATACAATTTAATGAACGTGGAAATTAGAGTCAAAAGCAAAGTGACTATGTATAGTATCCACCATTTGTTTAAAAATGTGGGGGAAGGGAACACACACACACACACATACACACACACACACCGGCTTGTACGCTGTAACAGATTGATAGTTGCCTATTCAATATCCATTCTTCCTTTATTTATTTTTTTACCAATGGAACCCCTGTATGTTTGGGAGTGGCAAACTGCCCATCTTAACATGTACCTCCCAGACAGGGCTAGTCCATTAGATGGGGCATGGGGCTTTCAGGAGAGCTCTCTGGAGGGAGCTGACTGCTGGGAGGCGTGCCCTTTTGTTCTTCCTCCTTCTGAGCTGGGAGGCAAATTTAAATCTTATAGTGTGTCCGTCTGTCTTTTTTGGAGTTTCATTCTGAGGATAACAATAACGAACAGTCACAAATAACAATAAACAAACAAGCAACAAAACATAAACAAAAACGAGCAAACAAGTGAAACAATAGTAATGTGAAATCCCTGAGTTCTTGTATTTGAGAAAAACATACTATGAATTTCACATCCTTTGAGTGATATTTTCTTTTCATTAAAGATGAAAGTGGACCCAGCTGCATTGTATGAATTTAATCAGATATTTGTACATAAAAGGAAATTAGCATGCATAATTGGCATTCAACTCAACTTTCATTTTCTACCTTGCCTTCTGCAGAATTTTACATCAAGATCACCATCCAAATAATTAAAACTCCAGCATTTTCGCCACTGAAATCAGATCTCCAAGATTTTAAATTCATATTTATGATGGATAACAAGCGAGTAAATGGCTGAAGAAGAGATGTGTTTTGAAATATGTGTCTTTGTTCACTAGGTTTGATATAATTTAATTAATTTTTTAATGAGGTGTTGAATTTTCATTGGTACTGTCATTTTATGGCAAATATCCTAGGAAGCACAAATCTTTTTATAGGAGCAAAATACAATTAATCGAGATCATTCAAAAATTTTTCTGTTTACACAAACATTTCCACTTGCCTTTCAAGGCTTTGTTTTACTACAAAGTCAATCTTCTTTCTCCTATAACTAGGAACAATTTCTCCTCTTTAACCCAAAGACTCCATACTTTCTCATCACTTCAACTTTGGATTATGAATCTTTCCAGTGTTTGGATGACCACCTATCTTTTTACCTTCCCCAGTTGTATATATCTTTGTGTGTACACATGTGTGTGAGTGCACAAACACACACACCACACACATTCAGAGTAACTTCTCTAATCCACACAGAAACACGAGAGTAAACATAGCAAACATCTCCTTGGTCTACATCTAGCCCACAGCTATACTTCATTTGGTTCATATGTTGTTTCCTTAAAATGTTAAGATGGTCGTCAAAAATAAGACATTATTTTGGAAGATGCTTTAGGAGGATGTTACAAAAATATTTCAAATTTCTAGTTTCCCTTAAAAGATTGGAGGAAAAACTGGACCTGCAGTCTTGCACGTCAATAGTCAGCTCAAACTGACGAGCAGCTGCTCTTTAAAATGGAGCAGTTTCGAGTTCTCTGGAGTCCCCATACCCTACTGTCTGTCCTCTGAGCCATTCGAGTCTTTCCTCTTATCATATGGATTTGGGAGATCCTCAAAGTGGGGCATGGAAGCATGAGTGGGGAGGTGAGTTGAGCGAGCCTACCTTAGCACAAAAGTCTATGCACACACGTGCAAGTATCTGCATCTGTGTGGAGAGTCCATTGCCTCAATCACATTTAGAACCAGGTGCTGCTTTGTACGAGCCCTGCACTGATTGCAGCTGCATAAAATGATCGCACATTTTATTTTCCTCTTATTAAGCCAACGATTTACACTAATGTACAGATTTAAGATGGAATGGAGTCTCTTGAGTATTGGGGCTCCCCCCTTTATTTTGTGGGTTAGGAAACTAACTGACTTGTTGAGCTAGTTATCACTGCCTAATACATCTCATTACCATTTCCTAATTATTTTATGCCTGTATGTCTGACCTTTCCAAATTCATGACAGACTCCTGGAGGGAGGGTTATCAGCTTCTTTTATTTATTTCTAGAAGCTAAGAGAAGACTATAAATACATATGAATGCGTAAGTACATAAATTAAAAAAAAAAAGAGAGATTTTTTTTTTTAAACCAAATTAAACTGGGATTTTGGCATATTAGAGAGAAAATCACAGGCCTAAAATGGCATCACTTGTGCTAAAACCCATGATACTGAACCCAGATTTAATACCTGACTTAATTGCTGTTTCAACCTCTCCCAGAAACACAATCTTAATCAACTAGTCTGGAATTTTCTGGGCAATGCCGACGAGGTAATCTGTCACATGGACCCTCCCCATCCTCCCTCCCCAGGTACCACGGAAAGAAGAAACAATCTGTATGATAAAAACAAAAGCAAAAACAAAAAAACCCAAACCTTCGCCATTCCCTTTCTCCCAAAAGATGTCTGGGTCTAAAATTGAGACTTTCTATTCTTTGTCAGTAGCCCCATTGCCTCTCCCTTCTTCCTATAAAACCTTCCATTTTATACAACCTCCTCAGAGCCCCTTCTAGTGGCCGGATGAGATGCTGCCTGCTTCATGAATCACTTAATAAAGCCAATAAGATCTTCAGATTTACTTGGTTCAATTTTTTTTTTTTTTAATCAGAGCATCTTTTCCTCTTAATCTTTATATTTAAGATTTTCTTCTCTTTACATCTGAATTTATTTTCGCTTGAATTAGAATGACAAACCAATTTTGTTTATTTATTTCTTTGGCAGGACATTCATATTTATATTTTCAAGCATACGATATGAGCATTTTACTAGTGGGCTAATAAACACAGCCTGGAAGGTGTAAAGATAAATCTTATTCACACTTAATTAGATCAAAAACCATTTTCTCACATCAGTTAATATGACGATAGTTTTAAAAATGTCTGCCTTCTTCCCGCCCATGGTGCCAACGTGAAGTTAAGCTAAGACTAGTCTGGAAGCCGATTTAGAAAGAGATTTTGCAGATGTCATTCGATATGTTAACTTTTCTACATCAGGCTCTGACTACGAAATAATGTTTTCTTGAGTACCATGCTGCTTCCCTTCCTTTTTTTTTGTAAAGTTCTGAGAGGTTTTACCTTACATGATACCTAGAGATGTTTCTTCTCAAAAAAGTAATTAAATGACTGTGTAACAAAGAACTATTAAAATATATTTAATCCTCTCTAAAATGGATAAAAGCAACCTACAGAATCTACTGTAACCTCTACCTCACTCATATTCATTAGTCCTCGTTTTGTTATTTTTACTTCTGCTATGAGTTTTAATCACGTGACTACAAGGAATTTAAGCCTTATTCCACTTACTGATGGTTTCTCCATTTCCTGGCATTCTTTTCTCTGCTCATTTCATTCCACGAATAATATTCATGTGCGCGAAGATGGATGGGAAAGGGGGACGAAAGGAGGGGGCAGAGGGAGGAGGAGGAGACGGAGAGGGATGTACAGAAAGAGAAAGAGAAGGGGAGAGAGAGGAAGTCACATGCTTAAGGCTGAAACCTATCACAGGGCTTGGGAAGAATCTTATTCGCATTTTAGAAAGAGCAAAGTCACCGTGCGAATTGCTAGATAAGGAAGGGATTTTAATCTCTGCTCAAAAGGCTAAATAGGAATAGTATTTCCATAGTTAATGTGAAGTTAAACTGGCTCGATCTGTCCCTTCCGCGCACTCTCTCCTCTGCTCGTTGGTCTCAAGAAGGGTCCATGTCATCATATTCTTCCACCTTGTTCCCTCTCAGATGCCTCACTGGCATCAAAGAGTAACACCACAGCCATCTGGCAGTCTTCCAAAGATGAAATATTGAAGGGATAAAGCCATCTTAAAGGAATGAAGATTGTGAAATGGCACGTTAACTAGTGAGTGCGGAAGGGCTTTATCCAGTGATGAGAGACGGGGCGTGAAGGACAGACGTCACACCCAAAGAGGGTGGCACCCATTGCGTTCTGGGTAAACCGGCCGGCCCTGCTGGGAGGGGGGCCTCGGATCCTGTCTCATTTGTGGTGAGAGGCTGTCGGTGAGTGTGCAAGTGTTTACACGCTGAGTGCACAGACACCGAAAGGCGCTCCAGTTAAAGAAGGAAACTCAGGTAACGAGGTTGGAATGATAATTGAATACATTTCATTCCTGGTTATTCCTTCCATACTTTTGTACAGGGGGCACCTGGAGAAATTAAATACTTTTTTTGTGGGCAGAGAAATTACTTTCCAATAAATTAGAAAATAGCTCATGGAACATAAATCGGCTGAAAGGAAGAATGGGTTTAAATAGCCAGTTTTTACCTGTGGGCTGGAATGAGGCGACTACCTACATGACATATTCTTTCATCGTTCTTCAAATAAGCTAACAAAAGGAAAATTAGAAACAAAGACAACTATCAATGCTCATTCACTAAAGATCTATTTGGTGATCGGTATAGTTATTTGCTGTCAGAGCATAAAAGCGTTTCAATAATCTCGGTTGAAGGGCAGAGTTTTTAAAAGTTTAAAAATGTTGGCCTGCTTTCTTTCCACGGGGGCTGAAAACTATTTTAATGCTGCTTCAGATCAACTGACTCAAGAAGGGTAACGTGGATTCCAATGGCTAGAACTGTCAGCTAAGCTAAGACCTATTCAACTGAAGAACACGTTTAAAATAAATTACTCTTATAGCCACTGAAACATACCTTACTTTAATTGGGAAAGTGAATATATATATATATTAACACATATTTTTCAACCAAAATCTTATCAAAGGAAACGAAATTATTTTAGTTTTCATTATGCCACTCCATTGTGGTTTCTCAATGCGAAACTAGAAATATTAATAAGGTACGTTTTCTCATTTTTCAAATCCAAACCTGATTAAAAGTCACACCACACTCATACCAGTGCCAGACTTCCGCTCACCAAGTTCTCCTCTCTGAATTCCTCTCTGAATCCTGGCCACCGTGCAGTGTCCATCCCAAGTGCTCTGCTATAAGGCTTCCTGAGTTCGTCTTGCACGTCCCTGAAATCCCATGTCATGTCTATTCTGAGTCTCTAAGAATTCTGGTACCAATTTCAATGTGTGGCTTTCCCTCCCTGCCACCAAGCAATTCTCTAACACCAGCTCGGTGTCCTATAATTCAACTCAATTCTGATATCTTTACCTGGAGATAGCATCAGATCCCACAGGTTAAGGGCTCAGTCCTACAAGACTGCTCCCAACGCACTTCAGACATCAATCATAAGTCTAGATTGTCACCTGTGCTTCTGACTGACTCACCGAAGATCGGAGGTTCCAATGGCCCCCTCCTTGGATTTAATTTGCTAGAGCAGCTCACAGAACTCAGAGAAACATTTTACTTACTAGATTACTGGTTTATTATAAAAAATATGTCTATGGCCATGCTACCCTGAACACGCCCGATCCTGTCTGATCTCGGAAGCTAAGCAGGGTCAGGCCTGGTTAGTACTTGGATGGGAGACCACCTAGGAAGACCAGGTGCATAAAAAATAAAAAATAAGGGATTGTAAACTGACAAGGTCCTTGCAATCTGTGAGGTCAACCAAGGGTTGCCTTGCCTAAAAAAAATAAACAAATAAATTAAAAAATAAAATAACTCAGGGATAGCCAATTGGAGAGATGCCTAACGCAAGGTATGGGGAAAGGGTGCAGAGACCCCACACTCTCTGAGTGAGCACCGCTCTTTCTGAATCTCCACGTGTTCACCAACCTGGAAGCTCCCCAAACCCCATCCTTTCGGGGTTTTATGGAGGCTCATTACACAGGCATGGCTGATTAAATCATTGGCCTTTGGTGGCTGATTCAACCTCCAGTTCCTCTCTCCTCCAAGGAGGTCAGGGAGGTGGGACTGAAAACTGTGACCTTCCAATCGCATGGTTGGTTTTCCTGGTAACCAGCCCCCACCCTTAGGTGCAGTCCAAAAGTCACTTCATTAACATAACAAAAGCCACTTAAAAAAAATTATTCTTACCACTTAGGAAGTTCCAAGGGGTTTAGGAACTCTGTGCCAGAAATGGGGATGACGATCAAATACATATGTACATTTTTATAAATCACAATATCACGGTCTCTAAATGTCATAGCACCTTATCATTTTTCTTAATTTTCAGGAACCAGAAAATATTCCACACCTCTTCCTTGGGTACTTATTAATCGTTAAAAAGATATTTATATAAAAGTGAACCTCAGAGCTCAATAATAGATTTATTTTGGAAGTGAGGCTCTCTCCTGGATAGAACCACAGGAGTTACTGTTTGCACCCCTAGTTTATCACAATTGCATTACCACCGTGGTCTTCTGAAGGACTTCTTCCAATGCTCAAAGGACCGAAAATTTTTATTGTGCAGTCACTTTATCTTATGTTTCTTTGTAACTTTGTGCCTAGTCCATTGCTGGTGGGTAGCATTTGTCTAATAAACTAATGCTAGAAAATTGAGTACAGTTTTTTGGAACCCCTCAGATGAGTGGAACAAAAGGTAAGAGAAGCCCATTCAAAATTTGCTTGTTGACAAAAGAATAGACAGATAGATCAATGGAACAGAATAGAGGCCCAGAAATAGACCCACGTAAATACAGTCAACTGATCTTTTGACAAAAGAGCAAAGGTAATACAATGGATCAACAATAAGATTTTCAACAAATGGTGTTAGAACAACTGGACAACCACATGCAAAAAAAAAAAAAAATGAATATACCTTTCACAAAAATTAACTCAAAATAGATTCTAAATATATTTTATAATCCAAATATAAGTTTAAAACACAAAATTGCAAAAGTCTTAAGATGATAACATAGGTGACTTTGGATGTGGTATTATCTCTTTAGAAGCACCATCAAAGGCATAGCCCATTAGAAAATAATTGATAAAATAGAACACTGGGGCAGCCAGCACCTTCCTTCTGGCCTCACGCCTTCACCATCACAGTACATAAAGGCTTGACTGTTACTTTCAATTTGGCCCCTTGTCTAATTGATGACTTTGGTACTTGGCAGCTCAGCTCTCACTGTGTCTTGACATGGAGCACATATGGATGGCGTTCACCCCTTTCCCTCTGAGAAATACACTCTCTGTCCACAATGCCACTTGGTAGGGTCATCCCTTTCCTACCCATTCAAAAAACAAAAACACAATGGCATCAAAAATGGTCAAAGGCAGCCACAATGCCACTTGGTAGGGTCATCCCTTTCCTACCTATTCAAAAACCAAAAACACACAATGGCATCATAGACATATTTTTTATAATAAACCAGGCCTGCTCTACTTCCTAATGCTCGGGCAGGCAAGGGACCTGAACACGAGTGTTAACTTGGATGTGACTGTATTTTCAGCTGTGCTGCCATGGGGAGACCCCCATCTGCTGTGCAGAGGTCGGTGGGGTCTCCTTGCCTCTCAGAGGGTTAGGCTACGTGGCTCAAAACCAATGCAAGACCTATGTCCTCCTGTACTCTATCAGCACGTTGCCTGCCCTACATCTCGCCCTGAGTTCTCTGTCCTGTGTTTGCACGTATAGTCTTTGCTCTATTTCAAATCCCTAAGTGGATTCTATTTATATTTTTCTAAAGTTAAGTATTATTAGTTTCCTTTCTAAATTAATTTGTCTCCTAGATGAAGCATGGCCAAGATATTCTAGGTGGGGTGTAGATCTGATTCCACATCATTTTCCATATGAAAACTGGTGAAAATGGTAATTTTACCAAAGACATGCAGAGTTACAGGGAGGGATCCCATCCTGAGCCTTCCACCACCTCCAGCTCTTTTGTGTCCCGTGCCCTCCAAACACCCAGTTCCTCTCCTGCGACACATTCCCTGGGGCTTGGCCCTGGAGAGAGACAGCCCCTGTCCTGACTCCAATTGCTCCTGCAGATCAGCTGCCGCCCCATACCCCACTTTTCTTTAACCGTGAGGTCTGGGGAATGATACCTTCTTCGTCTCATTCTGTTTATTTGCTAAGCTCCACCGGGCCACTGCTTGAACGAGAACACAGATAGATAGTACGCCAGTTGGGTAGAATCATCCAGAGCAGAGGGCTATGTTAGAGAAATTCCACCTGAAGAAACCTGTTCAAAACGAAAGCCAGTCTTTGACTCCCATTTTCCCAATATGATTTTTGTTGTGCTAAAGAAGTTGAATCTAAAAGCAGCCTATTCCTATAACCACTTGCCAAAGCCGAATAGTAATAGCAGATGGAGTCATTGAGTGATTTCCATAATATCTAATCTGAAATGAATCTTGATGTTTTCAAAATCCTGTTGCTTTTCACATCATTTTCTTACCATCTTATCTTCAAATAATTTTCTATTCTTCCTTGTATCCCTTTGAAATTCAAAGCATTCTATTTGATTTCAGTTCCCTCAATGAATTCTACTTAATTATTCCTCAGGTTAGATATCTTCTTCTTCTGAATTAATTCGCCCAATGCGAAAACACCACCCCAAAAACAATCATTTTCTTTTCTTCTAATATTTCACCTGAAAAATATTTTTAAGAAAAGTTAACAATGTCTTCTCCTTAGAACCGACATCTTCTTTTCCGCATTTTTAGCCACGGCCATTTCAGAGGACACGCAGGCAAAGGCACATCGCTCCTCGGTTTCACCGTTTCCACGATCAGGTTTATATTTCTCTTGTCCTCATATATTTCTTTCACATGTTCCATTCCCATCAATAGAGCCTGTTGTCAGAAAACCACATGGGCAAGGAAAAAAGATCTAATCTTTCAGATCGCTTTACCTTGCGCTTCAATCTTTTCACGTTTCTCTCCTGCCTCCACTGTGAGCAGCAGGAGGAAAAGTCTGAATGCTAATTCAGGAGATGTCTTCACTGTCGACCGATCACTTGAAGTTTATTGGCAGGTTACGGAAGTGCTACACATGATGTTATAATGCAGAGCACGCGATGACGGTCTTCCTGTTCCACATCTACTCAAGGATTTAGAAGCTGCGCTTACCAGGGTTTATATATGTTTAATGCACGCAGTTTTCCCTTTTTAAGTCTTTCAGAATATAAGATTTGAGTAATGGTTTTCAAAAGTAAACATATATAGAAATGACGACACTGCCATTATCATGACAGGGTCCTGAAGCACAGGTAGGACTCAGTTTACTGGATGGATCAAAGTCACAGCATGGCGTTATTATCAACACACGATTTTATGTCTGAAAGCAAATCAGGTCTGGGGTTAATCCAAGCAAAAATTCCCTTCTCTCTAAAACATCTCGATACTTCAGGTATAAATTGTTTCTGCCTGAATTATTGCGATAAATGCCTCCTTGTTCCATTTCCCTTTGCTGGTATAGCCCTAGCTTGAATAGAAGCAAATACCAGGTCATGAGGAAAAAAGTGAAAATGAGCCAAGAAATAATGTAAAGGAAATACGAAAAGAAAAAATGCTCTACCATTAGTATGATAAAATGATTTTCGCTTTCATTAAAATTGAAAGTTCTCATGCTGCACCATTGAGGGATATTTAAAATTGTTATAAAGCTCAAGTGTTTGTAATTTGGCTTTTTATTCTAGGGAGAACATCTGCTTCCTTTTCTAAGAGTCTCACTTCTTTTCCCTTTAAAGATGTTTTGCAAACTCCACACACCCTGGTGTCTTAATACATTCCAGTCAGATCTAGTGTATTCTTATCTGAATGACTTAAGAATCGCATATGAGGTTTCTTGTCATTAAATGACTTAGTTGCTGATTTGCTATATATCTTAAAGCTTTTTATTCTTACAGAGCTGGATGTACAACACTTCTCTGTGCATGTGTTTGTGAATATATATATATATATATATTCAGTGTAAATATACTCATATGCATACAAACAAGTGTTCTATTTCTTTTTGAGAGATGGCTCAAAGGGAAGCCTTTTATTCTGTTTTCAGACAGCTAGCGAAGGGCAGTTATTAAAAGTAGGGAATAAGCTACTTTAAATATCGTTAATTAAATGGTAGGCTATTGGATTCATCATCATCAACTAATATGTCTTATTACTAGGCAGTGCACTTTCGTATGAAATTAATTATGGCAACTCACTCTTCCCGGCCTGAGAATTTCCTTCCTAAAATGACTGTGTGGTCACAGGCTGCTGAGAAAGGAGCAGCCAGGAATATAGGACCTGTATCGGCAGAGGCTACGGAGTCCCATGTAAGTAAGTCTTTGAAATAGGACAGACGCTGGTGAGTCTGTTCCCAGTTCTCTTCTCCTACCCCCTATTTTCTTGCTGGTCTTTCTGGTGTGCCCTATTTCGGTTTAGGACTTGGTACATTTATCTGTAAAAATAATGATTACAATGACTATCATGTAAGAATTATACTGCGCTAGGCACTATGTTGAGGGCTTTATACATGATTGCGATCAGTCCTTAAAGAAGCCTTGTGAAGAAACTACTACCATTCTCGTTTTGCAAATAAGAAACGGAACATTGGAAGACTAATTAAATGGGACACAGCGTAGAAGTGGTGCATTAGAATTTGAACTCAGATGTATATGGCTAGAGATCATGTTTTTAACCATCAGACTGTTCTGGCTCCTTCCTAAGTAATAAAAGAGGCTTTGTTATTCATGCTTTCTGTTTTACCCCTTCCTTAATTTTAGAGATGTATGATACAAAGGATTGAACTGTCTAGGTTCTCCAGTGTCTTTATGCACATACACATGAGCATGCAAACACAGGCAGATACTTGCATACACATATGTGGACACATGTACACCTATACACAGGCACCAAACACACACACACATATACACACATACATATGCACAAACATAGACACTTAAACCTGGGATTTATCACTCCTGCACTGTGGGATGAAAAAGTAAACCGCTTTTAAGCTCCTTTTAGAGTTTATGAAAAGAATGAGTCCCACCATCTTTCCTCCTGATCTGAGACTCCAAAGCTGCACTTCTGTCATCGAGTTTCTCTATGGAATATTCTCACCCTTTTCAGTCTCTGTGTTATTTCTTGTGTCTTTATTCTTCCTATTTCTTTAAGCCACTGTCTTGTATCTTATCTCTCCTAAGAGCTATAAATCACCAACATTATTTTCTCCAATTGCAAAATGATTTTCAGTGACCTTAATAAGCTCTTGAGTGTATTTTATTTAGAACTGAGAATTTTTCATGATCTTCAGTGCCCTTTTGCCTGAAGAGAGGGAAATTCAGATATTATAATAAATGGTAAATATTTCTTTTTTCTCTGAAAATGTTTTAAAGTCATTTTTCAATTGCCCCCTTTATTTCGATTTTTAATACCTGATCCTCATTTCAATAAACCAGTTTTCTTTAATCCCTTTAATTTTTAACATTAGAATATTTTAATGTTTTCTTAACTCTAAAAAGTCATAATTTCCTATATGACTTGATTACGATCATATTCATTGGTTCCATAGTATATTTTCTTTGCAAATTATTCACTACCTTCTTACTAGAACAGAACTGCTTTATACTCCGTCGCCTATGCAGAAGTTTTCTTCTTCCCTTTGACGATATTTTATATGGCGCATTGGATCTATCTCATAAATGGGAAGCTAAATCATTTTTTTTTTAAACTGCCTTAAAATACAGAAGGGCAGTTGTCTAGTTTTATTAATATTGTTTTTATAATTGGATTCCTGATGGTAAATTGACTTTTTGGCAATCAATATCAATAGCCAAACTGAACTGCAGATTGTAGTAAAATACAATATGGGAAATGTAGAAATTTAGTTAGGGCACATGTCACCTCATAATGCAAGGAAACAATGGGAGTCCTGAATATGCGATCTGGGAGTCAAGACAGTCAATTTGTTCTACGAGTGACAACCAAAAATAAATGAAGGAAATTTCTATTTCAGCTCCTTCATATCACGTTGAAGTTAATCTACCTTCTTTATTCTTTCATCCATTGAAAGTTACTTTAGAATATGAAGATAAGGCTGGTGATTCAAACTTGTCCACGGTTTAATCCTAAAATCATTCACAGCATTGAACATTGATTGAATGCCAAATCATTAATGAAAATATGCCAATACTCCAGTATTATCGACAATTAGAAAATAGCATTGGAGTTATATTATTTGGAAAGGATGAATATACTACTTTTCTGAATCAGTCACTACGTTGATTCTTTTAAAATAATACATTGAATTACAATATTTTGAAAATGATGCAGACTGAAAATTTGTATGAGGTTGTTCTTGTGCTGGTCTACCAGACATTCGTGGACTCCTTCTGGGAACATAACCAGGGGAGATGCCCGTTTCTGCAATCTTATGCAGGCAGATGCAGTTTAAGGTAGAGTAGAAAGAAGGGCAAAAGATTTGAGTCCATAGTGAGGCAAGGGGAACTGAAAATGGAGCTTTCACGGAGTCAACAAGATATAGTGGGGATGAGGGATGGCTGTATGGTGGTTCTTGGCAAGAGAAGCGGGGAAGGTAAAACCACACTGTCTGGGCCAATCAGACAAGAAAGGTCCAGCAAAGAAGAAGCTGGGACATTAGCTTTGATCCAGGGAAGGAGAGAGGATCAAGAAGCAAAAGGGCTGAAGCCTGAGGTAAGCACCCAGATAACTGTGAGGGAGAGAGAACTCAGAGCAAGATCTGAGACATGTTACTTCTCTTTGGAGGCAGCCCAAAGATCGACCTGATCGAACATGCCCTAGCACCTGTCACAGGTGATCTAGCTCCCTAGTACCAGGGACACGCTCTCACCCTCTCAGGAGGCCTCTGTGTCCATATCTGTGGCTAGATCATGTCTGAGCAAATGTGGGCCTTCCATGGAGGGGTGAGGGGTGTGTGTGTGTGTGTGTGTGTGTGTGTGTGTGTGTGTGTGTGTGTGTCTATTTGTGTATGTGACATTGGATAACATAACAATCTCTGCTATTCCTCAGAGCTGCCAAATAACATACTTTCTCTATGTTGTTTACTTAAGGTAAATATTGCATGAGAGGCTTTATATTCAGTTCAGTGCCATAAAAGAAGAGAGAAAACCTGGGGTGGATGTTGAAGTTACCTGGGAGTGGATTTTGTATACCTGGAAGTGACAATTTTTTTGAAACTAGCAAAAAGTATGATGAAGTTGACCTCCTTCCAGCTCTGCAGCAGCCAGCTAGTCCGATGTAGACATGAAATGGACAACCACATCTAGGGTCCTATCTGAAAGACTTTCCTAGAGTTTACTACTAGTCAATTTGTACTGCCCAGATATCTTTGCTTCCTGACCTTAGAACGGTTCTAGGGTGCTAAAAAGTAACGATGACAAAAATCAGTGATTAATATGGCAAGGGATGTTCTGGGAGTAGAGGATGAGAGTGTTTGAAGAAGCTGGCCTGATTTTTCTGATGGATGGTATAAATCGAAGGTGTGGCTTTAAGTACTACATAGTCGGTTCTGCTATAATGCTTGTTTTGAAAATGTGCATTTGTCCCAATGTGATTATTAAGGAAAAATTTGAACATCATGCCAATTTAGCATTTGCTTATGCGTGGTTTTGTCCATGGGAAACAATAGGTGAACACAGGACACTGCAGTCAGCTGAACCAAGTCGTCTAGCAACAGACGAAAGGCACGCACGAGCACGCCTCAAACATCTATCAGCTGTCTTGGTTCACCGCATGCGGTGTGAGCCAAGCTCATCTGTTTCTGGTGTTACACTTTTCCATCAAATTTCAGACAAGTTTTCTTCCACCTCTTTACAATAACTCACGGGATGCAACTCTTCTATCACCTATTTCCACAAACAAACTGAAGATCATGCTCAAGGTAAAACACCGTATTTGTCGTAGCATTTATGTATTTTTTAACCATTAACATTTAATCATTTTAAACATTTTAACTGAGCTAACACTTTCAATAGCTTTCAATTATTCTACGTCACTGATGAAGGTTTTGAATGTTGTTCTTTGACCTAATTTTCCCTGTGGTTTTATGACATGGTTTTTCAGGTACGTGTATGTCCCTTCAGAGCAGAACTGATGGGACATTTGGTTTATCCACCAACGTGATTGAGATGGATTACAAAGGGTTTGGAAAAGATACCTGTGACCGCATTCCAGGATTCTGGCAGAAGAGAATCCTTCCAGTCCATCATTCTTCTTGATGGCACGAATATAGATTTCTCAGTGGTCACAGATTGAGGATGTTTTCCTAGTGCCATCATGAAGAATTTCATAGACACCACTGTGCTGAAGAGCAATGCAGCCCCAGGAGGGAGGTGATGAAGGGTGACGACTGGAGGTGTGGGGGCCTCACTGACAATGTATGGTCTCCCGGGGCAGCAGGTGCTTCTATCTGCTTTTCGCTGCTCCAAGGTGAATGATGGACAGTTTGGTCAGGGCTGCGAGATGGACAAATTCTTCATGTCTAGCAGGCAATTGGCTAACTGGGGCCTTTGTAAATGAAAACGCCAGGGGTTTAGAACTGGCTTTTTGGCTTTGTGGTTCAGGAAGGTATTGGATCTGGCAGTGAGAGGGCCAGTAAATCAATCTCTTCTTGGCTGACTTGTGCATATCACTGAGGGTCTGCTGGTTTGTTCTAATGGCTAATGGGAGATTTGGCTCTCACCAGAAAGTGCCACTAGCATTTTGTAAATTGACGGTGAGGGTTTGATGGAAAATGGCACGTTCTCCCAAGTGATGCAGTTAGACTCCACAGAGATGACGTTCAGATGGAGACAGTTCCATTATATCCTTCCCTGTGGGCTTCACGGCTTCCCCTGCTCCCTCCCAGGAATTGCTCTCTATGGAGAAAACAAGTCGCAAGTCTGGTATGCTAAAGACTGACTTAATGTTAAATTAGTATCTGCAAAGCTTAACTATTTTTAATTTTTTCCAGCTTTATTGAGATGTAATCGGCATACGACATTGTATAAGTTCAAGGTGTACAATGGGATGATTGCGAGGTTTCACTCTAGCCAGACCTCTGGCAACTACTGAAATATCTGATTGCTATATACCTGTTTTGTTGGGGCAGTGATTTTTAAAACCCTGTTTTGCACAGCTCAGAATGTTCTGGAGGGAGATCAAGAGAGGAAGGGGAAAAAATGGAAAGGGGAGGAAGGCATCAGACAGAAAGGCCTCTTCCCCTACTTCAAGGTAAGCAGATTCACCATTATGTTTTATAACTGGGATTTGATATTGGTTGAATCGTGTCCCCGCAAAAGATGTTGAAGTCCTAACCCCTAGTGCCTGTGAAGGTGACCTTATTTGGAAGTAGGATCTTTGCAGATGGTTAAAGGGAGGTCGCTAGAATGGGCCCTAATCCAGTATGACTGGTGTCCTTATAAAATGGTGAAATTTGGACACAGAGATGCACACGGGGAGAACACCATCTGAAGATGAAGGTAGAGATGGAGCAATGCTTCTACAAGCCAAGGGATGCCAAAGACAGTAAGTTAATACTGGAAGCCAGGACAGAGGTGTGGAATAGATTCTCCCCAATGGCCTGCAGAAGGACCAACCCTGCTGACACCTTGATTTTGGACTTCTGGCCTCCAGAGCTGTGAGATAATAAATGTTTGTTGTTTAAGTCACCCAGTTTATGGTACTTTGTTACAGCAGCCCTAGGAAACTAATACAGGATTCTTGGTGAAGTTTCATTTGAAAAAAAGCACAAAGAGTTCTGAAGGTTAAAATTATTTGAAAATTATTGAGTTAGAGAGAGATGGGTCAGGTGGAGAACTGTGGACGATGCTTCTAGTACAGAACCGCACCATTCAAAGGACACATGACCTTCATGTGCTGAGACTTCACCAAAGCAAGGTCAAATGCATACTTCTTGACATAGTCTCAAGTTGTTGTTTTCATAGTGGGGCTAGTACTGCATCGTTCGGATGAGTCATGAGAAGAACAATAAACATGTCACCCAATAATCAGATTATTCAATAGCTGAATTTAACAATGATTGGAAAACGCTTAGTGGCTATAATATAGATTCAAAATGGCATAAAAAGTTCAAAATAGGAACTTTCACATCTTTTCCCATGATTACAACTAGTTATATATCCTCAGGAATCCCTGTTTGGTATAAACTGTGGTTCACCTGTGCTAATACGACAAGCCAGGAGTCGATGGGAAGGTATTGATTTTGGATAATGATTTTATTTAACACCTGGTGCTCACTGCACAGATGTGCATCCTTGCTTCTCCACTTGACGAAGTGAAGAGACAGTAGATGGGCAGATGGGGCCCTTCTGTAGATTTCGTTCATTAAATTCTCTGTGGGATGCCATCTATGACTGATCACAGATACATGTGCCTGGCTGAAGATCAATAGCTCAGGCAGAGGAGTACAGGGCAGGCAGATTTTGACTTAAAAAGTCTAAATATATTTCAGAGCCCTGTGATTTTGTGTTAGGACTGGTTACGTTTCGTTTTATTTTGTACTCCAGTGTGTATGCTTGCTGAGGGAAGCTGCCGGAAGTGATGGTGAAAGTGCCAGAAATTAACCTTGGCTTTCAATGATTTAAGTGATACTGGATAAGCCCCTGCAGCCCTGGGATTCTAAGGTTATGAGCAACCTGGTGGTATCCAGGAATGTATATCCTTGGTGTTATTCAAAATTATTAATGCATTTAGAACCTCTTGCAGCATTGACCAGAGACTGAGACTGTCTTTGGGTGTTGGGTTCATGGTGTCACCCAACCTAAGGAATTACTCAATGTCACAGAGCACTCTAAGTGGACACGGCCATCTGTTGAATAATGGCCTATGTCCATAGTAAAATAAAGTGGCACTCTGAGGATCCCCAGCAGATGAGGTTTCTAACTCTGACGTGTGCTCCAATAACCCATCCCAGCCCCCACAGCAGATGTCCTCACTGACCAAATCGTACAGAAGAGGCCTCGAAATTCTACACACAGCTATCTAGGCAGGTTGCTACCAGTAGATGAGTTGTCATGCAAAATGAAACCTATTCGCCTCACCCAAATTAGGCCTTGAGTAGGCATTTGGCACAATGCCTACTGCCTGTCCTGATATGAGAGGCCAGATTGGTGGCCCAGTTCCAGGAAAGCTCCAGTGTCCCCATGGAGGAAAAATCGACTGGGTGGAAATATCCAGATTCATGTCTTGAGTGCATGGACTGAGGGCTGTCTGTAAGCCGTGAGTCATGTGTGAGAACACGAGTCACCTTGGGCAGCTGTTCTCAGTCACCACTTGCAACCCAAGGTCAAGCTGTTGGACTTAGGCCACTTGGTACCAGATAGAGAAATTCAGTGGATGGCATTGCGTTGTACGCCAGTAGACCACTGACCTCAGATCCGCAGGCAAGCTAACGTGGGCAAGCATCACTGCCTCTCACCTGGGCCTGTTCGGGCCTTCATTCAGAAGGGATGAGCAGGAGCAAACCCAGCACCTGGCATAGTGATTTAGAGATGCCCTCTGCAAGGTCTCTTTGTCCTGCAGGACTGGGCCAGCTCTCACAAGGGGCCTTGGGCCAAGTTCCTGATCACCTGTGAGTGTAAATTACTTGCAATGTTGAAATAAAGTAAAAGCAAAGGAGGAAAAGCAAACTGGTACTTACGGAGCCTGGCACGTTTTGTATACAATCTTATTAATCTTCTCAGTGGCTCCATGAGGTGGATGGTATGATTTTGTTTAACAGATGAGAAAAGTAAAGCTTGGAAGGGCTGTGTATGCTGCCTGAGGATGCAGTAGAAGGAAGGAAGGAAGGGACATGTCTGTCTAGGGTACCTCCTTATTTCTTATGGCACCTGTTGCTACCACAGTACATGGCCTGGTTCGGCAAAGGAGCCACATTTTTTTGTGTCACATATTCTGTTTCTTGCAAAATTTAAAGAGATTATTATTGTTTCAGGTACCTACCCCACAGTCAGAGTTTAAAGAGATTAATGAAACACTATCGTCCACCTGTCCAAACTTATAACCTGCCATTTGTAATAATTCTGACATTTCCGAGGTCATTCCTCTTTCTCCCCTCAACACACAGACGAATCTCGCTCTGAGATTCAAAATAAAAAAGCAAAATGGCAACAAATGTCAAGTGCAACAGAGATTCTTGCAAACAAAGCACCAAGAGAGCAAAACTATTAAAAATTTCATCCTCCTCTGCCCTTCCATTCACTCAGCTGCACCCTCTGTGCTCCTGAAATCAGCACCGACCTGAGCAGTATCTACACCCCAGCACTGTCTCTGCAAATGCAAACCCAACTAGAGCGAGACCCACGAATAGCTTGTTTAGCAGTGGAAGTTGGTAGGGAAGATCCAACAAATCCTGGATTACTATTTATAAAGGATGGATGCAGAAAGAGGAGCAAAAAGAGCTCATTATCTTTAAAGCAATTTAAACTTATGTGTATATTTAATTTTTTCTGGTTAAATATAACTAGACTCCTCCCATTAAGTATTATTATACTTGAAGGAAGGATATAGCAAAAGTTAATAGGAATAAGAAAATCTTGCTATTTGATGTTAATTAATTAATTAATTAATTAAGCTATTCGTTATTGGGCTGACATTGGTTAATAAAATTGTATAGGTTTTAAGCGTACAATTCAATAAAACACCATCTTACTATTTTAAAAGGCAACTAAACTCCATTTAACTTAGAAAAAAGATAGCAAGAAAATGATGCTTTATTATATAAAATTCACATTTCATCACGGGCATCATTATTTTATAAATTGTGCATACTAAAACATAATTAAATCATGGCAGGAGTACTAAAAAATAGCATAAGACTGATACTATTTTTAAAATTTGTATTTAATATGCGAATGAAATCAAGCCTTCATTTTTACAAATAAAAAAGCTGAACCACTTGTCACCTCTTATGCATTTGTTGATCTTGCCCTGATTGTCTAGTCATTGATTTCTAAGAAAATTCATTTGTCAAAGCTGTTTTCGTTCATGCCTCTGTCACACATTCAGCATTTACTGGCCTGAAAACAAACAGACTTTCCCTGCTCACCCTTTACACATCACTTTAGTGTTTCTGATCTTTATTCTTCGTTGATAGCTCTGCACGGATTTTTAAACATTCCACTACAGGGTGAGAATTTTCTAACTTCCACGTTACAAGCAAGTCTTGGAAATCTGACATTCTGAATTCATCCTATATCTTATAAAAGGACTGGCGGCCCTCCCTGTTAATTGTGGGTCAATAAGAATCACAAAGCAGCTGTATTTTTATAAAATGAAATAACAGAGTCTAGAGAAAAGGGTGAAAATTGTATTTAGTAAAATTAAATTAAATTTGCTAACATATTGGATGTATAGTAAACAAAACTGGTCTTTTCCTTGATTGACTCTTTCCTCCCCCTAACTTACTGTGTAATCCTTGCTTAAATAATGTCGGTTTCCTCTTCCTCCCAGGCCTACCTGCCAGAATATTGTTCCTGATCAGTCCACAGGTCTGTGTGGCCTATCATGTGAATGCCTGCTTAAAAATTCCTTTTCTCTGATTTTATTCTGCATCGTCTGGGATAACTGTGACAAGCAAAGGTAATAAATACAAATGCTACATCATTTACTTAGAAAAGTCTTCAGTCCTGACCCGATCCTCTTGCATCACTCATTTTGGGTCATACATCATCGTGTCCCTGTCTAGTTCTTCACCTGGACGGGACTCAGGTCCAGGTCCCATGGGCCGGTAAACTAAAGAAGCCTTGAATCTCTTTTGCCTAATTTCTTGTTTTGGGGAAGAGTGATGAAGTTTGGGGAGGGGGCTGCAAGTAAATATAGAGCAAGAAATCAGTTCAACTTAGGTATAGAGTTGTATTTATCACTTAAGCAGCAAGTCAGCAAATCTAAACTATGATGAAGAAGAAGGCTGATAAAACATGTACCCAGTACTGGAACAAGAATTGACAATATGTAAGCATGGCAGGCACCCCTAACTTCAGACATCTATCTGCCTCTATACTGATTCTAAAAAATCCAGCACGTGAAAAAATATTCTTTTTAAATTTCTAATCATATCCAAATGTGTTCTAGGCTTGGATAGCTGTTCTTGGATGATTTATGGTTGTTTACAATGTACTTGGTGGGTAAAATGGGCATTATTTATTCCAAATTTCCTTTCAGATATGGAACGTGAAGGTAAATGGCACCGAAGGACATAGAACACCACGTCACCTTCTTATACAGTGTTTCCCTGTTTGGTAACGTAGTGTAATTCACGGCGTGTCAGGGCTGCTGTGATTCGCCATCGCCCAGGTCCAATGCTTCCGTCTCCCGACAGACCAGGCAGAGACCAACATCCATCGGGAGGCCAAATGGGGGCAGTCGCCAAAAAGAAACAAGCTCTTTTCACCAGTACTTCTTTCTCATTTTTTCCTTTTTCTTCCATCTCGCTTTGGCTCAGACTTCAAGAAGACCGCGTTCAGTTGTGATGCACCAGCATTTCGGATGAAATTGACAGAGAACAAGGAAACAAAGCGTTCTTACATTAAGGCCCGGCTAGGCATACCCGAAGCAGTTGAAGTCGGAGGGAATTAGAACGGCTTCTGGTGACGGCAACAGAGTGAAGATCTTATTAAGCAAAAAGATCCTTTACTCCATTCTTGAATTAAAAATAAAAAATTTCTTTACCTTGATTTCACATTTTGTTGTAAGTGCTAATCTAAAGCTTAAGTAAGTCTCTCACACGTAAGTTTTCTGAAAGGAATCTGAAATCCTTATTATCTCCAGAAACAAATCATCCTTCTTGGACACGAGAACAGGTTTCTAAGGAGTTATTTTGTGGATACACTCACATTCTATCCAGGTTTACGTTCAGTTACCCTGGAGAGTTTCCCTATTATGCTTTTTACAAAAAAATGGAATCCTTTCTTTTAAAAGCTCAAGGCAGAAATGTAAATAAGTTAAGTTGCAAAAAAAAAAGAAAAAAAAAATCTTTCAGGCCAAAGATGTCCTGTCATATCAGCCAGGCCAAGGATCCACATGTTTGGGGCACTTAAGCTCATTTTTCAGCTTTTGCCCTGGCAGTTCTTGTCATGACACTATTAATTTGTCATACAAATTGCCTTTTATCATGAACTGCAGTGAGCCTCAAATCACTTCTAAGTTACAGGTTTAGAACCTTTCCCATAAAGTTTGGACCACTAACAACTAATGAGCTAGTCCTCAAGCTCTTTCACTCCTCACTGCATTCCATTCGTGCAGAGAGGAAAGGTCATAAATTAGTGTGAACCCCAGTGAAGGAGAGAAGCGGGGCCCCAGCGCCGAGTGCTCCCTCTTCCGGCAGAACCTTGTTTCGTGAGACACAGGTCAGAACAAACCTGAAAAAACACGCCCTTAGTCTCCTATCGCTGCTGTAGCAAATTCTCAGCGACTTAGTCACTTAAAGCAACACAAACTTATTATCCTACAGATCTGGAATTCAGAAGTCCGAGATGAGGCTCCCTGTGCTAAAACCAGGGCTTAGGCAGGGCTGCATTCCGTTCTGCAGGCTCTATAGGAGAATCCATTTCCTTTTCTAGCTTCTGGACACTGTCTGTGTTCCTTGGCTTGAGAAATCCCTTCCATCTTCAGAGCCAGCCATGGCAGGTTGAATTCTCAGGTCTCATCTCTGACTGACTCTTTGCTTTCCTCCTCCACTTTTAAAGACCCCTGTGATTATATTGGGCTCATTGGCGTAATACAGAACAATCTCCTCATCTCAAGGTCCTTAATCTTAATCTTATTCACATCTGCAAAGTCCCTTATGCCGCGTAAGGTAATATTTTGATAGGTTCTGGGGATTAGGACAGGCAAATCTTTGGGGGGCCATTACACTGCCTACCACAGATGACTGGCCACAGTGAACTCTCCAGCTTGCCTCTTCAGTTCGAAAATCCCTGGAGGAACTGCATGGAACTCAAAAAAAACATATGCATAGTGGTCCCTGAGGTGCTATGATGATGAGATGCTGTTCATACCTGTTCAGGTGATTCGTCTTTCTCAAATATCCTCACTAAGTCATACATTCAATACAGGAAAGACATTTTATGTCTTTTGATCTACAATTTGAAACCTATTTCTGATTTCATTTATCTCATCCATATCAAGTCATTAAAAGGTCTCTTAAAAAGGTTTATTTCCTTTTGTTTATAATTTTAAAAGCCTAAAACATCTCCACTTCAGATAGGAACATCTTTTTTTTTCCCCCTATCAATTCGCAAAACAGTTTAGGAAAGAAGTCAAATCCATTTGATAGAGCTGCAAGATCATATATATCACTCTGTGGTGTTGTGAAAGTCTGCTTTTTTAATATACGCAAAAAAAAAAAAAAATCCTAAAATCTTTAAATAGAATAGTCTGTCAGGCTTAGCATATTTTAGGTTGGTTAAAAAAAGAAAATCGAGTGTGCATAAATAAGGGAGAAAATGTTAATGATAGGTGAAGAATTCTTGTTATTAAGCTTTTAGAAGGAGGAAAGAAGTAAAGTCGAAAACCATATTATACAGAAACTGCTTCATCGTCTGATTTCTGCCTGCTGAGGAGATGGGTGAGAATATGTTTTAGAAGAGGGGTGAAATTATGTCAGAAACGTCTACACTCTGTAGTGGTCAAGTGTGGAGACACATCCCGATAACCCTTGCACTCGGGAGTAAGGAGAAGTCCCCAGTGCATGTTGAAATCTATGCCCTAGTTATCTGAAGCTACGAATGTTAATAAAAGTCACCCGTTTTCTTCCCATTAGAAGAGTCCGGTGACCCCAGGAAATACAATATCGCTTGTATCTGAAGGACTTCAATGTATATTTACATTTTATTCAAATGATTAGAAACTGGCATCTCCAATGCTAAGGAGCTTATTCCTTTGGATATGATCTCTGATTGTGTAAATTAAAATAAATATGTGATAGCGGTGTTTCTGGCTCTTATACCTAATGATTGTATCTTATAAATGTAAAATCTTCCACATATGTAGTCAATATCTCCCTCACCAACCAATATCCCCATCTGCTAGATATGAAGGATGGATTTTCTCTGGTTAAAACTTATGTAGACCATACTCGGGGGTATAATATTTACACATCTAATAAGACACTCATATTGTTATCTTCGCTACATAATTTACTGGTTTGCAGCTTCCATTTGATATTAAGTCTCCATCGAATCCACAAGTCTCTTTCTAAATGTCCCAGCTGACTCCTCTGGTGTTCGGAGAA
>NW_006443225.1:7917854-7925048 GCF_000325575.1 Pteropus alecto | reverse complement strand
TCTTTCTCATACATTTTGATACTATCACACATTTCTAAACTCTAAGATTTAACTACCTCCTCCATATACATTTTATTTTCCTAACAGAATTTTAAGAGTCAAGAGAGCTGATTTTTACTTTTATTGCTCTCATTAGCTCTTGGGGTATATACTCTGCACATAAAAGACATTTAATAAAGACTTACAGACTACACAGCCAAACCAATTTAAAAAATCTAAGTTCGAGGTCTCTCTTGACATCGACCCTCCAAGCATCCCGCAGTTCCTTACAGCAAGATGCCCTTTGGTGGGGGGCACATTGGATCACGTTTAAGGAAAGTTGCTTTTGTAATTTCGAATTGTTTTTGGCACAAGAGACAAAGTGAATTATTTCAGTATATTTTTTTGTTTCTCATTAACCCAAAACATATTGAATTTATAAAAATAGTGTATTATTTGATAGTGCAACACAGTTTGTCAAATCTAGCTACCCCCAAAGTTATTCTGTTACAAATCAGTAGACAAATGGCAAATGCACAATCCTGAGCTATATGATTGAAACAAATATCATTCTCTGGTCACTAAAAATATCGCTAGTTTGATTACTGGAACTGAAAGCCATACACATCGTTTTCATATTCAGAATTACAAAATTTCCACCAAATAATTTTAAAAACTACTTTAACATAACTCTAAAATCTTACTGGAATTTTCAGGCACAAGGAGGGGATGTTTTAAATTGCCTAATACCAATCGTGAGGGGCTTCTATCTGCATTTATATTATTGAATAACCACTGCTCAGTCCAGCAGTTGTGATCATTATTAAATAATTAATTTCTGGTTTTAAAATATCATGAAGTAATGTTTCAACCTTAAATGGAGATGTTATCTTTTCTACCTGATGAAGATGCACAGAATCAATCAACCTCAAACATCTTAAATAAACTGTAAGTTTGTAAAGACAGAAGATACCATTCATTAAAAATAAATGTCAGTTCATCATATACAATGTCACTTACAAGGTCCTTCCATCGGGAAAGCTGGTTACTCCTTGCTAATGTTTTCTTAGAAAACAAATAGTGGAATCTCGCAGGCATGTCAAACAGGCAGGATTGTAAGTCTAGTCTTCTCTGAGAATGACTTTAACAGAAATTGCGTTTACTCCCGTTAGTGATAAATGCACCTACCACACTTGAACTTTCCAGGCGAACTCATTTTTTGTTTATTAAAAGGTTTCATTTCACTCTCCGCTCTACTCTTCAGGTAGATATCTGTGTCTTTAACTCCCTGAATTGACGAAATGCTGCTTAAGTTCCTATGCTGTCCCCTGCGTCCTGTTGCGTAATTATCTCTGGACATTGCTGCATGCCGGTCTTCTCGCGACCGTGGAGATCTGGAAGCCATCAGAGCAAAGTGCATGAGGTCGACACAGGGAGCGGCCCTGGCCCAGCTCCACCTGTGAGCAGGGTCTGCCAGGGCCCTGCCCTTGATCCATGCTGCTGACTTTGTTCTCTGCCCTTATCACCGTCAGAAAAGTCCATGTAGTTCTAGGTGCTTGACAACAGCGGCTGCTGCTTTGCCTTTTTGGTTTGACTTGAAAGGAACAGTGAAGACAGTCGGAGGAGGCCAAGCTGACATTATGCGATTCAAAGTCCTGGAACTTACGCATGAAAGATAGAATTAGACTTAAATTTCCTAACTCTTTCTTATGTTTTACTGTTACAGGGTATTATGTATTATGTTAGAAATCTAAAACAAAAGGGTATGTTATATTAAAATATTTATTTTAGATACGGGGTCGAAAATTTATGCCTTATTTTCTAGCACAGCGTTTTCAGCTATACATTTATAGTTCTCTGTACTTTTATGGTTGTATAAAGTTAGGATGTTGAACACACATTCAAAAAATCTGAAAAAATTGGTAATAGACACTAAGAAGCAACGATAATATAAATTTAGAAGGATTTAAGGAGAATTACATTAATAGAGCTCTTGTTATGTGCAGGAATCTATATTGTGTGTGGTCACATTTATTTTTGATTGTTCAATCCTCTAGTTAATGCTGTTTACTGTTTACATCGACCCTAGAATTTACTTTAAACTCAGATTTAATTCCAGTACGTACATTTTAGTTTATTAAATACAAAGTGGAAATACTTGGATTTATTTCTTAGTGGGAGAAATCAGTAATAATTAAATACGAATCTTAGCCACTACTTTTAGTGTCACCGAAAGAGCATTTGACTGTTGAAAATGCGCTGGGTAACTAATAGCCATGGCAATAAACAAAAACAAGAAAAATATTGGTTTATAAACGTACATCTAGAACTTTGCTGTCATGAACCTTAGTTCCTTTCCCGTTCTGTCTTTCAGAGCCTACTTCGAGCCCTTTGACGTTCGAGTACCAGTCTGCATCAGAAATCTGGATTTTCCTTTGAAAGGTGCTTTTTGCTTTCAGTAATTAGAACAAAATGCCCATTTCTTCAATTTGCTCACTTCGCACTTCATTTCAGTCAATTTTAGGTAGATGTGGCAATTAAAAAAATCTCTCTTTCTCTCTTTCATTTTGTGATGGGAAGTGGGAAGCATAATTTCCAGGAGTTTACTTTAGGCACAAACAACTTTAATGAACAAAACATTAGTATTTACGAAAGAAAATAAAGTGGTTACATTTTGAAATAAATTTTCTTTTATATACATAATATAAATTATATTACATATAACATATGTAATTAATCACTAAACTATAGAACAAAAAAAATCAACCTTGTCACTTTGTCTCCACATTGTCATTCTTATTTAATTTTTCAAAAATCATAAAATCACAGAACTTATATACACTATCAATATTACGTGATTATTTAATGAATGTCAGTGTTCTTACTTATTCTTTGCAGTACATCTGGTCTTATTGCCTCTCCTTTTCATGTCTATTTAGAATCTATGCTCTGCTGTGCTCTATTTTGTATTGTGGAACAAGCTTACTTCAGGAACTTGTCCACCTGGTTTGCTTGTAGCATTTTTCTTTCTTCATGAATTTCTTTGTCTTTTCTGGTAGTGACATTTGACATCATCTCCCTAGTCCAGCTATTTTCAATTACTCTTTTCAATGTGTCTGAACACTTCAGACCATTCCGATGCAAGTTGTTGAGGCCGACACACTAAGAAACTCTTCAATGAGGCAAAGACTCAGGACTGCGAGGCTTACTTTTTCTTGAGGAACTCTGTTGGTTATCTTTTACTGTATTACAAACCACCCGGCACTTAGAAGCCTGAAACAACCACAGTGATTTGTTTTGCTCATTAATCTAGAATTTGGCCAGGGATTGGTGGGGTGTCTTGTCTCTATTCCTGCAGTGTGACCTGGGGTGGTTTGATTGGAGCTGGATATCCACTGACAAAATGGCTTGCTCACATGGCTGGCAAGTTAGTGATGGCTGTTGGCTGGGAACTCAGCAGGAGGCTGTCAGTCAGGAAACTTGCTTTTTTTCTACATGGGATTCTTGGAGCTGCTTGAGCTTCCTTACAGTATGGTGGCTGGGTTCCAAGCGGGAGTGTTTGAGAAGAAAGTAAGTGGAAGCTTCCACTTTTAAGACCGGGCCCCAGAAACTGACACAGAACCATTTCCTCTGGATTCCATTTGTCAAAGCAGTGGAAGAGTTCTCTCAGATGCAAGAAGAGGGGACACAGACCCCACCTCTCCACAGTAGAAGTGTCAAATTTTTGATTATTTTTAGTGTCATAGTAACTTGATCACTAAAAGGGAATTTAGAAGTAATCTAGTCTATTGGCTTCCAAATGAAAGTGGATGATGAACCACTGGGTATAAAAATAAAACATTAGAACTTCATTATATTTTTCTCATTACTTTTTTTGGTATATTATCATACAATAAAATGGACTTTTTTCGCTTTTGGTGTACAATTTTATGAATTTTAATACATGCATAGATTTGTATAGCCACCGCTATAACTAGAATACAGAACAGTTTTAGCTCCTCAAAGAACTCTCTTATGCTATTATAATCACACCCTCACCTCGCCTATAACCCTGACAAACACTGATTAATTTTCCATGACAATAGTTTCCTCTTTTCAAGAATGTCAAATAAATGGAATGGTTTCTCACAATGTTTTTTACATCGATCTGTGTTGTTGCATTTATCACTAGCTGTCCTTTTTTTTTTTTACTACCGAGCAGCAATGCATTATGTGAATTTACCAGCTGGCTTACTTATTCACCTGTTGAAGGACATTTGGGTTGTTCCCAGCTTTCAGCGCTCACAAATAGAGCTGCTATGAACACTCATGTAGAAGACTTCTATATGTGTTGTTTAGCTTATACTTTGAAAATAAATACTTGTGAGGGATGTTTTAAAATGTGCGTAATACAGTGGTACAGTAACATGTTTATAATTTATATACACATTGTGTGTGAGTTCTCATGAACTCAGAGATAACCATATATGATCAAAAAGTGTGGAGACTGTGTTGTTAATGGTTGAAACTGGGTGATGGATATATGGGACTTCATTGTACTGTACTTTCTACTCTTTTCTTTGTTTTAAAGTTTATATAATATAAATTTTTAAAAGGTTTGCAGACCTCTATCTGGCCCACCCCACAGTTGTGATGGGTGTGGAGCTGAGTTTTGAGGGTATGACTGGACTTAGGAGCAAATGGCAGAGAGACACCCAGTCTTCTGCCTCTTTCTAAAGTGTCATTTTGCTAACCAATCCATGCAGATGAAATGACGAATTACAAAAGGAGTTTACTTAGCCATGCATATTCTCACATCTAGCATTTGGTAACTACACATTTGGAAGAATTAATGGATATTTAAAAAAAAATCACATTATAAGAGCAAATCGAGGCCAGCGACCCTGCTTTTGTTCAGTCTTTGGTCTTTTTTTCCACGTGTGCTGCAAGGAAAGCAAATCACTAGGCTGGTGAGAACTGAAAGTCCTCACTCCCTTTGCTTGTGTGTGAAAAGACCCTATTTCTTTTCAGCCTTTTTTTTTTTTTTTTTTTACTAGTATCAGCAAATGGAAGAAAAACAATGGATAAAGACCTCAGCATGGGTACGATTCTGCAGCATTGATGTAAAGGTATTTAATGTGCCAGACACTGGCCTGTGACAAGCTGCTATCTTTTTATTGTCACTGGCCCCTTGGTTTGGGCTGGGAAATTGTTCCTTTACTATTTACTGTTATTTATTTATTATTTCCCTCTGTAAAAGAAAAATGAAACCACCCAGAATGGCTTAGCCTGGCTTAAACGTGCCAGATGAGGCTTCTTTCCACTGCACACTCTGACCTTGACGGCTCATCAGAGACAGAGGGAAAGACTGAGACCAGGGAGACAAAGGTGAACGCGAATCGGCCGAGGAATCCAGATTCAGAACAAACGACTGTAGTTCATTACAATTTAGCACGTCTCAGCTATTTAAGTTCTCGCCTACTTCCTCTGTTTTGCCTAGGTACAGTACAAGGAGAGCATTGCATTTCCAATAAATAATGTATAATTAATTAGCATTTCCAAAAGCGCCGTACCCTTCACATGTAATTGTCTTCTGTCTACCCAAACAGCAGGTACTAATGAAATCAGAGTTTTGTCTTAGAGCAATCAGTTCCTGTTATTCGGCTATTATGGAGTGCTTGGGGAATGGAACTCAATTTCTCTGGGTTCATCCATTTAAAATCAACCTTGTTACTATGGAATGGATCGAATTCTTCTACATGGGAAATCTGATGTAACAAAGTTAGAGAGAAAGGACACTTGCTCTAAGGAAATTTTAATGTGTACTGCCTTGGAGAACTTAATAATAATTCTGAATTAAATAGAATAGAGAAGCCAGTAGAGATGCTGACCACATTTTGAGTATGGCTTTGCCTGCTATTGTTATAAATATTTAGCTTTATTCAAACACGTTTAAATAAATAGACGTTTGTTCATTTTATTCCTTAGACTAGATTTTTACATGTATGCGCACATACTCACGCACACTTGTTAGAGATAAACTCTTATTAGAATACCTATCTTATTTATGCGCTTACGGCCTCACATTGCCTTCAAGATCCATTGCTAGGAAATGAGGCTAAAGTAGCGGAAGTCACTGAAGTGCAGTATCCACGGAGGCCATTTTAGCCTGATAATTAGTGAGGAGCAGAGTAGGGGTTTGAGCCGGCAGAATGGTGATGATTGGGTGGGGGAGGCCTGTACCAGAGCACAGATTTCGATATAAAGTGAAGCATTTGTTATAATTCACCCTCAGGGATGTTACTGATTTGGCACGTAAAATATGTGTTCTTTGCTGGTTTTTGAGGCGCGGTTGCTGCTGTGTCCTTTGTTCTCTTACTTCAGACTCTCTGTGGCTGATGGGGCAGGCAGGGCCAGAAGCCAGCGGGTGCGACCATGTCACCCGCTGGTGGTAATGTGGAGTGACCGAGCTCCATCACCACACACTATAAAACTATGATTTCCAAACCTGTTGCACATGAGGATTACTTGGGGGAGCCTGTCATGCCTACCTCTCTGGACCTATTTCATATCCAGTCACTGAAGACAATGGGAATCTTTTAAAACATCCCTGTGTGGTTCTGATTGTTAGACCTGTTGAGGGACCACTGTTTCACTGGTTCAAAGACAGTTATGTATAAAGACCCATACGCACATGCACACACATACACACACACTTCATAACTAATCAAACCACTGGTTCATTTAATGTAGTGGATTTTATTTCATGATAACACCTGGGCACTTCTGAGACCGACTATGGAGACCCAAGAGATAAAAATATTCCCTTTTTCTTCCGTAATAGCTCAATTGGACATATATACTGTATCATGGATTTTCCCCGAACCTCTGTGGAATCTATAATAAAAGACACTTATGATTTTTTACCCAAATATATGTCTAGTAAAACTGAACAATGCATAGGAATTATAAGTAAGATCATTAAGCTTGATAAACTCTGCCTATTGTTTCTTGGGAAAAATCTACTTCTAATGTATACTTCAAAGTCATCTTAAATTTGCTAAGATGGAGACTCATGAATGGCGCCCTCTACTGGAGGACATGGTGCAAGGCAGCGAATAGGAGTCCCGGGCTTGTCTCTAATCCTAAATCTTTACTTTGCCAGCTGGGAGACCTCGAGAAAGTCCTACCTACTTTCTTGGCTTTTTATCCTCCCCCATTTAGGATGCTTGGTCA
>NW_006443225.1:7899078-7917832 GCF_000325575.1 Pteropus alecto | reverse complement strand
GCTCTGTATCTTGTGATGATTATCATCTATGGAGCATCTGCTAGTATTATGTTGGCTGCCATGGTGACACAACAGCTCCATAAAATGCTAAGTGACATGCAGCATAGGGAACTAACTCGTATAGTGCAGAGCAGAGGTCTCTAAGAGCACAGTGTGGGTTGATGAGGGCAGGTCTGTGGTAGAGTTAGAATAGGAATTAAATTAGTAAAAAAGAGCGGAGAGGGCATTCTGGGTGAAGTGGGAAGCGTGGAAACTGGAATATACATGCATCGATCTCAAGCTGTCTATTCCTCATGAAAGACAGACTGAATCGTCCCATGAAGTAAAACGCCCTCTTCTGCATTCCCAAAGCACATTACAATACCATTATTATGACACTTAACACTATTTTTTTTTTCCTGTGTGTTTTTTTTCCCCCTTAGGCTGCAGGAACATTTTCCATTCACCTTTATATTTCTAAGACCCAAGCTAGTAGACATCTTGGATTTAGTAGATCAAGTACCTAAAAAATATCTGTTTCATTAAAGGACAGGGGAAATGGTGAGGATCCTGGGAAGGCAGGGCTGCTGTGGTGAGTGTTGTGGCCCATCACTCAGTCACCAGAGGGACCCAGTACTCACTCCCCCAGTTATTGGGAGCGTTGGTGGTTCTTAAAGCTGTCTCACTTAAGGTCTGGAGGGGTCCATAGCCAATGGCTAGTCAATGCAGGGGTACAACATCTAAGCCTTTTTCCCTCAAATCAAATAATTTCGAAGGGCTGTCACGACTCAAGAGCTCCCTGTGGAATTGCTTGATATTCGTGTTGAGTTCACATTGCAGTCCGGCTCTCCTCTCTGTTCCCTCCTGCTTTCTTCCCCTCCGCCTGGTGTTCTGTCTAAGGGCACACTCCATTAAATTTCTGGTACGCAAATTTCCACCTCAGAGTCTGTTTCTCCCAGAATTCAATCTAAGACAGTTGACTTTTGGATACGACAGAGGATAAGGTTGGAATGAGCCCAGATGACACCTTTGTGGGAATTACAGGAAGTTGCTCTTATTCATCCATCAGAAAATTATGGCCCTAAATACATAAACCTGCAGTGACTACGAAGGTGGACGGCACTCCGCAGTCGAGCAGCGCTTTACCACTGAGCTGTAGGGTGGAAAGTGGCAACCTTGAAGTGGAAAGGTGGGTTTGTGCCAGAGATGAAGGCTTTTGCTGATCAGTCTGTGAATTTTATCTTCTCAACGCTACACTCATTCTGGAGGAAGCTCGAGGGCCTTGGCGCGATGCTGGCTTTTAAACCAAATTTAAGTAATGATCGTTTTCATAGACGCTACATGTGAATTTGCTCTTAGGCATCAGCTCCATGACATCCCTGAAATACATCCCTCTGAGTTTTTCTGTTTAGCGTTATATACAATTTAACTGTATTTAGCATTACAGTGTCAAAGGGGGAGGTTGATAATTTATGGTTTCTCATGAATTTGTATATTTGTTCCCTGGGAAACATCTTCAGCAGAAGGGAACGTCTCCTAAACATTGCCCCTGGGACTTCTCATCCTACACATTACACCATAAGTAAGTTGAACACTTAGCCCAAGGGTGGCAAGTGTATTATAACAGCGGCAGCCTCCCACATCTGTGCAGAAAACGAGAGTTGAGAATCATTTCCCAAATTTGTTTCCAACATAAGTCTTTCTTAGATTCCCCTAGATAAGTTCATTTAGGCATATAGGCATTCCGCCATACTTGCCTTAATTCTAAAGCACACAAAACTAGCATGTATGTTATGCCACATGCCAGTCAGAATGTTAAGGTCAAATGCTTTAAAATTGATTAGCATAGAATTTACTTCATATTAATGCTTTTATTGAACACTCTTGTCATACTAAGAATCTTTCAACTGCTTTCTATTTTTGTACTTTTATCAACAGAATTTTCCTTTTAATGCCTTTTACTCAGAATCTCTCAAATATCCCATTCCAGTGAGAGGAAATAAATATGCCCTACCATCAAGAAGATAAAATCAGCAATAGAACAACCACTATAGATCAGCTGGTGCCTTTTTCTTTTGACAATATGCCTCGTTTTGATAACAGAAGGATTTGGCCACCTTGCTCAACCCAATTTAAACTTCACAGAGGGTCATAAACTAGTAATGAGAAACTGGATTTTCACGGTTGCATCCTAGAGGGAATTTTTTTTTTTTCCCAGCCCTAATCTGTAGCTTTGGTCATCAGCCTCTGTACAACACTTTCAAATGTCTGGCTGTAGATGCGTTGCAACCAAAGAGTACAGCTTCTGCGGGTTTCCTTTTGTCGTGTGCAACAAATGAGAAATTCATTAATATCCCAAGGGACCCTTTTCAGCGACATCGTGGTAGTAAGACACATTTATGGGCGCGGGAACTGAAGAACCTGGCACAGTGGATTTCTTAGAAACCTCCCACTTATTGTGTCCTTCAAGTCAGACGAATGTGGGAGCTCAAGAGGGATATTTTTAGCAGGTGAGTATATTATCTTTTATAATCTCAACTCTTAATATTTAAGTTTATGTGTTGAAGGTGTGGATCAGGACATACAGGTAGGTGTCCTTCACTTTAATAAATGCATGGCCACTTCAAAAATAATGACATGCTTCAAAATAAGACAGCAGTATTATCTTTCCAATTCTGTTGCTTGCTCAACAAGTCCTCCGTATGCCACCTAAAATTACCGAGGGCATTGACGGAAAGCACCAGTCAGTCATCAACTGCTTTCTCCTAAGGTTACAATCTTTCTGGACAAAACTTTTTTTGTTGGAGTATTAAAGCTGAACTTTGATATGGAGACAAGACCTCAATCTTGATACAGTGAAAGAGGAAGTAAAAAATATAAACAAAAGAGAAAATAATCTCCACCACTGCCTGGTCTGTATCCTGACAAATTGTGAAGCATAAGACTTTGCCACAGATTATCATCTGTTTGACAGATCTCTGGGAGTTGACTTTACCAGGTACACAATGAAAGAAAATACTGTCAATAAAAAGGGGAAAGACATTCTACCAGGCCATAATTGGCATCATTCCTATCTCAATTGTCATTTTTATAGAAACCAAAAGCTCAAACTCTGCAGCTCATTATAATGAAAGATAATTTAGGCTTTAAATTTTGCAGGTGTCTTAAGATAAAATACAATCTGCATTAATTAAAATACTCCTGCTTATAAATATGCCTATGATGGGTTCAGGAGAACAAAACTACCATGAAATAAATACTTCAAAGATAATTAAACTAAAATAAAGGCTTTGTAGACTCACATTGCTTTCATTATTTAGATAAATATGCACATTCATGTTTATGTTTGTTGACTTAGAGTCTCTTCCTCATGGATTGTCATAGCTCCCTAATACGGCATTCTTCCATAATCGAGCATTGCCTCCAATCTCGCCTACTCCCTGAAGCTTTTCTGAAATCGATAACATTTTCCTTCTCTTCTCCTCATCTCTGCCCACAGCTTTTTAACCTGCACCGCCTTCATTCACACTTTGTTTGTGGGTTCACCAGAGTTCTGCCTTTGATCTTGTCCTCTCATTTACGTGGACAATATCCTTTACTTCAATAAAGGAGTACTAACCTCCCGAGTCCTAAGTTGTCCTCCTCAGCTCTGCCTGAATGTCCTGTGGACTTTGGAAATACATATCGAATACTGTGTTCATCATGTCTGCCCTCCCCAAACCTGCACCACGTTCTATATTCGCAACCTTGGCTCATGATGTTATTATTGACCCAGTGACTCTTCTCCCTGCCTCTTCTTCCACGGAGCTTCCAAATCTTCACGAAAGCTGTCTCAGACAAAGCATTTCGTCCCACTCCCAAGGTCACAGTGTAGTTTAGGCTCTGATCGTTTCTTATCTGGACCATTTCAGTAGTTTCCTCTTTCGATATTCCTGTTGCCAGGTCATTCCCTACTCCATAACACTGTCTGAGATATCTACAGAACAAACACAACTCTGTTGTTTCTGCGATTCAAACCTGCACTGGTTCCTTTTTTGCCTAAAGGATTAAGTACGAATTTGTAGGTTAGGAAAACTTGTTGGTTGGGAAATGCTCTAATAGCTACTCTCTTTCAGCTTCATACCCCACCCACCCACATCAGTTCCCAGCCTATACTTGGCTCCAGCTTTTATCTACTTAACATAGGCTTTTTTTTTTTTTCTTCTTCTTCTTCTTAATACTATTCTTTTTGTCTGGAATGACTTTCCTTTTCTTCCTTTGTCTAGCAGCTTTTAAAAATAAAATTTGTTTACTGAGACTATTTGAAGTTTACTATATAAATTATTTTTTATTTTGTGTAAGCTTTTGGGTAGAAAGTTTTAAAGCCCTATCAGCTTATTTTCAGGGTCAAAAGTGTGGACTTAGAATTTCTGGGCTAATAAAAATCACTTATAAATCCAATAGTAATGGAGACAAAGATAGATATATATGTGTGTATGTGTGTGTGTGTGTGCGTGTGTGTGTTAAAAGTTAAGAGTAATAAAAGACATATGAATTGGAAAAAAAGAAACAAAACTGTCCCCATTTGCAGATCGCATAATTGTACAATTTCCAAGTGAGCATCAAATATATACATACATAAGACCAAGAATATTTAAAACTTTATCAGTTTATAGAAGTCAAGAAAAGAGAAAGCAAAAATAAATACCTAGCACTTGCTCGCTCTCTTTCTACCCCCGCCACTCTCTCTCTCTCTCTTTCTCTCTGTATATATATATATACACACACACACACACACACATATACACACACACACACATATACACACACACACATACATACCTACATGTATAATACATACTATGGTGAATAAAAACATAAGATAAAAAAATCAAAGTTTGTCCAATAAATAGAAATCTATTTAGCTCATGTATTAAAGGACAGATGTCTCCTTCAGATTTCACGTTTTATAAATGAGAAAAACTGAAGTGCATGGGCCTAAATGACTTGTGGGTGTTCCCAAAGCAAATTGGATCTCGGGTCCAGACTGAAACCCAGTCCCCCTAATTCCCATGCTTGCATGCTGTAAGTAAACAAACAAACAAACAAACAAATAAATATAAACAACTTTTACTCCAGAAATGGCCTACTTCACCAAATATATCCCACTAGATTTGCTGGCATGCCTTGTGATATCCTCAAATCATAAAAGAAGTGAAATGTGCCTGAAAACAGAATTACATTTCTTCTCCAGAGTAAAGGCTCTTCAGTATTTCAAAAGTCATTTATTTTTCAATTTTGCCATTTTTCAATTTCTCAACATGTGGATGAGGGAACCTACTCTGAATCTAAAACCCGGAACATGATGACTCAAGCAGGCATTGAGTTCCTGAGTAGAGTCCCTTCCCCAGCCCCCAGGGGCATGTTGGTGGTGTCCAGTACCTGAGCTGAGGGAGCTGCACCCCCAAGGAAGACAACATTATAAATCATGTGATCATTAAATGAAATCGAGCAAGGGGCCTATATCTTAATTAGTGCTACAGACATACCTCATTTTATCGTACTTCACAGATATTGCATTTTTTACAAATTGAAGGTCTGTGGCAATCCTGGTTCAAGCAAGCTTATTGGGGCCATTTTTCTAACATTTGCTCGCTTTGTGTCTCTGTGTCACATTTTGGTAATTCTTGCAAAAGTTTTCGTTATTATTATATTTGTCACGGTGATCTGTGATCAGTGACCTTTGAGAAACTGTTCATGAAAGGAAGAGCCAGTCGATGCAGTAAACTTCGTTGTTGTCTTTTAAGGAGTTGCCACAGCCACCTCGACCTCCAGCAACCATCGCTGTGATCGGTCAGCAGCCATCTACATCAAGGCAAGACCTTCCACCAGGAGAAAGATTGTAGTTCACTAAAGGCGTAGATGATGGCTAGCATTTTTTAGCAATAAAGTATTTTTAAATTAAGGTAAGTACATTGTGTTTTTAGACATAATGCTATCGCACACTTAACAAATCACAGTAGAGTATAAACATAATGTTTATATGCATTGGGAAACTAAAAAAAATCTGTGTGACTCACTTTATTGCTATATTTGCTTTATCATGGTGGTCTGGAACCACACCCGCCATATCTCCAAGGTATGCCTGCACTCTATTTCCTTTCACTTTGTCTTTGTCTTAAAAATGAATGAAGGGATAAAAATAAATATTATCAATTCCAGAGGCAACTAGACTGGTTTGGAATCAAAAGACTTAGGTTTGCATCTCACGAAGGCCATTGCTTAGCTGTGTGATCAAGAGGAAATTATTTGGCCACCATAGTCTTCAGTTTCTTCATCTGTAAAATGTGGAGCTATTAAAATTTCCTAAGATTGTTGAGATTCACTGAGATAAGAAAGTCTCTGGCTTTCACTAGGCATTTAACACAATTAAAAAAATGAATTTGAATTATTTTGAAGACTTAGATGTAGCGGTAGCAGTAGCGGACAACTACTTATTGCTATAAAATCGTTTTCCCGTGAAAATTTCTAGTCGAGCGTTTCTCTTCACATGCACGTTTCTGAGAATGCTTACGCCATCAGTGTGATGAATAACATCCGACAGTCTTAACAGATGCCAGAACGTGACGTGCTGAAGAAAAGAGCTGTCAACCTAGAACCGTCGACCCAAACTACTATTATAGAATAAAGCTGAAATAAAAGCAGTCAGACCACCAAAGGCAGAGTTTACTGTTCGAGAGTCCTGTGAAAGAACTACTAAAGCATTTACTTTGAGAACAGGTAGTTGAAACTAACAAAGCGAGTGCCATTCCAAAAGCAACAGTGACCAAAGAAAGTGATAAGCAAGCGAAAACACCCATAAAGTAGTTGCTCTAAAAATACTAGTTAGCAAGTCGTGGTCATTATAAATAAGGTGGACCTAAAATACTGCAGAAAATTATGTGGCAGATGAGAGAGAGATGATTGGAACTAAAACGTAAAGGACTTTATGTCCCTATCGTGGTCAAAAGGAAGATAAAAATACAAATAAAGTTTAGATTTTTAAAATCGAGGACACAAGTAAAACTTTAGGGGCAACTACTGGAACACCAGAAATCGATCCATAACTCCTTAACTAGCAGAAGGGAAATCAGGAGAATAAAGAAAATTGATGAATCTCACAGATAGTAGGAAAGGAGACGAGAAGAGAGAGCATGGTAAATAGAAGACACAAACCAAGAGACTTAAAAAATCTATAATCTTAATGTCGTGAGGAATTCCGTATCCATTAAGTAGATAAGAACGTGAGGGGAAGAATATTCTTCAACTTACAATAATGGCTACCTCTGAGGAAGAATGGAGAATGTGGGATGCAAGCGTGCTTTGGCGATATCAATAAAGTTTTATTTAAAAGTACCCTAAACAAAGATGGTAAAATGTTGACATTTGTTCTATCTTGGTACAAGGGTATCTGTTATATTATTTTCTGTTAATTTAAAATATATTATAAAAAATCCATAAAGTATGTGTTCACCAGGGCATATACATACAAATTAACAAAAAGAATATCTACCTTTTGTTATAAAAAAGTTTAACAAAATATAAGTATAAAATAGCGAAAGTATAATATGTAATTTGGGGAAAGTTCTAGGTAAGAGTTTAGATAGCATAGTCGGCGTACCATTTTGCTTGTCACATGTCCTCATTTCTGCACCATTCACTCCATCCTTCAGAGGCCAGGCCGTGGCCCCAGTGTGACCTGTGCTTGGTCTAGTGCAGACAATTGGGCTGGTGATTTTTGAAAGAGATGCGATGGCTTCCTGAAATTCTCTCTAGTGAGCAGATGATGGAGAAGGTCCTTGGAAAACCCAGTGCTGCGTGTCCTTTGATCGACACCATGATTTTCAGTTCAGTTTACTGGGAATTCTTTTAGGAATAGATCCAGGATTATAAAATAAAATTCGATACTAAAATGGAATTCCATCATAATAGGTCAGTGGCAGGATGGCAGGCTTGGTCTTTGTGGGGTGAATTTGGTCTTGTTCCACAGTCCTAGTGATTCTAACCACTGGAAAAGACTTCGTGATATAAACAGAACCTAGCAGGAGGTCTCGACAAACTCCCTCCTGTACGCAGATGTGTCATTGCCAGGATCAACTACTGCATATACCAGATCATTGCCTAGTTATGTGCAGAAGGTAGCCAATTTATTGTAAGCTAGGAAATACGATCCAAACAGACTGTCATTCTTTTGGGTCCACCGGTTCCCCATTTTCTCATTCCTCCTCACCACATCTTATCCCTTAAATCCCCACATGCAGTTTCTGCTCCATGCCCAGTCCCCACGCCAATTCTAGTCCGAGGAAAGCAGCACTTCCCCAGCCCTAGTGCTGACCTTGAAGCAGTCCTGCTAACCAGGCCCGCGTGCTCATCTCCAGCCTCCTCTGGCAGCTGCATTGGTCTTCTCCCTGAGTCCCCATCTGGTCACCCGCCTGGTATTTTAGGTGGGGGTCCTGCTCATCAGTTCCAAGGCATTAGATTTCAGTTCTCGCCTCCCAGGTAGCGATTGGGCCACTGTCTCTGGCAGATATTTTCTTGATGTCTCTTGTCAACATTTTTGGGATCTTTCGCACTTCCAAATTCTCAGTTGCTAAGTGTGTTAACTTTCTAGGGCTGCTGAAGCAAAGTACCACAAACTGAAAGGCTGTAACAACAGAAATGTATTGTCTCAATTCTGGAGGCTAGAAGTCCGAGATCAAGGCATCTGTAGGGCCAGGCTCCCTCTGAAGGGAGTGAGACAGGATCTGTTCCAAACTGCTCTCTACTTTCTGCTAGGACCTGGGCTTGTGGCAGCATACCTCTGTTCTTCCCGTGACGTTCTTCCTGCATCCAGGTCTGTCTCCGAATTTCCCCTTTCTATAATAACAGCAGTCTCACAGTCTTAGGAGCCCATATGCCTTTAGTTTTACCTCACTTTATCTACTGATATCTGCACGGCCCTACTTCCAAATGAGGTCACATCTGAGGTACTGGGGGTTGGGACTTTGACGAAAAATTTCAGAGGACACAATTCAACCTAAAACACTCTGTTTTCTTTAACTTGTTGGGTCACTGTTACTCATGTTTAATTTTTTTCATTCAGTCCCTTGTTTAGTCATTCAACCGATATGTGTTGAAAGCTCACCAAAATGTCAGAAACTCTGCCAGGCATAGGAGGAAATGAAGCCATGAGAGCGAAGGAAGTCAGCGTCCATCAGGAGGCACGGGGCGACAACGGAAGAGAGCTCATTTGGACTCTGCTTTCCAAGTCCAAGGATGACTCATTTCTCCCCCAGACTGTTTAACTGGTCATGAGCTGCTGGGTTTTGATGAAATCATTTGTCTAACTTACACGTCTACAAATTTCCTCAAATTGCCTGTGACTAAATTTATCTTTGACCAAGGAATCTATCATATCGATTTCACCATTTGTTATTTGTAAACTGTGTTTTCCTGAACTTTGGGTAGACAAGAGGGCTCATTTATTTAAGTTTTAGGGCTTGGAAAATCCATTTAGCATGCTACTGTTGGGCAATAAAAGTGATTTTTGATCAAGAAAGAACCGTGCGGAAAAAAGTTTTAGGCCTCCTGAGGAGGGATCTTTGTCCGAAAGAAAATATTCTATCTTTTCTAGAGAATAAATTAAAGAGTGAGCCTAATGGAAAATACAGAAGAAACAATTGGTAGAAGATATTTTCATCCAACTCCTGTTATATCACAATGGATCTTTCAGTCTCTAAAAAAATTGCATTGGAGAGTACTCCATTCTCCCTTTAAACAATCCCACGTGACCTTATGCGATAAAGTCTGCCTTTGCTGGGAGAGCCTGCACGTCAGGGTAAAGTCACGTGGAAAGTGCTAATGGACGCTTTCAGAATGACGGCCTCTCCAGAGCGATGCTTTTAAGTTCTTGTTAAGACTCTTGTGTGAGTGCGTGCGTGTGCGTGCGCACACGTGTGTGTTCATGCCTATGTGTAAATAAATACTAGTTTTCTCTCATCAGAAAAATTATACTTCCTCTCTACTACATTAAATTACACAGTGCTCAGTAACCTGAATACACCTGTTTCTTGGTATGGCACGAGATAGGCTGAAACTGGGGCCCATGGCTCAACTGACCCTTTGAAATTTAAGTGGTCAGAGAAAATATTCCTATTTGCATGGTATAATCCTCTAGTCAGATTGAGCGGTTTTGTTCACTCTGCACAGATCGGAGGCAGTATTTGTCATCCACTGCTGACTTTAAAATCACCAGTAACATCTAACTTGGTGAGCTTCAAACTAAAGGTTAAGAATTAAAGGCTGTCAGGTTGCTGCCCAAACCAATGCACTTTTTGAAATGGTCTTTGACAGCATTGGAGGCTTCGTTGAGATCTGGACACTTGATGGATTCATAAGGAATCATAAATTTCAGGGTTTAGGGTAATTTTACACATATAAGCACATATGCACTCATAGACATATATACGTATACCTATTTTCAAATGTTATTAATAAACAGTAATTTCAACCCAAAATAGGACTTGCTGATGTGGTTAAAGTGAATTCATATGATATTGATTTTCTGGGCCTAAGGATATTTTAGTGATTAATATTAACATAGGGCAGAGTGACCAATATACACTATACATATTTTTGAACATTCACAATGTTCCAGGCTACTATCTATGTTATCTAATTAAATTTAAAAAATATGAAGCACTATAAAGTATCAATTCCCTTTTAATTGCATTTTATAATTGCAGAAATACATGGAGAAGTTAAGTAACTTCTAGCTGAAAGTTCTACACCTAATGAATTCTGGAGCTAAGATCTAAATTTAAGACCACGTGATTCTAAAATGGGTAGGTGCTTTTTCCACTGCATAAAGCTGCTTTAAAGTTTCTGTTTGAGACTTTTCAACATGAGGTCCACAGACACCCAAGGGGTTTGTGGATGGAGTTCAGAGGGTCCACGAACACATGGGAAAAAATTACATCTTTTTTTTCACTAACGTCTAACTGAATTTTAGCACTTATTTCAATTATGCTAGTAACAGACCTTAGAAGTATTAGCTCTTGTTTCTGTTTGGTTTCACATTTGAGGGAGGAAAAGAATAGGAATAAGATGTGAATAGTGGACAAGGAAAAGCAAAAAGGTGTTCTCCCTGGTGACAGAAATCCAGGTTTTATATATTTGTAACTTTTAAATAAGGTGTACTCATACATGTCTGAATCGGAATTACCTTCAGAGTTTGTTAAATATACAGATTCCTGGACCTTGCTTTCCAGAAATTTCTATATAGCTGGTCTTGAGGTAAATTCTGCTCATCTGCTCCATGATCTACGTGCAGAAGGTACACAATAAGTGCTCTGAAGGGATGGATGGATGGATGGATGAATGGATGGATAAATGAATACTTGGATAAACTTGAAGAGAAAATACAGTAAAACAAGCAGAAGGCGCCAAGAGACAGTGAGCAAGACTGGCCTCAGCTAAGTGCTGTGTTTTCGCGGTCGGACCGCCTCTCACCACCTCTCCCCCCAGAGTCCCTGTGCTGGGGACCTACTGTGCATTTCCACCAAGTTAGACTCTTCTTTAATGCTGAAAAGACACATTATAACAATATCTTAGGGATGTGGGCAACTGTCAGGAACCCTCACATTACTGGCAACCTTCCTCCAAATAAATAAAAAATGTAGGAGACGATAAGGAAAGAGAACGAGGCTAAGAGAAGAGTTGAGATTGAAAAGGCCGCCATTCTCCTGATCACCACATTTCAATTTCCCTTCCCAGCTCCTCACCTCAAAAAACACTTTAATAGATGTAAGAACAGCATTTTAGGTAGATTCGGTGGGGAAGGGGGCTATAGATTTTCCTGAGAGTGGCTTCAGGGTTGAGGAGTATTTTGTAAATACTGATACTGAGTTCTGCTTTTGCCTGATGACATTTAATTTATTAAAAGCATTTATTAGTGACAGTCGAATGGATTTTTCTTGTACTTATACACCACATAGGAAGTGAAAAAGGAATTTTCTATGACATTAGCCTCATGCTCTATTTGATATGTATTGGAGCCAGACTAGAATCTACATATGTTAAAATAATCACCTCATTATGAGGCCATTTATTGCTAGTCAAGCCACCTTACTTCCTGTAGAGAAATAAGATGCTGCGTGTGCAAAAGCTACTAATGGTGGCAAAAAAAAAAAAAAAAAAAGATAAGGAGGGAGCAAAGCTGCTGTGAGCTCTGTAGCTCACTTATTTTTCGAGCAGCTATTGACATTGTAAGAGAGTTTTTTTTTAATTTTATTTTAAAAACCAAAAAGCAGATATTCAAGTATGTCTAATATGGGTAGGTATAAAAGGAATAACTGTCAACTATCGCTTATGTACTCAAAGGATTTAGTTAATAAAACAGGGTACCATGCTGTTGCTACTTAATTAGTAATTTTTTTCCCCTCCTTTGGGCTCAAATTCTAGCAACGATAGGAATTATTTAACCCAGAAATGTCAGGTTTGATGAGGATTATGGGTATTCTGGGTAATAATATTAAGCATGCTTTTCTTAGATAATCTTAGTGCTGATAATGAAATGGTGGAGATTTGGTCCTCTCAGACTTCCGGGGCCCATTCAGAGACTCTCATCGCCACCTTACCGAGGGACACAAGCTGTGCCACTCAGGCTCACTGGGCTTGCCTGCCATGTTCTCTTCCGAGGGAAGTGGCCATGCTTTCCTCACACTTCTTACCACAAAGTAGCCATGCTTTCCTCACAGTCACAGATTAACTGACCTCGGGGCGAACAGTGGACCGAAAGAGAGACAGCTGGCTTATAAACTAACCTGTGACACACAGCCTGGCACCAACAATGAACCGAGCCAATGAGAGTCACTCTTCAGAATTTCAAAACACGTGTATACATTCTCAGTTGATGGAGAAAGCTGAGGCCAAAGGTTATACTTTGGAGAGGGGCTGGACATGCCCTGTCGATAGTAAGCCGAAGGCACGAATGAGCGAAACTTGGAAGAAATCAAGGAAGTCAACTGAGAGAGATGGAAAACTGGACTCGGTCAACAGAAAGATGCCATGGCGAGGACAGAGCGGAGGCCATTTCTATTTATTTTCCATGACGTTCAGCTGGGTCCAGTTCTTATTCTTGGTCTCTTGGGAGAGCTACTTTTGTTTCCTGGCAGTAAACCATCCTTTTCCTGAAAAACGTTAAGTGAGTCTTTTTTTTTTTTTCTCATGAGTAAATGTGTCCGGTTAGATAGACGCACTTCAAAATGCCAAAGTTGAAGGTAGCTTAAGAACCCACAGATGAGTGTGAGTAGTCTGAATCTCTAAAATTCCAATATTTGATGCTTTTGATCTACAGAAATGTCCATTTCCTGGGGTTCGACCTGATGCTGGGCCTGATGTGTGCCATCCTGGGCATGTAGGGAGAAATCCCTCAACATCCACCATCTTAGCTTAGCTAAGTCATTACACTTCCCAGAACCTTGCTGTTTCCTGTCTCCATAAAATCATTTACATTACTCCCTCTGACTGGAATGCTATTCCCTAACTTATCTACCTGAAAATTCCTATTTGTCTTCAAGATTTATTTCAAATGTCAGTTCTTCTGTGAAATGTTCCCCAATTTCACTAGATTTAACTGATACCCTTTTCATTCTAGTTTTCCTTGATACCCAGTCCTCTTACTTTATTTTAGTATAAACTACACTAAGCTCCTCTTACCTGTTAAAATCAGTCTAAAAGCCTACCTAAAAGGCCATGAGGTTCTTGAGAGCAAGGACCATGGTTTTAATTCTTTCTGTTTCCGGCACGAGTCAGTGCTTGGTATTTGTGTGCTTTTAACTAACCTAAGACACCTTGAATTTTAAAGGATGATCCCAAACAACTCAAAAATTCAAAAATTGAAAGGTACTCATCAGGCAGTAACATCACATATATTACCCACCACCTACATGTGGAACAAAATAAGCTTGGAAAAATAAAAATGAACCCCAGTATTTTGAAATTTAAGGTGCTAAACATAATTTATATCCAATATTTCCACTCAAATAATTGTTGAATATGCTGCTTGAATTATAGCCAAGAAAATGAATACTCTGCCCTTTGGAATAAAAACCCAGTTTCCTTGTAACTATATCCTTCCTTCCGTTGAGAGTCTGAGAATAGTTTAAATTAATCTCTTAATTTTAAAATAACTAAGTCACAGGGATATAATGTGCAGCAAAGGGAAAATAGCCAATAATATCGTAACAACATTGTACGGTGGCAGATGGTTACTAGACTTATTGATCACATCATAAGATATATAAATGTCAAATCACTACGTTTTATACCTGAAACTAATATAATATCATATGTCAACTATAATAAAAATAAATTAAAAAATTAATCTGTTAATTTATTCTGATATCCATTGGAAATATTGGTTTGAAATGGACTCTGTGGGTAAAATAGAGACCTTAACTTTTTTTTGAGTAGAGAAGTCAATGATAAGATTTGCTTTTTAGAAACTCGTAGGAACAGCTGGAAGGAGACACTGTGGACAGGAAGACCGGGTAAGGAAATGCACAGTCTAAACTGAGACAGTGGAGACGGGAAGACGGGGAGGGACAATTTGCAGTACTCACAGTAGAGCCACCAAGGTTTTATATACACAGATAGAGCTATGCAATGCTATTTACTTTCAAAGCCATTTGGTAAGGTAATGCTCTTCATTTTTTTTGGAATTTGTATTACGAAAATGGATAACAGTTTTCTCACAGAGAAGCTTTCGATCCTTATACAAGTGAAAATCACAACGCCGACTTAGAAAGAGCTAATTGTCACACACGAGGAATGTGCTCACCGCACGTTAGGAAGGAGCACTCTGTTAAGAAAAGGTGTTCGCATGTTTCCCACTACTACTGCTAGGGAACCGGGGATACACGGGGAATACCAAGACTCACTCATTTGGATACAGCTTCATTGTGTCTATGTCCTAGAAAATAAGACGTTCATGTTTTGCTCATAAAGAACAACAAAATAATTGGTATAAATTGGGGTATATGTGAAGTTCAATCGAAGGGACTTAGTATAAGTAGCAAGTCTCAGTCTGCACACTGAAGAATTTTTTTTTTTCAGCCCTCGAGGTACAGAGTCAAAGCAAATTCAACAATATTCAAATAACAGAGAGGATTTTGATTCTCAAAACGACCTGAGTTTTTAGTTGGTACCTTTGAAAAACCTCGCATAATAACACAATTAAAAATTGTAGTTTAAGTTGTGGGTTGATTCTCAATTTAGTACCAAGTGATTTGCAAAAATATCCCCCTAGAGGCTCAGGACAGAAACTTTGGTGTCACCATCGGTTCCTTTCTTTACTTTTTCTTCCTCACATCCAAAACAAATACTAAGATCTATTCATCCTACATTCTGTGTGGTCTTTTCACCCACACTTGCAACAATGTGGAAGATTACAAAAATGGCCGCAGAACTTTGCAACTCCTTTTATCAAGAATCTACTTCCCCATCCCTTGAATCTGGCTTGATGTTGTGACTTGCTTTGACCAATGGAATGCTGCAGAAATGAGGTTCAAGAAATTTTAAGACTAAGACTCAAGAGACCTCGCAGCTTTTGCTAGCATGCTCTTGGATTCCTGTGACTACCACAAGAAGAATCCCCATTCGATCCTACAATAACATAATTACTTAGGAGGAGGGTACTGCTATGACCCCCACATTAACAATCAGGAACCTAAGGCATAGAGAAGCTGAGTAACTTGGCTGAGGTTATAGAGCTAATCACTGGTCCCCCAGGCTAATCACTGCCTAGGACTCAAACCCAGGCACCCTGACGACAGAACCTGTACTCTTCACCACCACGCACTTAGGCAGAGAGATTTGGGTTAACCAGGGACAGATATCCCCTTGTGCATGGTGATGGGAGAAGTCTGCACCCATCGCTTTGGGTAACGCTTATCAGAGCTGCAATCACTTGTTCAAAACTATGTCTTTAGCAATAGTTTGTAAGTATCTTGCTTTCTGTGTATCCTCAGTGGCTGGGAAGGTCCCAGACATGATGCAGGTGTTTAAAAGAGAATTATTATTTCCCTTTTACAGAATTCCTACATCAAAAATCCCAATCTTTAAATGTATAAGTAGCCTCTGAGTTTTCACTTCAACTATTAATAAGTGTTTATGTACCACACACACACACGCACGCACGCACACGCACACACACGCGCGGAGACAATGACCCCACTGCTCACTGCCTGTTAGTACTCATCACTCCATCAATATAGCAAGAGAAACAAATGGCATATTGATGTGCAGTTCTGAGAAGGTATCATAACTTTAAAATAAGAGGACAATAGTATTTATTCCTTGAGCTTTCCTCTTTGTTCTGGTTGCGAAGAAAGTTCATAATTAAGTATTATGTTTAGTTATTGTAGATTTTCTCATCCAGCAGATTTTTATCTCTTTCTCTAATTTTCCTCTCTTACTTTTGATTATTTCCTTTGTTTTATCAGTAGTTGTTTTGGTCTTCTTAGTTTTGTGCTTTTGTTATTAGAGGCTTAAATCTTTTGGGGAGTAGACAGGCCATGAGAAAGTCTGCAAACCCATAAGTGATATATTTTTATTTTTGTTTACTTAACAGTTACAGTGTATAGAATTAGAAATGGAATATGGTTATCACCTACGTGGCGCCATATCTTTCAAACAAAGTAACAGTTTATTTCCTCTGGGCCACAGTGGAAGATTAACATCATGTCATGTACACACATTCAGAATCATCTCAAGGAAAGTCCCGCCCTGCCACCCTGTCTTTCTCCTTTTGTTTTTGTATTCAGTCTGTTCACAAGGGATTGATCCTTATTTCCAACCATTCAAGGTTAAATCTGCTAATCCATGGGTTCCACATTGTTCGGCTTCAGGTTGGGGTGGAGAGCAGCTGTGGGTTTGATAGCGCACCCACTAAAGCATATGCTCACAATCGCCCTGCGGGAGTGTGCCTCTGACAACTGCATTCAGAGTGTTCACATGTGCCAAACACAGTCTAGCCTTTAACATATTAAGAAGTAACCAAATCATCAGGGTTTCATACTTCACTGGCACCATGCAGGTTACAGACCTTTCTCAAAGGGTAAAAGCTTATGCGGCTTTCTTTAGTTCAGCAATAAATATTTATAGGATTACCAGCCCATTGTAAATGGGATAACCAAATGCATTCTAATGCAAAACTGCTGGCTGCTTATCTAGCTGTTTGACAGAAAGAAATTACATGACCCATTCTCTTTTTTGTGCCCTCCTGTTACTGCTCCCTGGATCACCCATGATGGACCCTCTGTAGATTTATTTTTATATTTTTTTATTTTACAACCTTTTCAAACATTTGTTTGAAAAATAGTCAGCTATCTCAAAAGTACTGGCATAAACATTATTCTGTTAACACTAGCAACTGCTACCCTCTGTTGATGTATCTATGTGTGAGTTATGGAGTACGTTCAAAATTCAGGCAAGTTTCAGATTTTCCCTGACTTTTACTTCCTTTTGTGCTCTTTAGGTCTTTTTTTTTCATGTGTGTGTAGCCAGCCAGTCAGCCAGTAATGTTTAGAGAGCTTGTTTCCCTTGATTTTCTCCTGCACATGTGCAGCCTCCCAGCTCCAAAATAATCATGGGGGTGATGTCTCATCACTTTTGTCATATAATGTAATGTATCAGGAGATGGACATCTCATCATATTTGCCATATTTCATTGGTTAGAATCTGGTCCCAGGTTCTGCCCACACTCAAGGGGAGGGGATTATGTAAAGGCATAAATCCTAGAAGGAAAGAATTATTGGGGGTTCCTTAGCATCCATCCATCACACAGAAAAGGTCATTGGGGAGCTCAGTGTTGACCTACTTTGTGGTGGGCGGTTGGAAAGGTGTAAATTAGGATTTTCAGAGGATGATTAAATCTCTAAATTGTTTAGAAGAATCAACCTAACTTTTAATTCACTAGACTGGAGACAAGGTGAGGTTTTAGAAATTTTGGATTTGATGACACAAAGAAGGTTCATTGCACTGCAGTAAGAGAGGAACTATAGGATGCTGAACTATTTAAGTGGAAGGAAGCAGTACAATGACTTACTGAAGGAATAATGAGATTAGATGGAAGCACTGGATTTGTAGATTGCTTCAATAAAACTTTCTTAGGCTCAGATTATCTTAATCAACTCGAAAACAATTAACTTGTTATTTTATTGGTGAATATATATTTTTTCATATTGAGTTAACTGGGTTCAATAAATTGAATTAAATGAATGGGGCATGATGTAAACAGAATTTTAATTTTAATCTGTGGATGTTAATAGGATTTGAAATAGGACAAATATGGAAATTAAAAGAGCACTGAAGTGCCTTAGCACCTATTGATATTTTAAATTAGATTCATCACCACATAATTTATTACATCTTAAGTTACCTGTCTCAATAATCAGGACATATTACTGTGTCCACAAAACCTGGATGCTCTAATTAGTGCCTGGCATAAACTTGTCTTATTTAACTTCCTCTGACAAGCAAAGTTCCTATTCAATCACTAGACTAAAATGTGGATTCTAGGCATTAGTGATGAAATCTAATTTAAAATAACAAGAAATGAAAAAAGAGCCGGTTTTGAACAGACAGGTGTGTTTTGGTTTTCAAGAGTGTCAATATCCTGAAATGAAAGAAATTTTGATTCAAAAGGCTTAATTCATCATGGATGCCCACAACTTTGCAATGAGAATACGTTAAAATCACAGACGATATATATATA
>NW_006443225.1:7895471-7899067 GCF_000325575.1 Pteropus alecto | reverse complement strand
TTAAAAAACCATGACTTTTTATCTTGAAAAATTTGAATTCTATTTGATCATAAAAATGGTCATCAACAGCCTGAAGCTTGAAATCTGCATGATAAATTTACAATCTGCAGCCTTCTACCTAATCTTTTGGATTTTTGAATTTAAAAGGGAAGTTATATTTCTTGATGCTTCTTTAAGGACACTAATGACAAACAAGCCATGCCACCTATTGTTACAATCAGTCTGCGTTCATGAAGCCTGGGTTGGAGCATGTTGTAACAGACTCTGTTCCCTGCGGAAGATGGACTCGGAACTGCCATTCCTTTCAATGACTGTCCTCTTCTCAGCCCGAAGCACATGTCCATTTCCCATGACAGAACTCAGGGCACAGCATCCGTGCGGATGACCATAACTTCTGCTCTCCAGGTCACACTTTGTGGGGCAGAGAGTGCTACCTAAGTCTCAAGCAGAAGTCTATACCTTCTTTATAGCTTCACAAGAAGGAGGGGGAGCCAGATTTTACACTAGGCACAGAAGGATCATGGCTAATAAACTTGTAGATGACCATTCAACTTATCTCTCACAATCTTATTTCATAGGGCATCGCAAATTTTTAACCAGTACTTTGCTGATAGGATCCTATATTTGCATTAACAACTGTTGCAAGATTATTAAATATATACAATTATATATGCATGTCTGCTGAATGTATATATATATAAATGTGTATAAATATATCTATAAATATATGTAACTATATGTAACATATATAGTTATATATTGACAATTTGTTAACTGTCATATGAAAGTTGTTGAATTTTTATTAGCTCCTCCTTTCTTACAGTGTAGCTCCTATACAAATATTAATCCTGACTCAGTGGTCAAGAAAGAAAATAAAAATTGAATATACCATATCTACTCCAGGAACAAAGCAGTCAAATGAGAGCACACTTCTGAATTAGAGGCAGGTGAACTGTGCATATGCAAAGTCTTTTCATCAATCTCAAAGTTACACAGGCTGAATCAAGTACTGACAGGTTGAGAAGGGGTTCTAGATTAAGACATTGAAATTATTCTGTAAATTGAAACCCCATTCTCTGATTTCCCTATTTTTTTTTCATGCAGTCCCAGACCTGTCATAATTTCATGTTCTTATGTAACCACAGAAACGTCTTCAAAGCCTCACCTAAAAAATTATCTAGTCCTTTGGATTTTTGTTTTGATGATTAGCTCCATTAAAGGGAATAATTTGGAATGGAATTTTTTACCTCTGGCCAGTACCTATTGGACACAGAAGTCTCACGATTTGAATATTCTGACTTACATGACACTGTGAAATAGATGCAAAAATTTGCAAATTTACTCATTAGAACTCTAATATCTTTCCAAATATACTAAAAGATGCATTTATATTTACATTATCTTTTGCTTTATGTATTAACAAAGTATCCTCAATAAGCACAGTAGGTTTGAGATCCATCAGAAGTAAGTTTGATTCTCCTTCTCTAATACTGACCACAGGGCCTTGAACAAGATATATTATTATGTCATAGTTTCATCATATGTAAATTAGAGATAATCAAGACTAGCTTGTATTACTCTTGGAAAGATTATGCAAGATAACACTGCAAAGGAAGACACTAGTCACAGTCTACATCTAATAAATGACAGCTATGTTTTTATTATTATTATTATCATTGATTTTAAAATATTTCATAGCCAAGCCTTAGAACACAGTTTTCTATTTATTTGGATTAATTTAGCTGATTACTTAAAAGCTGTTGTGTATCCTGAACATTTTAATTGTTCGTGTTTCCTTGTCTGCATCACTACTTGATTCTTTGCTTCTAACTAATTATTATGCATTGAAAATATTTTTGTGAATTTTATATAAATAAATGTAAATAAAGAGCACCACTTCTCTATAGCTTTCTTGCTATTTTTAGTCAAATATGAGTGGCTGATACTGCGCTAATTGCTTTAAACCATTATGAAATCACAATCAATTTTGAACCATTAGAATGGCAAGGTTTTCCAACATGAGAAGGTATAGCTTCTACTTCTACATGATACTTCTTTTAGGCTATGTAAGTTTCATGATATATCTGGAGTATTTCTCTAATTATTAAAAATATTGAAAAATAATCTGTTCTATTGCTATTATTTTATATGTTGAGACTAGATAAAAGCAAAATCTCCAGAGTTTCATCTCAGTAACTAGCAGCATCATTTACTCCACTGTTCAATACCATACCCTAAGCTCCATCCTAATTTCTTCCTTTTCTTCACATGGCACTTCCTGTCTTCCTGTGAGAACTATTGTCTAGGCGTTTCTATCTCTGCTGCTACCGTCAAGTCCAAGCCACACCATCTTCTCTCGCGTGGTCTACTGGAATAGCCTATGAATTATTCTTCCTCAGTCCCTTCTCCGAGCAGCTCCAGAGTTGCTTTCCCAAATGTAGAGCATGTCATGCTCCTGGCTGAAGCACGGTAATATCCGCCCAGTGTTTTACAATCCAAATTCTGTCTTCTTTAACCTCTACCTACTTCCCTGCTTTCATCTTTCATCACTTGAGCCATGTGACTCTTTCTGTTTCCTTTGGGATATTCTTAGCTCCACTCTAAAAGACTTCATTGATATATCAGCTCAAATGCCAATTCCTCAGAAATGTCTTCTCTGGCTACTCTGATCATTATCGACTAAACCAATTTGATCATTTATAATCAAGTCCTTTTTATGAGTAGATATTTAGAAAAAGTCAAGGGCCAAAGTGTTTCTCTCTCACAACTTTGCTACCAGAAATCAAGCCAGTCTCACGCTCTGCCACACACAGATCATTATTAGCAAACAACACAAAACCTGTTTTGCAAGCTCAATGAAGTTCCAGCTCTCTGTTCTTTTGAGCATCTGAAAAGCTGCTTCTGACAACATTCTAGTAACAAGATGCAACCGTACTTTGAGTTGGAGTCAGTCAACAGAATTCTCACGTTTCTGAACAAAGGGCTGATGGGAACCCAAACTCTAGAGCCCCATTCCAGAGTGAGTTCTTTATTGAAAACACGTAATTAGGTTTTGAAAATAAATACGTGCCTAAATATGTTAAGAGCAAGAACGGGTTTAAGACTCACCATGTGTCCAAATTTTAACTCTTTTGTTCTATTGACCCGGGTCTTTCCCCGAGCTGCTGTCTGAAAGCAGACACCTGGGCTGCCCTTGGGCACGTGGACGGAACCAAGTTATCTCCTAACGTCCCCTCACAGTCACGGGCCAAGTCTCAGTAATTTTGGGGGGTGCCTATCCTCTGATTTCCATCCTCACTGATCCTTCACAACTTTTCTTTAACCAGTATTTCTCAAATTATTTCCCTTAGAAAATTGTTTGGGAATTCCAGAATTTTTTTTTTCAATTAAAAAATGTTTTTCAAAGTTCTATTTTGAAATAACTTAAGATTTACAGAAAATTTTGAAAAAGTGGTTCAAAGAACTCCTGTATATCATTCATCTAGTCTCCTCAAATGTTTGCATCTTACACAATTATAAAACCAGGAAATGAGTACTGGTACAATACTACTATTTAATCCAACGACTTAATGCAATTTTCAACAACTGTCCCACAA
>NW_006443225.1:7878488-7895458 GCF_000325575.1 Pteropus alecto | reverse complement strand
TTTTTTTTTTTTTTTGGGTCCATTATCACGTTTCATTCAGTTGTCACGTTTCCTCAGGCTTCCTTATTCTGGAGGAGTCCCTCAGTCTTTGATTTTCATGTTTTTTTTTTTTTTTTAAATAGTAAGATTTCTCAGAAACTTTAATATACCAATTTATATAGTGAATTTCTAAGAAGTGGATATAACATGACATCAGTCAAACTTATGTCACCATGGAATCCTTCTTGGGATTCAATGTGTAAGACAGGTATGCCAAGGATGCTCTGGGGCATTTGGGCCCAGACTATTATAAGAATATCCTGATATGTGTTGCTGCTTATCTGCTCCATCTTGCACGTGCCTGTTAGAATAGCTGCTTGAAATCAGAGTCCTGTGTATGACACTTTCCTGCTTATAAACCAAAATAGCTCTTTATTTTACTTCAAGTAAAGGCCCAGAGTCTTAACCTGGCATTCAAGAGCCTCCATTATCCATTAACCTTTCTTTCCAAATTAAGTCACTACTTCTATGTATATACTCTTTACTTATGCTAAAGTGAACTACTCACTATTCCCCTGGTTTCTTATTTTCCTCTCTCTGCTTACGCTGTTCCTTCTGCATGGAACACATGTGAAAGTAACCAAAGGTTCTCTCCGTTGCAAGATCCAATTGTAGCCATGGGAAATCCAGACCTTGGTTTTCTTTGAGCTTGCCTTCGACAAGTTGTAATAAGAATTTATCAAAACCCGTGTCTGGACCTCTCTTTGGCAAAGGCAGCTCTATTTCCTGGGACTGTGAACTCCAGAAAAAGTTTCTCTGCCTTCTTGTTAGGACAATCAGCCCGTTGCTTGTTTTTGCTCTGCTGAATGCTTCCTTTTTGGCTTAGTGAGACCAAAGAGAGATAGCAGAGTCAAAAGGGTGAGCCTGTCTTTGTCGCATGGAATTCAGATATATACTGTTCTCTAGATAGCTTTTTATTACTTTTTAATTGTGTGTGTGTGTGTGTGTGTGTGTGTGTGTGTGTGTGTGTGTGTGTGTGTGTGTATTATGTATCTAAAGAGATTTATGTAATCCCACCAGTAATGCATTTAGGATGTCCTTGAAATAAAGTTTGGTCCATTAAAAAAAAATTCACTTCCGAAAGTAAATTCTTTGGGCTGAAATGAAAAATCCCAGCGTCCTTGAATACTACTTTCTCCTGTGAACCCTGGAGGTACTTAGAATCTTAATTATCTGTCCTGTCTCATTTTCTGTCCTGTTCTGGCACTTTGATGGTCTATCTGATCTCCCCTTGTAGGCTGAAAGATAACATGGTGTGGATATGTCAAGTTCAACTTTGTTTAGTTTAATTCCATCCTCTCATCTCCAAAGCACTTAGCATGGTGCTTCGTACATAGCAAGGGCTTACTGAGTATGTTTTTCTGAATGAATGATAAACTGCCTGTTTTCATTTAGAAAAGAATATAAAAATGACATGACAAGATTTTCTTTATGGAATTTATACAAAATTTGGTTAAAGGGAGAGTGCAAATGTTTTTGAATTAATTCTTGTTATTATGAAAGCTACTTTCCCCTGCCCCCCAATCTCATAATTATTCCTACCTAGGGCTAAAGATAAAATGTCTGCCAGCATCTGAATGATGTTAAATTACCCCAAGTAAAGCATCAATAAAGTTAGCTTTCTCGCTTCTAATATCTCCATGAGCCTACAGTCACAATGTTTGTCTTGATTAATTACTAAACATATCTCATATTATCTATATTAATGGTTTTTATGCTAGATATGATTTCTAATTAAGCTTTGCATTTCTTTGATGAAACTGTATTTAGGTCTACCAAATGTCATAGCTCGCTTTTGCACTAAATAGTCAATGTTTAGCAGATTATTTGAAACTAGTAGGACAGTAATAATTTATGAAGACCTGAAAACATGTGTGGGATAATTATGAGCATCTGGGCCTTGGGAGACTTAATTCTATTGTTAGGAAATGGTATGGAACTTGTGGTTTGAGAAATAAATATCTGTGATAACTGATTAACATATGAACTAAAATCCAATATATTATTAATGAGAATGCTATGATACGAGAGGAATATAAACTTTAAATGCTCACATGTTTTAAGTTGTTAAAGCCCATAGTTGCTGAGTACAAGTGACAGATATTAATCTTAGATTTATGTAAGATCAACAATTTATATAAAAGCTCAGAATTGCTGTCTATAACCCAGATGTTTCCAAAACACGGATCTATATGTAAACAAAATGCATGGTAGATTGCCTAAATTCCACTTAGGGTTTTACTGGTGGGCAGGTGAGGGCTTTACGAATGTGAATTGTAGTCCTGAAAATGTTGCTGAATATTGTACATGTCTCTATAACAGAAAAAAATATTAAAAGTATATGATAAGATATTATTCAGCCATTAAAAGGAATGACGTCCTGATATATGCTACGTGAGTGAACCGTGACAACACCCTAAGAGAAAGAAGCCAGACACAAAACCCCTTATATTATATGGTTTCCCTTATATGAAATGTCCAGAATAAGCAAATCTATAGAAGACAAAGGCTTAAGGTTGGGGAAGAAGAGAAGATAAGAAGTAATAGCTCAAGGGTTTAGGTTTCTTTTTAAGGTGATGAATATCTGTAAAATTGTGGCAATGGTTGCACATATCTGTGAATATACTGAAAACTATTGAATTGTACACTTTAAATGAGTGAATTGTATGGTGTGTGAATTGTATCTCAGTAAAGCCTTTAATAATGTATGCACACTTCAAAGACAGAATGAACGCACTGCATAGGCATGCATGCTGGGAAAGAAATGACTTAAATTACATTCGCCAAACAAACACTTTCAAACTTCCACAATCGTACTGACCAGGTACACTCTGGTTCCTAAATGCAAATGGTTCTGCCAGAGGCTTCTCAGTATTATTGACATGGTAATTCTTCCCCACAACTACATACTCTTCTAAATATTTTGATGGTCCAATAAATGATTCCTTTATGGAAGTTTAGATACACTGTTGATTCAGTTTTCTGAGGGTGGAATTCAATAAGAGACCAGAGATGGTGTACAGAGAGTAACTGATCTAAATACTTAATACTTCTAGTTCGCATTTAGAAATTGCTCAATATTTGATACAGGCAGGAAGCATCAATTTCATATAAAAATGAATTCTCAGAGAAAAACGTGATTCTAGGAAGAATTTAGGGTAGGAGAGGTTGGCCATGATTCCCTTCCTCTTACCAGCACTGAGAAAGCCCCAGAGAGCAAGCAAGAAAATAAGAAATCTGATGTACTTAGCATTTTCCAAGTGTTGAAATCTTCCATTTTTTTAACAATAAAAAGGTGGTTAAGAGATGTTTTCAAGGGTGAAAGGCAACAGTTTGAACTATTCACTGCATGAATCTTTAAACTACCATATCACGCTCTTTCTTACTTTCAAATACTGGAGTTGCCAAGCAAACCCCATCAACACAACAGGAGAGTCTCAGTCTTACAGCTCTGAGAGAGTTTACCACTGAGCTCAGCAAAGGGCTACGAGAAAGATGGAGATTCTCTTTCCACTGTCATGAGGAAGCTCAGCAAAGTGGTTAGGACCGTGCACTCTTGAGCCCATCTGCCTGGGTTTGAGGTCCAGCTTCACTCGGTCACCGGCTGCGTGATCTTGGGCAAATTATTTAACCTCTCTGTGTGTCTCAGTTTTCACATTTATAAAATAATGAATAAAATAACACCTATTTCTTAGGTCATTTTGAGGATTAAGCGAGTTCTTATTTGTAAAACACTCAGAGCAGCTCCAAGCACATACTAACAGTTTGTTAAATAAATGCAAATGTTAACACAGAAATCAAACAAAAAGAAACCCACTATCACTGATAGCAATTGGAACTTATTTTAAAAGCTTATCCTCTGACTTGCATTCTCACACTGTGTGAGTGCATGTTACTGAACTAGCAATAGTATCATCTGCTCCTGTCACCGTGCCATTTACTTTAAGCAGATGGAACAGATACCCACACAGCCTTTTGGATAAGAATGCCACAGGATACCTTGTGGTCTAATGCTACCTCACCCTTCTCTGCTGAGATTTAATTTATCTTTACGCTGAATGTGTCTGATATGAAGGACAGAGAACAGTGGAGAATGTTGATGTGACTAGATAAATGCAATGCAAAGAACATAGGGATGAGGGAAAACCAATTTTCTGAGCACTGATTCCCAGCTCCCGCCATGGTGACGACCTCCAAAGACATTAAAGAATGAGATTTGTCGCCTATCAGATATAAAGGAGAATATCTTGACAGCAAGAATTCAAGACAATGTATATGTAAAACTGACTCCAAAGAGAGATAGATGAGCTGAGTTTAAAAGATCTCTTCCAGGTTTAGAGATTAGGATTTGTCAGCTAGTTATAAAAATGAGCTCCTTTAAAATATATGTACATTGATTAATAGTTAACATGAGTACATAAATCTGTTTATCTAAAAATAACTAATCTTAAAAAATTAAAAATGGCCATAAAATGCATATTCATTATTGACTTATTGACCTCAGAACTGGCAGTCCACTGAAATAGAATATCTAGTAATAACTAAGATTTAAAAGTGCCTTCAATGATCAAATAAATAGGATGAGATTTGGGAATGTTTAATAATCTAAAAACAACCATTACATCTGTTCCACTCTTCTATACAAGTCATATGATGATTAAATGGTATTACTGAAAATGTGATGCAACATTAAAATCCTTTTTGGGGGAAACATACACATCTTTTTTCTTTTTTAAAATCTTACCTCTTTTTCTTGATTGCTTATTTAAATTGTAAATTCCTTTTCATGGTATACGTATGGCCTTAAAAATTAACATAGTTATTGTTATCTGTCTAATAATCATGTTGATATATTGTTATAGTATCTCTTTAACAGCATATCTTTAGACATACTCGGGTTTTACAATATAGGTTAAACATACCTATAAATAACAGTGAAAAGAACATTATGAAGGCGGTTTTTTGTTCCTATCAAATCATTTTTCTTAGGAGAAATTCTACTGAATGGGGTTACAGGGCCCAAAGTTGTGGACATTTTAATGGTTTTTACAATAAAGAATGCTTTTACCAATAACTAAGTAACAATTTACGATTAATGCTATTTATTACTTTAAAAGTTGCTAAATGAAATAATTTAAAATTTTAATTTGCACATATCAAGTTACTATCAAGAATAATCATATTCCATAACTTTGTTTACAATTTGTGTTTTCTCTTATGTGTTACATTTATTCATTTTATAAATTGATTTAATTATTAAAATTTCATGGTATTATTCATTTAAATGATTTCGCCATGTGTTATGGATAATGACCATTTGCCATCAATATATGATGCAAATATGACTTTTAGTTACTATTTTTATTTTAGTTTTGTATGATTCATGTTCAGACATTTGGGAATTAAACAAGTAAAATATAGCACTGTAGAATGAGATTAAAGGGCAAGCGAATCCACCAGAAACATTTAATCTATTGCTTCTAGTAAAATAAAAAACATACTATATTTTGCGTTGTCATATTCAATTTCGTATATATGTTTCCACTTTAAATCTGTGGTGTTAAATTTCCAAAGTGAATATCTGATTTGAAAACATGTACGGCACAGTGCTTATAATTGAAATGGCCATAGTTTTAAATTTTCACCAGAAGCTGTTTCGATACTCCCCTTATAGTAGCAAAGTTTAGCAACCAAGACAGGCTAAATCAGTGAAGTCACTCTCAAAATAAAGACTCTATGGATGTGGAAGCAGAAATTCAAAGGTGGAGTCGCAGTCTTGGGGCAAATTAATGTTTCTTTTCCCTGCATCTGGGCGCCCTCGCCATCCAAAGAAACAACATCTAAATTGGGAATAACCTGGAAGGATGTTTTCCAGATAGGTTCTCTTTACCAAAGTGTATGAAACAAAATCAAGACATAGCCTTGTTAAATTACATCCAATGTTTAAAAGTTATGCACTTTGCGTTTGTAAATCTAAAATCCAGAAAACGTATACAGCAATTTACTCTACAATTCTAAATTAGTGGCCGTGCTGAATTGGCATAGCCCTCGGCATTAGGGATGTAGGGTAAATTGGGAGTCAGAGTCACAGCTTCCTAATGGCCTTTCACTGGCTACTTCAATCCTTGTTCACTGTGGTAATTCTGAGATTTTTCATGAAAAGATGAAATATACTCAGTCAGTCAAAATATGCTTGAGAGGCAGAGGTAGGCAAAACTTCTAGGGGGCCAGAATGAGGAAAATACATAGAAAATAAAACTGTGGACCTCAAAATAGGGATTTATGATTGTGTGTCCTATGAGGATCATAGGAATGGCATTTTTCATGTAGGAAATGGGTGTCAGGTGTGAGATTAAAGAACCAAATTCAATAAATAGTGCATCACCAGGATGAAGTCTTTTGGCCTTTGAAGAAGGACCAGTCCAGTAGGACAGGGACAATGAAAGAGTAATTGTAATAATACCAGAAGGACAGTTGTCTCCTTTATCCTTGGTCATACGTTCCAAGACTCCAGTGGATGCTCGAAACCTGTATTTACATAGGTATATACATACCTATGATAATGTTTGATTTACAACTTAGGCATAGTAAGAGATTAACAACAACTAATAATGACATAGAAAAATTATAACAATATCCTGTAATACAAGTTATGTGATATGCTCTTTCTCTCAAAATATCTTATCGTACTGTACTCACCCTCCTCGTGACGATGAGATGGTAAGATGCCAAACCATTCCTGAATCTGTGTAACCATCCCTCACTTGCAGTACATAGCTTGGTGTCGCTTCAGGGGTACCTTGCTGAAGTCTTCCTCTAGGCTCAATGCTTTCAAGACACTGCTGTCAATCGAAACACCTTTTCTGTTCATGTCTTCCGCCCACAGTTTTAACGCCTTTCCCATCTTAACTAAGCGCTTATCCCATACTCTGGCTATAATTTTTGCAGTTTGAGATGTGTCAGCAAAAAGAGCACAGATTTTCTTCCTTCTTCACAATTTCATGGATAGATTTGTTCTTACTATAGACCTTGGCGACCTCAGCATATGATTTTTTTCTTTCCTTATTAAGTCAAGAATTTTCACCTTTTCACTTCAGGGAAGCACTTTGCAGTTTTTCTTTGGCCTACCCGAATTTCCGGCATCACTACCCCTGTGCTTTGGGGCCACTGTTAAGTAAAATAAGGGTGACTTGAACATAAGCACTGTGAAATCACCACAGTCGAGCTGATAACTGAGATGACCACTACGTGACTAACGGGTAGGGGGCCTCTCTACAGCATGGAGACGCTGGACAAATGGATGAGTCACATTCAGGGCAGAACGTATCAGGACAATGCGAAATTTCATCACCTATGCTACGCAGAACTGCGTGCAATTTAAAACGTATGAAATGTTTATTTCTGGAATTTTCCAATTAACGTTTTCAGACCTCGATTGACTGAAACCACAGAAAGCAAAACCACGGATAAGCGGGGGAGGACTGTGCTAGCAATGCGTAGCTCCAAGCTCTTCTGTGCCACGCGCGGTGCACACCATTTTTATACACATTCCTTTCATTTTCCAGACTAAGGGCACCTTCTCTCTGGCTCCTGCATTTTTCTGTGCATTCACCCCTACTGGGTTTTTGATCAACGGATTCTTTCTTTTGTTTTTATCCGTTTCAGACTTGGGAATCCCTCCTTCGTTGGTCATGTATTCATTCGACAAATTTTATGTGCCATCACTCTCCTAGTTACTGGGATAACAGAAATGAACAAGTAAAAAAATGACACAGTTCTAGCTTTCAAGGAACTTTCATTCTTCTATATAGACCAGAGAGTCAGTGATAAAATGCTGTGTATAATAGTTACATATAATTATAATACATAATTGATATTTATTATGTATTATATATTATGTTATATATGTGCATATATATATCCAAAAATCATTGTTATATTTGGATGAGGTTAACAGTCCAAATGTCCATCAATAAGGGATCATTAAATAATGAAACACTGATGTACTAATATGGAAATAACTCCAAAATATATCATAAGTAAAAAAGGGGACGATTCCAAAAGTGTACATGTCATATGTTGTCGGGGAAAAATAAGAATAAAGAGTCATATTTTATTGTATTTGCATAAAGATGCGTACTCATATGCATAGCAGTGATGAACACACAAAACAAAACTGGTTGCTTATTGAGGGGCAGAGATGGGGGAACCAGGCACAAGGTGGGAGGGAGTTTTTCACTAAATGTATTTCTATGTTTTTTAACTAAGTGAACGTATTATCCGTTAGAAAGATAATATTATTTGGCCATAAAAAGGAGTGAAATTTTGCCGTTTGCTACAATATGGATGGACCTTGAGGGCATTATGCTAAGCAAAATAAGTCAGACAAAGAAAGATAAATACTATATGATCTCACTTATGTGCAGAATCTAAAAACAACAACAATAACAAAAACCAGGCTCATAGATACAGAGACAGATTGGCGGTTCGGGCTGGAGAAGGCGGGTGAAGTGGGCAAAGGAGGTCAAAAGGTACAAACTTCCAGTGATAAAGTGAGTAAGTCATCTATAGCCATAAACCCAGAGGGACCCCCGCCACCATCCTGGCCACCTCCTTCAGACCCTCTCCTATGTTCTTCTGGAGAGTTCTGCACTTCCGCAATGTAAGGGGCAGCAGGGCCTGGGGACCCTACCCCATCTCAAAGCTGTGTGTCTGTTTGCTTAGCTGTTGCCGCCGCAACGCAGGCCGTTAAATATTGCAATCGCCATTCCCGTTTTTCAGTAATAAGGCTGAGATCTCAGTGCACGTAGGCAACTCATCAAGGAACTACTCCCTTATCGTTAGATTAAAAACCCGCAATTCTAATATTGTAAATATATTCATATTAAGTGGAAAATACAAGCAACCGATATAAAATCTAAGACAATACATAATTTGATAGTTCTGAAACAAATTCAGGATATATTTCATTTTAATAGAAAAAGAAAAATATTGGAAGTCTTGTCTCAGATTTATTACACAAGAAAAGTCAGAGATCAGCACCTAATCCTTTTCTTGCCGGAAGGCTAAACAGTATAGTCCTGACTATGTATGCAGGTAGACAGCTTTGAATGTTCACTAAAATAACATGCTGAGGGATTCATTTATAAATGACAAGTACTTTTAGGTGGCAACATACACTTCGTTTCATATTTCTCTTTTGCATAGGTTTTTATGTGACAGTTCAGCTCCTTATCAAATAAATACTTTCCACCTTACTATTCATTTGAATTGGAGTTACTATGGGGAAATGACTTTTTGATTTTAGAGGATTCTGCTGCATTATAAGGATTTGGGCACTATGCCATCATTCTTTGAAATGGCTTAGCAATTCGCTATGAATAATTTTCAAAAGAAGAGGCTCTGCCCACATATGAAAGATTCTAGAAAAACAATTCCACAAGAACCTTTAGAATCTAGTATATGATAATAGAGTACTCTTTTACCATGAAATAGATTGAAAATTTGCCTCCACTCTTTACTACAAAGATGTGTATATATATATATAGCCACACTGTAACTGCTAGAAGATTAAAAAAAGACCAGAGAATAGGGGAAGACAAATAATAGTATGTTATATTTAAACTTGTAAAAATGATATAGAAACCAAGAATAAGCAGATTCCCTGTTATATCTCTGCAAGAAAATTCCTTAACTTTGAGGTACAACCTCCTACTTTGAATTCAATGTCAAATTTGTCTTTCATTGAATAAAAACACTAAAAGAGCTTTCATTTTGAAAAATTCTAATCTTTTGTCTTTCTAAAAGCTTCTAATGAAAATGTGCTCTAAAACACTATGTTAAAACATGACATATGCAGGTTAAAGAACAGTAATTAATTAAGTGACATAAGACTGCTACATCTTGAAGCTCAAGTGAGCTGTTTTCCCTAATACGCTCACTTTTCTATAGCCCCCTCCCAAAATGATGCTGGGTTTGGTCGTATCAGCATGCGAGCACCTGTAGTCAGTGGGACAAGAGTAAGCATTACTCAGGTACAGGCTTACCTCGGATATATTAGGGGTTCGGTCCTGACCACCAAAATAAAGTGAGTATTGCAATAAAGTGAGTCACACGAATTTTGGGTTTCCCCGTGTTTAAACTAAACTGTCATCTATTACGTGTGCGATAGAATTATGACTAAAAAGACAATGTACATACCTTAATAAAAAACATTTTACTGCTGAAAAATGCTAACCATCATCTGAGCCTGTTGGAAAAATGGTGCCAGTAGACTTGCTCGATGCAGGGTTGCCATAAACTTTCAATTTGTAAAAAAAAAAAAAATGCAGCATCTGTAAGGTACAGTGGAGTGAAGTGCAGTAGAACGAGCTTTGCCTGCAGAGGCTTGATAAATGCCTGCCCTGGGCTTCCCCTCTCAGAACTCAGGTGCTTTGCTGTAAGAAAGCCTGCCAGGTGTTCTGCAAAGAGAGAAGCTGTGGAGGAGAACATGGGCCAACAGCCGGCACCAGACGCATGAGTGACGCCTGCTTGGACCGTCTAGGCCCAGCAGATGTCCTGGTTGAAAAGTTCAGGTGTGTGACCCTAGCCAACCACACGCGGAGCAGAGGAACTACCCAGCTGAGTCTTGCCCAAATACTTGACCCACAGAACTCTAAGCAATAAATTGGTATTGTTTTAAGTGACTGGATTTTAGAATATTTTGTTACATAGCAGTAGGTAACAAATACAGGAAGTGATAGTATGAATTTCTCAAAGTTCTTTCTAGAAACATTTCTAAGGTACATTCTTCACTGACATACACCTGCTATATTTCCGTCATCTATTAATTTATTATTGATCCTATATTTCTCACTTGACTTTAACCAGTTGGACAGAAAGACGGAGGTGGTTAGTTTATGTGAAAGCATGGTTAAAAATGGCTTTATTGTGTATTGACTCAAACAAGTACTTGCTGGATCTCAAAAATACAACATTCTTGATGATGGTCTATATCTTAAGTTAATTCCACTCACACTCTGATCTAACTGTGGGTGGGATGGTCTGGTGGAAACAAATTAATTTTAATTCCAAACACATAAACCCTCTGTGGTTCAATCAAGCCATCTCTTCTCTCTGTTGCTCTATGTGGAACTGTATCCTGACACATAATTCTACTGAAATATGTAAGACTCTTTGGAGGGATTTGTTTTCTTAAGGAATAATTTTTTGAAATATAAAGTTCATTAGATTGAGCAAACTATTGGGTGTGTTTCTATCCTTCTTTTCTCTGGAATGAATGTGCATTAGTAAAAGAATGCCTTAGAAGTAAAAGCAGTAATAGAAAAGTAAGTAGAAGAGCCCAAGATGGTGAATGGCTAATGCACCACTCCGGAAAACAGAGATACTATTTCATTGAATGGTGTGGACTCTATCTCAAGTTCGAAACTCCAGCAACTAACTGGTTCTAAAAACAAAGTGTCTTTGTTTTTAGACACTGCTGAGAAATGCTAACCATCATCTGAGCCTGTTGGAAAAGTGTCTGGATGCCCACAGGAAAAGATGTAACCTGCTATTAAGTACAATGTTAGCATAGCACTGCTGTTTGCATTGTTTAAAGGGTTCTTTGCGTGCTTATGGATGGTGTCACCTACCAGCTGGGTGTGGAAGGAAGATTCCGATATAAAACGCCAGTAAAGGAGAGTCCTGACCAGACAGTGACACGAACGTGATACTTACGGAGAGGAGTATTTGGATGGCACTGTGGATGACCTCCAGGTACTGGAAGTCCACGATGCAGCCTGTGACGGACACATACGTGTAGTCATCCATCATGCCGTGGGCTGACGGGGGCAGCACTCTTCGGACACAGCCAGGCCCATGTTCCCGCCACCATGACCGGTGAACAGAAATGTTGAATGTCATTAGATCTGTATCCTAGGTGGGCAGGAGACAGGAGAACAAAAGCAGATAATCGTACCACATTGTGTCTTTGATTTTTACCTCAGGGATTATAAAAAAGGAATGAAATCGTTAAAATGGTTTAAATTTTGAATGAAAAGTAACAAAACCCAAAATCCATAATGGCTATATGTACCACATGCCTAAATTGTGGAGTAATACTTGTTTGATGTCGAGATACAATCCTTTGATTAATAACATTTTAAGGTAAGTACACAGCAACAGTCCAGAGATCAGACCCTCTACATATATTCATTTTAAAATTTATTTTGTTCATTCTGAAACTCTTCATCTGCATTTTTTTGTTTGTTTGTTTCATCATCATCGATATCGCCATCATGGACTGGTATTTATTGAGTGCTTTATTGCACGTTAGACATTTTTCTAAAACATTTTTCATATATTACATCTTTTAATTTTCATGTACATACTATCATCAACCCAATTTACAGTAGACCGAATAATGGTCCTCCCCAAACACATGTTAAGTCCTACTCTCTGGAACCATGAATCTTATCTTCTATGGCAATAGAAGACTTTGCAAATGTGATTGAGTTAAGGCTCATGAGATGGGGGCATTAACTTAGACGACCTGAGTGGACCCTAAATGTAATCACATGTAACCTCATGAGAGGCCAGCAGAGGGAGGTTAGACATAAGAAAGCAGAGGAGAAGGCGACGTGACCATGGAGGCAGAGATCGGAGTGATGTGGCCACAAGCCCAGGGATGTTGGCCACCACTAGAAGCTGGAAGAAATAAGAAAGCTCCAGAGGGAGCATAGCACCTGCCAACACCTTGATCTCAGCCCAGTGAAACTGATTTCAGACTTCTGGCCTCCAGAACTGTGAGAGAGTAAATTTCTATTGAGTAAGACACCATATTTGTGGTAATTTGTTATAGAGCAGCCATAAGCAACTAATATAGGTGAGAAAAGTAAGTCACAGAGAGGTGAAATAAATTGCCCAATTTGGTTAATGAATAAATTAAATAAATTGCCTATTAAGTGGTAGACCTGGAATTTGATCCTACGCAGTCTGTGCTTTTAGCTATGACCTGGTACCACCCCATTACCTACTGTGTACTCTCTCTCCCAACCCCTTACGATTCTTCATGCCCCGAAGGGAGCTAGGTCCTTCTTCCTCAGTTGTTTCCAGAAAATTTCACACAGCCAGAGCAAAAGAATAAAGAAGGCAATCCTTGACGCAGAGCTCTTAGCAGAGACAACAGCCCAGGTGTTTAATCCTCAAGAGATGCCCTTTAGTATCTGTAGAGTGTGGGCCAAGAAGGGCTAAGATCATAATGTTTTTGTCATAACAATACTTTGAAAAGAATCGATGAGGAACCAGTCTCTAGATTCCCCAATAAATGAAAGATTACAGCTTCCACCTGTGCAGAGCTGGAAGGAGGAGGTGTGGTGATGGAGTGAGGGCGAGGAGGCACGTGGACCAGGACACTAGACCTGCAGGGGCCTGCGGATACTTTGTTTATTTCCCAGCCACCACCTGGAGCAAGCTCTGTTGTTACTAGTTCCAGGGCACCGTGTTGGAGGGGGTGCCATACGTGGTCTTTGCTCAGAGCCCCAGAGGCTGTCCAGTGATCGAGCAATGCCAGTGAGGCTGAGGACAGAAGGGTGAGGACAGTCCCCACCTCTGTGGCTCAGGGAGATTGTAGGTGCCAGAAATAGAGTTTGGGACTCGGAAAACAGGGTAAGCTGGAGTGAAATGCAAAGCCCTTGAACTTATATGTGGCTGAGACGAAAACAACCAGCCTGAGAGTTCTCTGAGCATTGACGGTGGGTAAACCCTCTCTCGTTATCCTCTGCTATACATGTATATGAACCATGAACTTAGAATTTTCAGTTCACGTCAGTAGGACAAGTTACTCTACAGTTTTAGATTTTCCTCAACTCAGGAATTCAAAGTACCATTACAAGTATGCCTCAGATTATATTACTAATAAAACATTTTACTTCTTTTTTTTTTGGTTGTTTGTTTGCTACATGTATCATTCAGTTACCTTCACAGTTATAGCACTTTATTGATAATAAAACATTTTACATCATTTCTTTTTATTGTTGGCTTGCTACATGAGTCATTTACAGTAACCCTCTGAAGGGAAAATATTACAGAAAAATAATTGCTTTAGCTAGTGAATTCAGTTTAACACAAGGCAATTTACCTGCAGGCAAACGGCACACTGATTGCTTCCTTTCCTGGTCATCAAATTTAATCTCTTACAGTTACTCTTGATGACTACAGATGAAGTATTATTTCCCATTTTAATAGAATTCATTAGGTTTACTATGAACTTGCATAATCTCAAAATTTATAGCAATTTCTATTGCAGAACTGTAAGTTTCTTTCAATATGACTTTGACTAAAATTTATATTATACAAATAAAACAAAAGTGAATGTACAAACTAATGATACATATTTGTTACGCTCATAAAATCAGTATAGTTCTCACTTAATTTGTTGGTGCTATAACATATTTATAAACTGCACTATTCTTTGCAAATTAAAATTTGAACGAGAACATCAATAGTGTTGGGGACCAGGGCAGGCCGCCCCCAAATATAGTAAATTGGCATACTGATTAATTTGAATAAAAGTTACTTGAGAAACAGTGCAAGAGGAATACTCTGATGCTCCTCTCTGTGCCCTGAAAGTAGGAAATAAATCTCCCTGTTAAAGGTACCCACCTTGTACCAGGAGGCACAGAGACTTCCTTATCACCAGGGCCCAGAAGTCTATATGAACAAACCTTTTTATTTCTTTACTAATTTACTACCCTAATCCCAAGTTAAGCACCCAAGCCTAAATTTCTTTATCCTGTCAATTCCTCGCAAACTTATTGTTTCTTTATCTAAAAAGTATAAAAGCTGACTGTTTTGGTCATTTCTTTAGGTGCAATTTCTGTGAGACTTTCATCTGTATGAATTAAATATTTTTTTTTCCTACTGTTAATCTGTTTTGTGTCAATTTAACTAGACCAGACAAAAGAACCAGGAGGAAGGAGGTGTGAAATTTCCCCCTACCTGCAATAGCATCTAATTATATTTAAAGTTCAAACTTCTTACTTAAATTTGGTATAGAATCATATCGTAAGCTTCTATCCCATTCAGTAGCTAGATTTCAAACATTTAAAAAAGCCTTAACACATGATAACTCAATTTCATATATGAGGTACATCAGAGGAAATGCCACAGAGACAACTAAAAGAATGTTTTTGTGAAGAGAAATAAATAACTACAGAAGATCCGTTATTTTGTGGGAGCTTTTCATTACCTCATCAAAGCACGTAGTTGGGAAACACAGGAGTTAATACTTAACCATAGTAAACACTGTAATCTTAAAAATAATTTTGAGTACCTCAGATGTCATTTCCCTTTCAAGTCTTGGAATTAGACTGTTAGGTGTGATTTAAGCACACCACAGTTAAGACATTGACCACTGATGTCCCTGCAATTTAAAAGATATAAATGATGGTATTTGTATTTATGAAAGTATATGTGATTACCAAGGGACAGTTTCTAGAACAAGAAAGAAGAGAGCAAGGGGAGAGAAGAGAAACATGGAAGAAAAGCAGAAGGGTTTGGCAGGTGTGAGGACAGCCTGGAGCGAGGGAGTGTGTCAGGGCCAACAGGAGAGAGAATTTCAGGGACGTTGCTAATGCCATAGTCTCAGAGCCTGAGAAAAGGCCATCAAATCTGCTGATTGGTGGGGGGACAGGGGACCTGACAAAATGCGATGCCAGGAGGGTACTGGGAGTGAAAAACTGGATTACGAGGATTTGAGGGAACTCAGAAGAGAGGATTTGGAGTTTATTTTTTTGAAGTTTGGGAATCAAGGTGGTGAGAATATATGGTGGTGGCTTCAAGGGAGGTCAAGGAGAACAAGAGTCAACACGTAGAGAACCAGATGTCAGTTAGACCTGCTCACGCTCACCACGTTATTACTTGAGAGACAGTTATTCCAGAATATCTGCTTTTGTCCAATAGATACTTGAGTAAACAGTAAGTGTTTAAAAGTTCTTTTATCTCATTAGTGTGAATCACAAACTTTTTCCTGTTTTCCTCAAATACTCAAATTTAAAAAAAGAAAAAAAAGAATCTCCAGAGTTCTTTGAAATGTTCATTCATTAAGTGTGGATGTAGACATTCTACTTGTAGGGAGTAGTCACCGTCTTGGAATCAGCTCACGTCTTAAAAAATCTCAATATTCACTTCTTTCATAGTAGACCACTACATAATTTCTCATGAATCAAGGAGATAGTGTCTCTCTTATTTTTTATGTTCTTTAAACCACCTGCTTGTCTGATATGTGTCTAATTTAACTTTAGCTAATTCTATTTGTAGAAATGGAGTCCCAGCTACTTATAATATTCATTTTTTCCCCCTTTCTCCTTAGCTGTGGCTCAGAGTCACTGAATCTATTTTTATATGGCTAGCTACTTTCTTTGTGTTATCATTTTCTTTTATCAAAAGGCAGTCTTTCTGGAAGTGAAAACGTGACATTGGAGAGAGTCCACATGAATTTAAGAAAATAGATTTTGCTCAATTTTAGAGTTACCTTCGGGTTTTCATTTATATACTAGAATTCATGTCAGTTGAAACTTCTTTTGAAATACTTGTTCATCTCAGAATATAAATTAGAAAACTTAAAACAACTTTCTTACATTTCTCATTATCTTCTTTTTACTGAAGCAGTAAGTATTTCAGAGAGCACTGTAGATCTATAAAATAAAGGACCAACACAGCACCCTGTAGTGAGGTTTAAGTGCTTGGAACCTGTAAACAAAGACTTAGCACCAGTTCAAATACATCAATAATTCTATGTGATTTCCTACATTAAAAGCAGCCTTTACAGATAGGCGTTAAAGGTATTCAAGCATCCATTGGGACGCGTTTGTCATCTGCTCTTGTTTCCATGGACCATGAAAGTTCCTCAGGCTATGAACAAGTGGTGATCATTTAGGCCTGGGCCACTG
>NW_006443225.1:7877964-7878471 GCF_000325575.1 Pteropus alecto | reverse complement strand
GCAGAGTGAGGAGGGCCGCCGACCATCTCGGTTTCCTGTTTCATCCTTACAACGAGGTATTGCTGGGACTTTTCAGTTCTCTAACACCGATCGTACGCCAGAGGCAGAGCGACAAGTACTCAACCCTTTCATCTTCATTCTAGGGCTTAATTCCTTGGACTGGACCACTTCAGGAAGCAATGAAGCCTCACCCATCTATTCGACAGATATTTATGGAGTTTCTAACATGAACTACGTATTGGGACTTAACAGTAAACTTAAGAGATATTACTCCAGCCCTCGTAAAACGTATATTCTAGTGGACAAAAACAGTCATAAAGTAAACAAACAAGTAGACAAAAGTAATTATACATTGCAAAACCTAATGTGAAGAAAACGGTGTGCTGGAGGGTGACCGGGATGAGGAAGGGAGTTGCTTTGTACAAGGCGGTCAAAGAAGGCCTCCCCGACAGTTGACATGTGGGCTAAGACCTGTTAGATGAGAAAGAACCAGACCCGTGAAGATTG
>NW_006443225.1:7862831-7877935 GCF_000325575.1 Pteropus alecto | reverse complement strand
TGGGGAGACCAGGAGACAGCAGAGGTGTCAGCGTCTCAGGGGCTGCCCGAGGCCCAGACCGGATGCGGGTGGCATAAGGAGAGGTCGAAGACACAGGATTTTACCCAAAGTCCAGTTGTGAAATCAAATACTGATATCACCTGCTGTGCATTTTCTAAAAGTTCATTTTAATAATTGTATAGACCAGGGGCCCCCAACCTTTGTGGCACCAGGCACCGATGCTCCTCTGAGAATCTAACGCCTGATGATCTGAGGCGGAGCTGAGGCGGTGATGCTGGCGCTGGGGAGCGGCTGTGAATACAGATGAAGCTTCGCTCCCCAGCCCACCCACTGATATCACCTGCTGTGCATTTTCTAAAAGTTCATTTTAATAATTGTATAGACCAGGGGCCCCCAACCTTTGTGGCACCAGGGACCGGTGCTCCTCTGAGAATCTAACGCCTGATGATCTGAGGCGGAGCTGAGGCGGTGATGCTGGCGCTGGGGAGCGGCTGCAAATACAGATGAAGCTTCGCTCCCCAGCCCACCACTCACCTCCCGCTGTGCCGCCCGGTTCCTAACAGGCCACAGACCAGTACTTGTGTGTGGCCTGGGGTTGGGGACCCCTGGTATAGACAATGGATTTCACTGGGTTAAAAGTGGAAGCCAGTCAGGTGGTTATCGTAGCAGGTTTGTGACTTGGGGAGAAAGGTGGTGGCAGCGGATGGGGCAGGACAGAAAAAGGCAGAATAGCCTATGGAGATGAGAGGACGAGTGAAGGATGACTCAGGTCTCTGACTGAGCAGAAAGGCTCCCATCTGCTGTTCTTTGAAGAAGAGGCAGCGGTGAGCCAGCGGCAGACAATAATTACAGCAGTCGAGGGCTGGGCACCCTGGCCCTGTACAGGGGGAAAGAATGGGGCACAAAAACAGTATTTCTATGAATTTGGCATTTTAAAACCATTTTCCTTCTACGTAGAATAAAACAAAATAAGTAATCACATTAAATGATGCTAAAAATAAGGATCTGCAGTGTAAAAGAGACAGTTATAGGGTCAAAGAAAAGAAATGTTAATACTGTGATTTTGAAAACAGTCTGCTGTTCTTGATGGTATCATAAATTTAAATAATATATTTTATTATCTTTTTTTTGACTTTAGAAATAAGAACTAAAATATTGCCCATTATCAATTAATCTTGAGAATGATTAAATCAGTTCATTTACATTACCTCCTGATGTTACCTAAACAACTTTTATTATTATGCGTTCAGTTTTGGCTCTAATCCATTCAGTCATAATGTTGATTGTTTAATTTTCAAAAAGATGTGTAATATTTGTGTTCATTTATTTTGTTCCAATCTTTCAATTTATTCAGTTGAATACCTTGGTCCTATAGCAAACAGCACTTAAAAAACTTCTATTTATATTCATATCTGGATTAGCTGAATTTTAGGATTAGTACAGTTTTAGTCTGTAAGTATATATACTCATTGTTTTATCTAAAGGATGAATATAAGCTCTATCTCCTCAGTCTTTGAAGGTTTGGCACTAAATGCATGGCACCTTGTACATGAAAATACAATTTTATTGCTGAAAAAATACTGTGATGTTAAAACTGAACTGAAAATATCAAAATGCACTCATGATTTTAAATGATTATATAGAATGCGTGTGTGTGTGTGATCTCTGTCCACTAAAATGGCTTAGAAACAATGTCACCTCAATAACAACAAGCACCAATATGATTCCCCACTAAAAAGAACCAAGGCTATTCCCTGGAGACATGGTAAATATAGGTGTGGTGCAAAGAAGAAGCAGGGAGAGTGTGGAATATATTTTTTGTGCTAGAAAGCAAGAAAATTTTCAAAAATTGATGGGTCGTGTTAAAAGGACATAGGAGCCAGTATGATTGGTCTATCGTTTGGCTAAACTTGTGACAATTGGAACATTAATAACAATAATGATTAAGTCAGATGAAACACATGGAATCCGTGAAAATCTGATTCTATAATGCTTGAAAAGAAAGCCAGAAAACTCATTGTTAATATTTAAAGCAGCTTATTTAAACACTTTTTTTTGTGATTTCTGCTCAATTTTGCTATGAGTTGCTCTATAAAATGAAGTTTATTATTTATAAAAAACAACCACACTTGACAAATGAGAAAAGAGAAAGAATTAAGATCTATTTTGCCTTCTCAGTAGGAATTCCATATCGACATAACCAAGCTGATGAGGTAAAGCTCTACATTACTGATGATCATCAGGCACTAAATATCAAAAGAGTGGAAGAATTAAAAAAAAAAAAAAGGCCAATCTTAAATGGAATAATGCGGCAACGTCTAGAAGTTTAAAATGGGACTGCCTTATAATTCTGCACTTTTACCTCTCTGCATCTATCCTAGCTCACGAACACACACGTATACACATATGAGAGTGCTCATAACAGTGTTGTATGCAATAGCAAAAACTTGGAAACAACGTAAATGTAAATGTCTATTGAAAATTAATAAATTGGTATTCATGGAATCACATACTATGTGAAGTAGAAATAAAGTAAGCTTATGTATATTAAAAAGGGTGGGTCTCTCAAATGTAATGTTGGAAAAAAGTATCAAGTTGTGGAAAAAATAAGTATCGTGTGACTTCAGTTGCATAAAGTTTAAAAAGTCGCATGGCAATACTATGTATTTTTTTAGGAATGCACGTATATATATGGCATTATTTTAAATAAATATACAAATATAATAAATATTAAATGCAAAGTATAGTGTGAGGAAAGGGATCAGGAAATAGTAAATAAGAAAGGTTTAACTGTGTTGAAAAGTTTTATGACTTTATTTCATTGGTGATAACATGAGTATTTGTTGACTTATTTTAATACTTTTTATTCAGTATTACATACTGCTCGAAGATAAAAATTAAAATTAAAAAAACATACTTCCATTTCTCTGCATTCCAATTGCCACTACCATAGACTGGCCAACCACTATTTCTAAGACAATTGCAATGACTTCTAAAAGCGATTTCTGGCATCTTCTCTTATTCTCCTCCAATTTATTTTCCTTATTACAACCAGAATAATGTCTTTTAAACCTGAATGTGCTAATGTCACTAGTTGCTTAAAAAGCACTTCAATGGTGTCCCATTCCGTAAAGATACAAGATTAACTCCCTGCCATAGCTCGAAAGGTCTTTACTTACCCTGCTTCTCATCACTTCTCTAGACCCACTCTTGTTTTCCTTTCCTTCATGCTTCATTCTGTAAGCATACTGAACCTCTTTCCATTCCCCAAATGAACCATTCTAATTTGTTGGTCTTCACACATTCTGTTTCATCTTCAAAGAACACTGTTTTTCACTCTCATCCTTCACCTCCTTCCCCTGTCTCTACAAATTAAGCCCCCTGCTTCCTGGTTACCTAGCTAACTCCTCTTTATGTTTAGGCTTCAGCAGCGACATTGCTTCCTCTGGAAAGTCATCCTTGGCTCCTGGAGAGTCATCTCTGGAAAGTCTGGGCAATATAACCCTTCTTTGTGCTCCCAACTGCCCAATTCTTCTGTATAATTTTATATCTTTATTTGAGTCAAGATGAAACATTACTTTTTTATAATCAGTTTTCTGACCCACCTATCATATGATAAGCCAACTAGCACCTGCTTTGTTTTTTAAGTGTCAGAGTTATAATAACACCTGTGTATATTAATTTATGTGTGTATATGAATGTGTATATATATGTATATATGTGTTTATATATATATATATATACATACACATGTGTATCTATCTATCTATCTATCTATCTATCTATCTATCTATCTATCTATCTATATCTGTATATATATATATCTCAAATGAATGAATGAACTTCACTGCTGGGATTTTGAGACACAATCTCAATTGAGAATTGAGAAAAACCCAAATAAAAAGCCACTGCATATCCTTCAAAGTGCCTCTTATATTGCTAGGGGAAGTACGAATTTGTGTAGCTACTTTGGAAAAGTTTCTTATTCCCACTGGAGCTAGATATGTACATGTCTTATGGTCTAGCGGTCTCATTCATGGGTATGTAGCCAGAAGAGGCGAATACATATGTCCACCAAAGACCCTAACAAGAATGTTCTTAGCAGCTTTTAATAGTCAAAACCTGAAAGGGGTCTAAAGGTCCACCAATAGTTGAATAGGCAGAAAAATGTGCTATGTGCATACAATGGAAATCCCACAGCCATAGAAAAGAATGAACTACTGATACACACAGGACATGGCTGAATCTCATGGATGTGATGTTGAGTAAGGAGGTCAGACTCAACAGAGTACATGTCATATGATTCTACATCTATGGGGTCCTAAGAAGGCAGGACTCATCTGTGGTGATGAAGGTCAGAATAGTGAGGATGGGGACTGGTGACGGGGGAAGTTGCTCTTGGAACCAGAAATTATGGAGTGTTGGAAAACTGCATAATTTCTTCTAAATCACATGCCTTTCTTCTACATTTAGAAATCTGTGATTTCTGGGTTTTCCAAATTTATACTTACCTGCCTCCTTCATTTTGGAATCGACATGAGTCTTATCAAATGCATTTTTTTCAAGAATGCTAAGTGTGGAGAGAACCAGCAACCTTCCTCATGTGTAATTAAAATAACTCAGATCGTGCGTAATATTAAGAGGACGAACATGGTCAAAGACCCAGTTTCCTTTCTTAAATTAGCTTGTCTGAGCCATTGGATGCTGTCGGAAACAAAAACTCCCAGTTTCCCAGTGATGGCTCTTGAGAAATGATTAGTCTCGTTAGAAGAAATGATGCGAACGAAGCCCACTTTCACTGCAGGGCCACCTTGAAGGTGGATGTAGGAAGCACAGTGAGAAGTTAAAAAACATTCAATTTGCAGGAAAACTTTTGTTTTTCTTTTAAATGTCAAGCTCCCCTGCTCTTATCCACGTTTATTTTGTTTGTTGTCCACTCACTGGCCATGCCTTCCTTTATCCTGTTTTGTCTATTTTTGATGTTCATCAAGTCCAAAGGGCAGAGTGAGGAATGTCCCTGTGAAAACAGCCTTCTAAATGCTGAACGTTTGAGCTCTGAAACTATTTCATGTCAGTGATGCCTCAAATATTATTTGTGAAAGCATAATGTACATTCGCAGATATTGACATTTATGGTATGAAATTGCTACACCGGAATAAAAAAAATAAGTATATCTTACCTTTGTAATCTATGAATTTTAAAATATCCGTAGTTTACTTAGTTAATTACCAAGCCCATTCAACACATCTGGTTTCCCTGTCTTGTGTTAATCAATAATTATTTAATTACAATGTTATGCCTTTTATGCTAATTAGAATTTCGAGACCGTAAAATTGTGCTACCTTTGTGCTTCATGCTGGCACTAATGTGTTATATTTATAGTTTGGGTATTCATAATTCATGCATGCATATGCATGTAGGCACACATTTCACTTCATTTGCACAACAGAAATTTTTCTATTCAATCTGTTTTTTTGCTACGTTTACCACCTGGAAGGAATTACCTTGCCCTTTTTTTTTCTCTCTCAAATTTGGTAGGAAAAAATTCGTTGCTTGCCAAATAAAAATAAAAATAAATAAATGTTGGTTTAAATGTCACGGGCTTTTTTTTTTTTTTAAAGGTAAAACCATGTAATCCTTTTAGTTGTCCTTTTTTTGAAAAGCAGCTGGACCAATAAAGCAATATTGGTTTTTCTGACCTATGGATGCGGCTGCTGGTGTGGTTTAAAACCTTCTGCAAAAGAAGATTGTCTTTCTTAATTGCTTCCTTTGCAAAAATAATTGTGAAGGCTGGAAGGAGGTCTGATTAACTGCAGACTTGGATGTGGTAAGAACCTCTCCGGCAGGTTGTCATCTATTGCTATCAATCTCTAGTTGCAGAACGACCACCTTGCATGGCTTGCAGGAGGCAGCCCTTTGGGATCTGGGAGTTTCAGGGACAATGGCTCAAATACAACTCTCTGGGTGGATTTTCACTGGGTATTGAGATGTGTGTTAGTTCATTCTCATTGCTTGTTTCCTTGTTAGTGTCTTTAGGGTTCCATATAAATTTTGGGGTGTGTGTGTGTGTGTGTGTAGGCACTATTCACTTTGCTGTGGGGAGGAGCTGAGCCAAGAATAAAAGCCCACATCTACCCATCGTGGTTATATTCATTTGAGACTACTGTCTCTCTTTGTATCTCCAAGGATCCCTTGGGTGTGTCTATAAGTAATCGTACTGAATTTGGAGATTCTTGTTGCCAGCACTAGCTCTATGCTCTTCTTCAAAACAAGATGAAGTTATCACTAGTCAGATATCTCATGAGTATATAAAGTTTAATGGCCACAAAGAAGTTACCTAATTATGAACATTGTTTTATTTGGTTACTACTTAATTATTATTTGGTTACTATTTAATTATTATAATCATAAGGGTCATTTTCTTTTTTTAATCTCCAAGGCTGAGTCATAGAGTTATCTTTCCTAGTGCTGTAAGGAGCTCAGGGCTTTTCTAAATCATTATTTAATTCATATTAGAAAGTGAATGATTTCATTCTTATAAGGAATGATTAATCCCAATAATTTTAATTTCCCTAAATGAAGTGAAGACCACTTTTAGCTTTTCCATAATTAAAGTTGAATTTAAAGTTTTTCAAACAACACTTGAATCTTTTTCAGTTTTCAGGTCATACAGATCCCCTTTCTTTTCATCAATATTGGTCAATTTCTGGCTGTTCTCTTTACAGATTGTTGCTACTCTTAAAACATCCAACCTGTCTAAAAAGCATACTTAACAATACTTTCCATAAGCACCTAGATGAATATACATATTATCATCCAAGGTGAAAGAACTCCTACCTTTCACAGATCTGCCTCTATTCTCCAAACAACTGTCCTGCCATGAGTTGGGGTTATTTCCGTTGGGAGACTTGTCTGGTGAAATCTTCGAGGGATGTATTGTGGCTCCATCTTTTGCAGTGCCTGAAGGCACAACAGTATGAAGCCACAAGTGCCTGTTTATGCTCTGCTCTATTTCCTCTGTCTAAACACAAGGAGCCTTCAAACAATGTGGGTTTCCTCCTTACCAATATAATAATCTCAGTATACCTATAGATCATTATATATTTAAAAATCTCATTAGGTCACAAGATGTTCTTTGAGGATGAATTCATAAATTTTTCCTTGCTCATCTCTTTAACAGAAAGGCAGTTTACAGTCATTGTTCTCTATTCATCACAGTACAAAAACTGAATTTTCTTAATTAGCACTTTATAATCTAAAATATATAATCTATATAAATTAAAACATATTGGTGAATGCAGAACAAAGTTATTTAGAAGTACTTTATTCAGAGCCATTCATGCACAAAGTGACTCACACAATCTGTTATAATTTTCCTATAAGAGTGGTGCTTTGGGCATCCTGTCAACCAACGGTAAGGCCTGGTGGCATCTTATTTGCTATCGGAGGCTAATACTGTGTATCAGGAGCTCTGTGCACACTGCAAAGCATGGTGTAGGGGCCAAGGTTAGAGGAAGTAGAAGGTGATCCCCGAGGCTGGAAAATCTTGTCAATCATGGGTCCACCTCTTTTTCTCTGAGTCCGAGAATCAAATATACAGTCTTTGAGGAAGCCTACCACTTTAAAAGTTAGTTTGGAGACTTTCTAGATGATTTCTTTCTTTTTATTGTTGAAATTATATTCCTTGAAGGTCTATTTTTTTTGGTGAAGGGCTATGTTTCTAGGAGCCACGGTTGGCTGAGGAAGAAGAACTCATAACACTCAAAGGCCTCGGCTGCACCAGAAACCAGATAAATCAGACTGAAAGGCACAGTTTGCCTCACATTCTGATCATGGTCTCACTGTTAAGAAAAAGAATCTCAATATGAGTAGTAGGCTCTTAATTGACTTTTTTTTTTTTTTTTTAAACTTTGGACCAAATGAGAATTGAAATAGAACAGGCAATTGCATGCTCTATATATCATTAAGGAGTTTAATTTTCATTTACCTGTTTAACATTCTCTAACTTCAGGCCATGAGACAAGTAGCAGTATTATAATACTTTAGGCAAGTTATTTAAGATTTCAATTTCAATTTAGAAGTCGAGGCAGTTCCTTTATATTTTAAAATTGAAGCAAAAAAAAAAAAATTATGCTATCTGGTACATCTGCCTCTCTTTTGGGAAAGTCATATATTTAAATTTCCAGCTCCTAGAGGTGACTCTGAGAAGGGATAAATTACTCCAGGACAGACAAGGCCAGACAGAAAGACATCGGAATTGGAGAATATGTATGACATAAATTCTATGAGTACAGATTTCTTCTTGACCACCCACCCCTTCCATGATCTCATTATATCAGAGAGCAGTATGTGCTATTACATGGGACTCGAGAAAGATCCATGAAGAAGGGAAGAGGTAGATAGATGCATAATACGTACGAGATGCATTTGGGCTAACGATGGGCCGACACCACGTAGCTGTGATGTGAAATGAATGCTGCCGTTATCAGAGAAAGATTGACTGCCTGGACCCACGAGAAAAAATAATTTCATGGGAACGTTCAGTAAACTTGAAATCCACAGGTCAGATTCATGAATTATATACGATTAATGAAAGACAGAATTCGAATTACGAGTAACAATTCCATTGAGAATTTTTATAGCTATGTAATCATTCATGGTCCTCTTCGGTCATTTATTTTCCTCTGACCATGAATACTGCTCTCAAATTCAGATAGCTTGTAATAGAATGTATTACGCACAATGCATATTTATTTATTAACATTTGGAAATAAAGATGTTCCTATAATTTAACGTAAATGCATAAATGTGTTAGGGCCATCGTCTCATCATAAAATATCAGAGATTGTTATTGAAAACATTCTGGGCCATTTATATAATGATTCTCAGTACAGGAAAAAAGGTCCTATTTTGGGGATGTATAAATTGCAGCTTCTTAGTCTGATAAATACTCAATTTGGTCATAATTACACATAAAAATAAGCCTCGGTGTGTTGTTTGTATATAAAGTGTGGTAATTTTTCACTAGGTCAAGTCTTGCAGCTGATAGAATGTATGCAGAGAATTAGAGAGAGCGTCAGTCAACCGAAGGCATAGTGTTGGTGATGCTCAAAACTTACCTGTCAGTCAAAACAAAAGACATATGGATTACTTGTAGACATTTTGCTGAGAATCAATTGAGAACAAGCCAGATGCTTAGAGTGAAACAACAAACAAGATCTCAGCTTATCATAGGACAATGATTCATGGGACTAGCTTACCCCAGAACTCAGAGCTTCTCATTATGAACTGACGTCTCAAAGGCTAGTTATCAGGAGAATTTCACTAGGCTTCTAGTCAATGAAAGGAATCAACAATGAATAGAATTAAAGAACTTCAGCATCAAGAACAGGACTCATTTTTAGAAGGCTATTTGCTCCTGATGATTCTTAGATTTTTAATGAAGCTATGGCAGATCCCTTCCTCCTCACCCAAGCTCCCCACTCCACCCCCTTCCACATACACCTCTTGTCCCACAAGGAGAACAAGCAGAATGAAGTGGAGGAGACAGTAGGGAGCTCAACTTATACAGGAAAATAGAAGGAAAGAAAGATTACAAACAAGACCTCTCTAAGTTTCCACATCACAGGTGAGTGAATCGAAGCAGTGCAAAAATTCTGAGGACCATTATATGCCTAATATCTATCTGGAAACCCATCGCTATATTCTTATCTTTCTAGACTACTGAGATGGGAGTAGCAGCAGCAGTGACTATCCAATAACATTTGCCTATTGTCTTCGTCTAGCCTTAGACATAGCCAGTCCATTGTCAAAAGTACACCTTTTTTTCCCCTCCCCTGCTAATAAGAGTCCAGCTTTGTAAAGAGGCATCCCCATGAACTCTGCATCCTGGCTGGACCAACACGCAGAGACCCAGTCAGTGGAGAAACCACCACTATTGGCAGAGCTACGTGTCTCCCCTTCTTGCTGTTTGGCCCTTTCGACACTGTGGTCTAATTTATCTTCTTATAGCCTGTCTCGCCCAATGGTTTTTTTGTTTCTCAAGAGCTGGCATGGATTCATTTTGTACACACAGTGCCTAGCACGGAGCCAGACATATAGTGGGTATGTAATAAATGTTCACCGAATGAATTATTGATTTTTAAATATAAAATAAATAATATGCACATATTAAAATCAAACTGTCAGTTCTATATGTATTAAAGAATTAAGTATACAATATAGACTATGAAAGAATTAGAGAAAATAAACATGGATATATAATTTAAGGCGAGGAAGTACTATATAAACAAATAGTAAAAAAAAATAAAGAAAAGGGTTAAGAATAGATATGATAAATTTGCTTTAAATGATAGATAATGAGAAGGAAAACTGGCGCTGAAATCGAGTTGGCTGCCTCTTGCTGTGCTATGCTAAGCTATTCTGAAAAATGATTTTACCACAAATGATTATTTTCAATCCCATGTTAAAATGAATGATATTCAAGTAAAGAACACAGTGTTTGCGCAGATAGATTTAATTCATTAAGGAAAATGCTGGACCAATTAAAAAAGACATATTAAAATGTCTTTTAAAAACATATCAATGAATAATTGGTTTGACTATAATTTTCAGAGTTTAGTCAATTCACCTGGAGTCCCTTAGGTGTGATCTCAGAATGAAAATAGTAAGGAACTGCTTAGTTTTAAAATACGTACAGTTTTACAGCTCTACAAGGTTATCGCAAACAATAATCCTTCTATTCCTTTTTGTCTGAGATTGCTTTACAAGCACTATGCCTACACTGACCAAGAAAATCCACAATTCTAGGTTAAGAAGCTTAACAGAGACTCGAAAAAAAAGACATGTTCTGGAAAAGTCATAAAGTTTATTCTTATAACTGGAATTTTCATCATCACAAAGAATTTTTGGGGGAGTAAATGATTATTTCTCTAGTAAATTTAAAAGGTTTGAAATTCTGTTTACAGGCTTATTTCCTATACTCATACATAAATAAATGCTTATAACAAATTAATAAAACTCAATAATTCTTTAATAAGAAGCTCAATCTGTGTATAAATGTTTATAAATATATAAATATTGGACACTTAAAATTAATTCGATCAACATAGAATTCAAAGTCAGCACTTGATCGAATTAGTTGGACGATGATTATTCATTACTTGCAACTGTAAAGATACAACCTGAATTACAATAAAGCATGAAACAAAAAATAAAACACACAACTTTGGTTTTATGAAAAGACTCTTGCATTACAATATCAATCTCTTCTGTTTAAGTTATTTAAAAATTATAGTTGATATACAGTATTATATTAATTTTAGATGTACGACGTGATGATTAGACATTTATATACCTTATGAAACAATGTCAGTCTTTATAGGGAGAAATCATTAATTGATGAAGCAAAGAGTAAAGTATAGGCAGACATAAAAAAAAAATCAAATTTGAGAGTCATAATGTGTTATAGGGACTATTCTAAGGCTTCTGGGAAAATGACTGAGTGAGGTATTTCCAAAATATAATAAAATACTTTAATTAAAAAATGAATGTTCTTTCTATAGATAAGTGTGACCATTGAACTGTGTGGCCTGTTCACTTTTTGTGTTCTGAGCATGAAACTATTTTCAGCTGTAGTTCAAAACCCCATTTGTAGTACGATTCAGTGCTACCTCTTGATCAAAAGTCATTTTGCTACAGCAATTTTTAGGGTATGAAACTATGATAATTTAACTGTGGGTGTCGCCTCCTCGCTAATTTCAGAAATAGCTTTAGTGACAGGTGTTAATTTCCAGGTACTTTTTGGTTGGGCTTCTTGAGAAAGAATTTCTAACAGCTGCTATTCTCCAAGTTTTTTTCTGAGAATTCCATTTTCCAGGCCAAAGAGAACAAATCCCCATGTGTCTCCTAGAGTTCTGATGCCAGTTCTTTAGAGTGATATTAATCTTTATGCCATAGATTTGTGTGTTTTTTAACCTACCTCAAGAACAAAAAGGATATAATGGCCCATTAAGAAACATTAAATCCTGATCATTTCGTTAATGTTCTCGCTAATACATGTTCTATAAAGTTGCTTATTTTTACAACTAAGATTCTAGTGTCATGGGTTAATGAGCAACATAGCTTCGAATGTTGTACATCTGCCATTAATCCATTATCAGGAAAGAACTAATCTATCGCTCTAGTAGATGGATCAGTAGTCCTGTAGGGGTAAATTAACCCCTATCTTTTATCCTGTGTCTTGCAGACTTACGGTGCATTTTCACATACTATCATATTTGATTCTTAAAATCGTTCTCTTAAAACCATTGTCTTATGTATCATTGACCAAAAAGGACTATGGGAGGGAACCTCTTTTTATTAAGAAGGCTGACTGTGCAGCTTCTGGGGCACTGAGGCAGGAAGAGAATCAACACACAGTCGGTTAAAAGGACGCTGAGTGACTTAGTCCTGATTTTTGGATGAGGAGTGCTTTGACGGAACGGTAGTTACACGGCAGAGGACAGAAGCAAACTCGAGTTGCTGATTTGCTCCTTGCCTTTTCTGTGATGCTCTCTGTCAAGTTCTTTGAGCGTACCAATGCTAACAGCTTCTACCTCATACTCACGGCAGACAAGAAAGGCTGGTAAAGCCTGCTCCATTAGGCCCCATCCTTACACGGCCCTGCTCCTCAGGGTGGTGACTGCCCTCAGCTCCAAGATGCCCTGACTGTTGGGCGAAGGGTAAATCTGTTATCCCATCTGACAGTTTCAGCCAAGGGCCTGAAACCTAACTCCCGCAAAGCAGGTGTGTGAGAAAATCTGCTGCAAAGACTAAAGTTTTTCATATTTAAGAGAGCGCCATAATTTATTTGCACATTGTCACAACAGCATAACAAGAACAAGAACAATAATAATAGCTAACAGATACGTAGCATTTACAATGTGCCAGCCATGATTCTTAGTACTTTACTATTTTAACTGACTTAATCCTCACAAACACCCCTGGGGGAGATGATATCATTCTTCTGACCTTGTAGATGAGGAAGGGGGTACCGATATACAAAGCCTGGAACTCCTACAACTTTCCAGCTCCCGGGCCTCCATCAACACTGCAAGGCTGTCATTCTCAGTTACGGCTGCGATATGCTTGGGCTCAGTGAGTTTAAGTAACTTACAGTAATTGAGAGCCACTAAGAAGCAGATTTGATTTTGGAAGCCAGACTGACGTGGAAAAACAGAGACATGGTAATAACTTGGGTTCTTGACGACACCACTGCACTGCACCCACTGACCTTGAAACCTGCATTACTCCGAAGCTTTCGGATGTGAGATGCTAAATACCCTTAACGTCTGCAGTACTTTGAGTCAGTTTCCATTACTTGCAGCATAAGATTTCACAGGTGATCTGAGAGTCATATTTTAACACGAACTGTGAATACAGCTTACTCGTTTTGAGTTTTGGCTGCATGATTTTGGCTAGGTTACTTTTTCACTTGTAAAATGAAAGTGATAACGGCACCCACTTCATATGTGTGCTGAGATCGGATGATATAACACACACAGAGCACTTAAAATAGCATTCCAGGTATAGTTCGTATTCACTAATACTTAGTGAATATTAGTGATTATTTTATTATTTTTTATTATCATCATTACTAATTTATTATATTTTATTATTAAGCCTTGGTATTTTTCTAATCTGTGAAATGTACCTAGCAATAAACTTGTAGAGTTATGAGGGCTAAGTGAAACCCATATAAAGTGTTTAGCAGAAAATCTTGCATATAGAAAATGTTCAATAGATATTTGCTATATTCTTTCCAACTAACTTTTTATTTTAATCAAAATCTACACATAACGTAAGAGGTAAAATAAATGCTAAAGGCTTCAAACTAAAAAAAGCAGTCCTTTCTCTTTTGAGTTAAAGCTATCTTAACATGTTATTTTCCTTTTAAAAAAATCACATACATTAAAAAATAATATTGTCATCTTTTATGTAAAGATTTACTCCTTCAATAAGCCAGCCTGAATACAAATTTCATACTTTTTTTAATAAATGAAAACCAATTACAATCTGTGCAAACTGTTACATAAGACATGCCATACTATTGCACAAGCAATTGCTCTATTTCTAAAATGAAAAATGGAGACATGTCTGGCAAATTATATTGCTTGCTGATCCATAAACTTGTATAGATCAAATATCCAAGTACAAAAATTAAATCTCTAATACTATACCCCTAAGGAAATATTGTACTATCTGAATCAACCAGAACCCTGATCTTTTAAAATCTAGTGATTCAAGTATGTCTGGTTGAAAGAAATATTAATAAAAACAACCTGATTCTAAACAAATTCTAAATACACTACAATTAGCTTTCTAGCCCTCTCAGAACCCACCAAAGCTTTATACAGAAGCAATGCACTAAAACTCTGTTTGCATTATTAAATTTAGCAATAGAATGAGGGCTTCTATATATCAAAGTTTTATTTAGTGACACATATAAACCATTGAAATGTTTACTTCAATCTGTTCTTGATTTGGGAGCTAACAAATCTTAACCTAGGAAACATTCCTACTAACTAAATGATTTGCATTTTATAATAGACATGCTGCATAACAAAATGCAAACGGTAATCTCAGCGATTACTAGTAACATTGTGGCTTCTCAATAAATATTTGTTAAATAGATAAAACACAGTAAATAAAGTGCCCATTCAAAATTTTGCTAACTTTTTCCAATATAGATTCTTTTTACTTATGGAGCTTTATATGTGTTGCATTATTGAAGGGGAAAAGAGATAGTTTCATTGATTTGTCAAATACATAAATGTGTACTATCTGAAGATGCTGTGGTACTACGTTTTGGATGTGTTTAAAGTATTCACCTACCCAATTCTGCAAATACCAGTTTTGTGTCTACAATGTGCAAGACATTGTTATATGCCACGAGAGTCAAAACTGAAAACTATACCAACTTAGTGCCTTATTAAGATAAGGTAGAAAAACACACTACGAGAACTATAGTAAAGGGATGTGTTTTAAAGACATAACTAAAAGGATGGGGAAGACATGGGAGGAGGAAAAAAGCACTCAATTTTGAAAGATGGAAGCAAATTAA
>NW_006443225.1:7860935-7862775 GCF_000325575.1 Pteropus alecto | reverse complement strand
CTTAACATGTGCAGAATCATCAAAAGCATTAGTTGAAGGTGAAGTGGGGTGGTTCTGAAATCAGACATCTTGGGTGGAATCTGTCTGAGAATCAGTTAGACCTCTGATGTCTCCTTTGCCTTACTGCTGTGTGCCCCGCTGCCCCCCAAAGTCTGGAGAAGTATTCATTAGAGAGGAAAAATAAGACCTTGAGCTGGTGAATACTACTCATAGTTAAGGGTGTAAGTACCATGCTGACAACGTGGGGATAAATGATCAGGTACATACCAAATAATGAAAGCAAAGACACCCACCTCTCCCCTTAACTCATTCTCAGGATACTGGCTCCCAGATCCCTTCCCTCTAGATAGAAATTAGAAGATGCTTTTTTGGGGAATTTGATCTACTCAAAGCAGAATGTCAAAGGCACTGACACTTGTAATTCCCCAGTGAATGGTCCACATGGGTCAGTGTGCAGTACAGTTTGGAGCTCAAATGCCCCATGATGTGCAGCAAGACCAGTCAGGTTTTAGGGCCCTCACTCATAATCATGCACCAAAAGCTAAAGATGAGAAAAATCTGAGGAAAGGCTCTCAAAGATAAAGACCCAAACTATCAAGAAGAGGAAAAAGAAAGTAAAGACACTTTGAAAAAGGAAAGAGATTATATAGGGAGGAAAAAAACTTAAAAAAATAAAACAACTATTAGGAACATGTACAAACCAAAAAATAGAATGCTAATAATGCAGAACATTCAAATTAAAAGAAGCAGCATTTGAAATCAGAACATAATAGCACACATGAAAATTCAGTGGAAAGGTTGTAAGATAAAGCTATAAGAAATGACCCTGAAAGTGGGGTAAAAATATAGACCAAAAAATAGAAAACAGAGAAAAGGCAAGAAACTTAGAAGACCAGTCAAGAACTCCCGAAGTCTGAGTGATAGAAATTCCCACAGGAAAGTGGAGAACATTGAACACGAAGGGGAGAAGATTATCAACAAATAATGTCAGAAAGTTTTCCCAAAATATAAGTCATAAGTCTCCAGAAAGAGGGCCTGCTAAATGTTCAGCATGAGACACCTTGCGTTTCCCAGAACTCACCCACTGTGAGCCCTGTGATGCCCTAAAGGGCTCTTAAAGAATCTCTCAAGCCAAACCATGGTTTAACTCTCGGTGCCTCGAAATATAAAAACTCTGAAACTCTGGATGTTAATTTAATTGAATAATAAAGCAGTGTAAGAAAAATCCCTGGACAGTATCATGTTATTTAATAAGCATGCTAAAAAACAGGTGGGGTTATTCGCTCATAATGTCATATTTATGCAACTTTGTAGAACATTAATCATCCACATCAAAATGTGATGTACCTTCTGGGCTATTAACTTCTATAATAAAGGTGTTTCATGGTTCCGAATTGTGCCAGGTGTTGCCAATGAAAAATGGATGATTCTTAAAACCTTTCATTCCATTTGACCAGATCATTGTTCTCAGCAACAAATGAACCATATGATAAGTTCTTTAGACTTGCAGACCCTTTAACTTTGAATTCGAAATATAACCTTTCTAAACAAAGCATTAGAAAAAGAGTAGCAAGGATAATCACTGCTTCTTTCCATTCATCATCTGTCATTCAACAATTCAACAATTGTTTAATGAATCCTTACCTTTGAAAGTTATGCTCTTGCTGCTAATTTATTTCTGATTTATACAGAAATAAATTCTTGGTCAAGATGATTGTTTTAACATATATATATTTTATATATATATATATATGTATATATATATAAAATATATATTATATATATATATATATATATATATATATATATATATATATACACATAAAAGACTGTGAAAACT
>NW_006443225.1:7849207-7860863 GCF_000325575.1 Pteropus alecto | reverse complement strand
ATTTATTTATTTATTTTTTAGTTTCCTTTTTGAGCCTCATTAAAATATCAGTGAGAGTTTTAAGAAAAGTGTAGGGGTGAGCAAGGATGAAGCCAGGCTTTACCTTGTAGGCAGGAAGCTAGAAGACTCTCTCTGGGGTAAATGACTAGCTGGAAAGCCAAGCCAAAGCTATCACCCTAGTAGGAAGGAGATGACCAGGAAGAGGTACAGCTTGTGTTGCATTTTTGAGCTATACTTCCCCCACCTTTAAAATATGAGGCTACAACTAAAGATGATTAAATGTTTGAAATCAAGCCACTAAGATGGGGGTCAGAGACCACAGCAAACAGGAAAACACAAAGGAAGTGCCTGAAAGAAAGAGATACCCTAACGGCAAAGATTGCTCTTTTTCTCCAGAAAAAAAGACTATCATTCACATCCATGGAAAATAAAGAGAAAATACTATAACTATAAAGACTAAGATTTGATTTAAAAAAAGGGAAAATTTAGGGGAAAAATAATCTTTGGGGTATTCACAATATTATGGTATAAAAAAAAACTCATTTAGAAATGCTAGAAAATAAATCTTCCAGAAGATATATTTTTAAAAGATGGAACATAAGAAAGAAAAGATAAGCAAATTAGAAATCTAACCGGGTAAGATGGGTGTGCAAATATTGGTGTGCCTGAAGTAGAGAAGACAGGAATTGAATGGTAAAAAAGCAATAAAATTATTTAAGCGCATTTCTCAAATGAAGGAACATGAGTTTCTCCATTGAAAGAGTCCGCCAAGTATCCAGTAGACTGGATGAAATGAACTAGTATCAAACCACATCATCCAGATGTTTCAGAGCATGCGAACAAAGAAAAGAGACTACAAACTTCCAGAGTGAGGGGACGAGCCACATACAAAAGATTGGAATCTAAAATGGCTTTGGCCTTCTCACCAACAACACTGGGTTCTGAAAAATATGAAGAGGATATAAAGGAAATATGATTTCTTCTCTAGAACCTTATAATCAGACGAATAACACATCGAATGAAAAATTTGAATAAGAAATTTCAGGTGTGAAAGTTCTCAGAAGAGGAACTTCCTGTGTACATTTTCTCAACATATTCACAGATGTGCTCTATTAATATGAGAATGATGCAACAGAGAGGAAGACGTGGTTACAGAAGAGAGAAGCCCAGGCAATCCCCAGGATGCTTCCGAAGGAGGTCTCTTCACGAGAGATGGGCACGTAGGTTAACACATCCAGACTGAATTACATCAAAAGACTTGAGAAGGAGATTGTCAATGAATGAAACGAATGAAATAGTTAATTTCTAATTCATCGATTTGTGATAGAATGAAATTGGTTGAATAGCTGATGTTTCTAAATATCCTGAAATGATAGTTAGACAACTTGTATAGAGTTTGGGGATAATTTACTGGTAAATACAAGCAAAATTCAGCAAACCAAAGACAAAGAGAAACACCAAAGTAGTTTAAAAAGTTGTCCAGGAAAGGAAAAGTATCCGGATTTTGCCACATCTCAGCTATGAATACCATTTTATAATCATAATACAATAAACACTGAATAATAAAAATTAACTATAAATAAAATATAGCAAAATTCACCTGCTGACTTACAAAAATAGATGTAGAAACCTATACTGAATGATTCTCTTGATGAAATGGTCTGTTGATCTTAAAAAAGCCAAATTAGAAAATGATACTGTTAAAATGAAAATAACTTGCTTCACAGAATACCTATTGAAAGATGACCAAAATGGTGGATATGATGAGATTAAGCTGTGGTATGACTTGGTTAATTGTGATTTTAGGTAATATGATTTTAATAAATTAAGGTAATGAATGTATGTACCGCTGGCAAGGTAGAGGCAATTAAATTTAGTAGCACTGTCATGGAACAATGTCCCTGTCCCCCTAGCCCTGGAAATAATGAGCTCCTGTGAATATATTATCCTAATGGCACTCATTGTCACGATGCTACAGAACGAAAGGAATGAAATATTGGTGTGAATGGAGGCAGTCGTGGATGCCGACAGGGTGATTCAGTGCAGCATAATTCCCTGTGGTTTATATTTTTAATATTCTTCTGTTACTACATGGCCTCATCGAAGTTTACATCACTATGTTGTAAGGTCTTAGTGTTTCTTAAATTTAACTTAGGAATAAAAATGAAACAAGCAGCCAAAATGTTTCAGGACAAAATGCTGGAAACCAAATCTTAAGTGTTGCTAGGTGGGTTCTACAACTACAGAACTATTTAAGAGATAACTTTAAAATCAAACCATCTAGAATTTTCAAAACTGGATCTGTGAATAATGATAGAACATTGGTAACAATTTAAAAGAGTCATTAAAATAAAGTGCTGGTCCTTGTCCTCTAAATCACAAAATGTAAACCACCTAGAAAATGCCAAACACTGTGTTTGGCTCAGTCACTGGTGTTTGTCCTTGGTAATACAAATAAAATAAGTATTAGCTTGATCAGAAAATGAATTTTTCAAGAAAATTTTGTTTTTCGGTACACACTATCTGCATAAGAATCTAACTTTCGAGATCATAGTAACCAAACATTAGCTCCTAAAAGGTCTATGATTTTCATATTAAAATATTTTTCAAACGCATTTGATACTCCCCCCTCATTTTTTTTGAACATTGTATTCTCTCCTGTCTCAAACTCAATGCTTTCCGAGTGGAATGATACCAATAATATTGGTATAGAAGTTGCATTTTTATGTCAAATAGTATAGACAGCTGACATCTTTAAATTCTAAAGTGAGCATGTGCAGCCATGGCGGAACGGAAAATTGCATAGTTTTATTTGATATTGTACGTTCACTCAACTTTCAACATTCTTTGGAGGCAGGCCTTCAAGTGCAAAGACACTGTGAGGATTACCCAAGGGGACTGAGGTACGCCACTGACCTGAAGATGTTGATAATCTAGACCTGAAGACAAGTGTGTAAAGAGCCATATCATCAAGCACAGAAGAAACGAGAAAGCACTATAATAGGCACATAAGCGTACAAGGCTGCTGTTAGCTCATAGGGTGCCTTAGTGGAATCGAAAGAAAAAGATGCACATGGGGGCAAGTAAAGACTGTTGCAATGAGCCCTATAAGTTAGCGCTTTGTAACTGCAACAGAAATATTCGTTCCAAAGGGCATGACAGGGAGGCTTCCAGGAAGAGGTGGCATGTGCATCTGGAAGAACATGCAGTATCTCAGTGAGTAGACAAGCCTGGGAAGTGCAGTCTATTTCTTAACTCTGGCCCATCTCCAAGTGATGGAACAGGGGCCCAGAGACTCGTTTTGAAGAAAGTTAATTCGAACAGCTGCAGTGATTGTACCCTTCATATCATTTTTCCACATAGGACTCTGCTGCCTGTGACTCTACAAGTTTAGTGTCCCCCACTCACTCAGTATTGAAAATAGGGTTTTACTTTTCCTTCAACAGAGACTGAGTACCAGCATGCATTTAACTGCCCGCCAGATTTTTCAGCTGTCTGTCCATTTGAAGGACCCCCTGTGTGTCCACAACCCATTAAACATGTAATGACTGAATTTGAGAGTTTTCTAATTGAGACTTAGAAAGTGTGACTAAAGCATACGTGGCCCCAGTAAACTACTGGATGCAGGCTGTGCATTTCTGACAAATGGCTGATCATATGTACGAAAGAGAGGAACAGCAGATACTGCACCAAACTGACACTCCACTGGTCTGGTGCCATGTGTTAAAACGCCCAGATGGCTGAATCCAAACACATATGCATTGAGCGGCACCGCGAATCAAACTGAGGACAAAGATTCTGGGGCTAAAGAATGGTTCTAGTACTAGTGATAAAAAACTTATAACCTAAGCAACACACGAGGATTAATAAAAGGTAAATCTGGCTGGATTTAATGCTGACCTTCAACGAAATAATTTCCTTTTCAGCGACCACAGATGGGTTTATAAGAAAAACTCTAGCTGATGTGTAATTTTACAGCTAAGATAAAAGATCAAAATGCAAACGTAATATTTAGAAATAAATTGTTTCTGGCCAAGAGTAACGTGGGGCAGTTAGGGTCCATAAAGTAAACAGATGGAAGACAAAGGAATAAAAATACAATAATTTTTCAGTTTGGAAAATATGGTCTGATGATGATTTATTTTATTTTGCCTATAAAAAAAGAAGTATAGCATTTTCAGACTATGTTTGTTGATGAATCAATCAACTAAACAACAGCACAAAACAATTAATTGATTACTGTTTAAAAAATGTGCTAAGATGCATTTTTTTTTTTAATCGGGTAAAGACAAAATGTGCGTTAGATCATGTATTTGAGCTTTTTATACAGAGCTTGTCATTTCTGCATCTTCAGTTTCTTTGCCAAAGCTGATGATTAATAGGTGATTCAAGGTTTAAATAATACATATCCATTAAATTAACCATTCTGATTGAATTAGGGGATGAATGAGAAAAAGAGGTTCTTTTTCTGAGAGTCTGTACAGTATTTCATAGTTCATAAAACACTTCCCTATTTGAGTGAAATTATCCTGAGGCAATTCTGGAAAATATCATTTCTCCATTTTTTAGCTAAGAAAACTGCACGGCAGAGTTGTGACAACCTGACCCAAAGCACCAGTGTTCAAGCTGCAGACCTGGGGTCAGTGTGGACCCCAGGTGTCTTGTCTGGTGCTCTTTCTTTGACCCTGTGCAGCTTTGCTGAATTATTAAGTCAACGAAAACCAACAAAACTGCTTCAGAGATTTATTCTCCCCTCCCTCCCCACCCTTCCTCAAGTCGACTGTTTCAGCAGAGTAGACAAATAGCCTAGAAACTACCTAAAGTCTTTCTGAATTTCCAAGTCACCACTGAGCAATTAAATAACCACAGTAAAAAAAAAAAAAATCTTGTTCTAAAAATATTAAGATTCTAAGTAATAATTTACAGGTTATCTATTTTTCCACTCTGCATAGTGGATAACTGTGAGTAGCATAAAGTACTATAAATTTACTTTTCTGTGGTATTCCGCCATGAAGACCACAGTTCCTGACTAACTAATCATAATTTCAGAAACGTTAGTAACAGCCAACAAGTTTAAAGATCTTCCTTTAGCAACACCACATGACAGGACAAGAATGAATAAATCATGAACAAAAGGAGGTTAGGTTTTTGAAGATCTTAGGTTTAACTAACAGGTCCATACTTCTTCTCCTTCCTCTCTCCCCTCCCCCACAAAAAAAGTAGAAAAGAAGGTGGAAGAGAGCGGAGTTTTAGAAGCATTAGATATGTATTTTCCCGGTTAGTTATAGCAGCAATCACTTAATCAGAATTTCTACAATATCAAAAGCAATTTATTTCATTAGCACTAATTCCATTTTGAAGGGCAATGGCAATTAAAGATGTTTTTAATTGATCATCATTCATGGTTGAATATAGACTCTCGATGTAATTGATTTAGAATTGAAAGTATAATTATAGAGAAACCTAGCAATGCGCTTTATAATAATGCAGCATAACATACTAATTTCTTTTAACTTGTTTAACCTTTTTGAACAGCCTTTTTGGGGCTATAACAAATTAATTTTCGAATTTTCAAAAACAGGAAGCAAAATGATGCAAATTATCCATGGGATCTTGGAAAATATTTTAGGATAAATTGTTAAGAAATGATGTATCACTATCTCAAGGAAGGTCACGAGGAACCCAGCATGTGACAATAATATCGAGATTATTTCTATGATAGCATTAGCAGATAGAGAATGCAGAAAAATAGTTGTTCGGGACTAGTTCTTAAACTTGCAAAAATCTTAGGCAATATTCTTAAGGAAGAAAAATATGAAATTTGAACAAAAGATACTTGGCTTAATAACTACTTACATCATTGTACCTCAATGGTGCTTATTAATGAATTTACATCTATCACAAGGGAGGTTTTCAGAAGAGTCCATCTCTTCATCTGTCTTCTTCAGCATTTATTCAATTATTTACATTTCTCGAAGTAAAGGAATAGAGGGCATACTCCCCTTCCTCCAGTTAGTAGGTAACCTTAAGATTAGTAAAGATGCTGAATCAAAGTGGTCTTAACATGACATAGCCCTGGGCTGACTCTATCAAATTGCTATTTTACTGGAAAAATATAAGGTCCTATCTACACTTGGTTGAATATCAGTAGGGGACTACATAGCCTAATGCTCTTAGAAATTAAATTTGATAGGAACTCCACACAAATCATTTTATAGCCTCAAAAAAGGCAAATGTGATCTTAGGCTAATTAACAAAAGCAAAAAATCTAGAAGTGAGAGATGGTCACGCTCTGCAGGGACCACTCAATTCCGGGTGTTGCTCTGCAAGAGGAGATAGAAGAAGCGACTCATATGGTAGATGCACTTGAACTTATGTCATATGTGCACCAACTCAATGTTTACCCGGTTTCAGAAGAGACTAAGCACTTGAATGGAGCGTGACAACTCTTCAAATGTCTGAAGATCTACTATTTAGAAGCGAGGTTTAAGTACAGGTAACTAAAACTTTTTCCCTCTCATGGGCATCATCACATGAAAACAATACCTATTCTTTTGACTCTGTCTGTGAGAAATGGGAACTTTCTGTCACCTTTTTACTTTGTCTTTTCTATTTTCTAAGCATTTCTCAGTTTGTAGTGATTTAATGTTATTTTAGACTCAATTTATGATTAAGTAATTTTATTACATTATTTGGGGTGTTGAGATGAATCAATGCACAAAATAAACAAAGATCCCTGCCCTTCAGGACATATGTGCTAGCATTTAAGAGGTGCTAGAGTTTGGGAGGAGGGGAGAGACAACAAAAAATAAACATAATAAATAAGCAGATTATTAAGTATGTTAGAAAGTGACAAATTCTATTTTTAAAAGAGAAAAAAAGAGTAGAGTTCATTAGAGGTGGAGAAAAGTCGGCAATTTTAAGTAAGGGCTGATGAGGATATAAGTCTCATTGAGAAAGTGACATCTGAGAAAAGTCTTAAAGAAGGGGAGGCAGAGAGCCACGAGAATAACTCGCAGAAGAGAATACCAGGCAGCAAAAACAGCATGTGCAAAGGCCCTGAGGCAGTGTGTTCCTAGCAGACGGAGCACAAGGAGGCTAGTGTGGCTGGAGCAGAGTGGCAAGTAGCAGGACAGAGGATGAGAATAAGGGAGGTCGAGAGGGGTGTTTCTATATATCCTGTAGGGCCCTGTAGGCTGCTGTAAGGAGTTGGTTTCCATGCCAAGTGGAATACGGAGTCATGCTGTGTATTAAGCAGAGGATGGCCATGACCTTGTCTATATTTTAGAAAGATCACTCTGGCTACAGTTTTGAAAATGACTGTATAGGGGCAAGGGTAAAGAGATTCAGGTCAAGTCTCATCTATTTATTCTCTAGTAAAGTAAAAAGAAAGTAATGTAATAGTGTCATTTTCTATTTATTATGTACTTTTTTAAAAGTTTTACTAGGAAAAAATGTAACAGAGCATATCACAGAGAAATCATTGAATTATATGACTGGAAGAAACCTTGAGGAATAATCTATTCCACCTTGCCTCAATCAGATAGCATTCCAATAAGCGATTTCAGTCATATATGAATCTGCCTCATGTTAGAACGCTTTTAGCAAAAGAAATTTCACAGCTCCTTAAAATCTACACTCCAAAGCTTCACAGATGTCTCTATTGGAGACATCTGTATGTCAAATAAGAATTTTTCATTCCGTAAATTACAATTTGTTCTTTAGTTCCTCCCTCCCTCCCTTCCTTCCTTCCTTCCTTCCTTCCTTCCTTCCTTCCTATCCTCCTTCCTTCCCTACTTCCCTCCCTCCCTTCCTCCCTCCCTTCTTTCTTTCCAATGAGAACTTAGAACAAAGAGTATTGAATGTAGAAACAAAAATCCAGATTTCTAATCACATAGGATTCTAATTACACCGGCATCCTGTGTAACCTTTGTCAGATCACCTCGTCTCTATGTATAAATTAAGTAGCAGACGTAAACCTTCCTTTAGCTCTTAGGAAGAAATGAGCTCTATAAGTCCAAGGCGTAATTAGAATCATTGTTGGTATTATTCTCTTCTCATTAGAAATGAAGAATTAATGCAATCCCTTACGAGGATTTTAACTCAGCAAGATGGTGTATGTTGCCTATAGATATAAAATCTTCAGGGAGCATGAAGTCATTAATTCTGAGTCAGGGGAAAAAACACTCTGAATTCACCAAAAGCTTTTAATCCAGATTTAGATCCATTCTTACTCTATTACAATGAGTGACCTTTAAGGAAAAAATCCTGATAGTAATTTAAAAGAAGTTTAACAGGACAGTTCAATATAGCTAACATAAATTCCCTTGAAAAATATACTTTAGGTGTTAAATCACAATGATGAAATTAGATATCGGAGTGAAAATTTACTAGAAGGCCATTAAAAATTAAAAATCAATAGCTCGGGTTTCTAATTTAAACAGTTCCCAATTTAAACATTATGTATGTGAATAAACACACACACATATGCAAATATATATACCAAAAATTATATATACCTTTAAAAAATATTCCATTAGTTTGGACCATTCTCCTTAAAGAGCTGACAAACAAACCATGCGGGGTTTAAAAATTCAAATCTCACGTGGTCTCAATGCCGGAGAAGAGCGATAGCAGAAACGGCAGCCTTGACCATGATCATTCTAAAGGTTCTCAACAGGGTCATGCAGTGAGCAGTTCCTGAGCCCCTGCTGTCCCTTGGGTTCTGTTTCCAAAACCGAGAAGAGTCCAGAAAAGCCGCACGCCAACAACAGCTACCACGGCGCAGGGCACCGAGTCCAGGCTGGCCGTGTGTGAAACGGGCTCTTCGTCTTTGCGCCTGTATTCCCAAGGCTTGTTATTAAAACCATCCATTCTTAGCTCGAGGCTCGATTTTGGACTTATTGTCAATTACTCCTCTGCCTTTTCAAGCCCTCACTGAGTACTGTGTGTTCCATTCTCAGAGGCGCCCGATATTCTTCTTTGCTCTCCGTCCATGGACAATTTCCTGCTTCGCCTCATTATTATTATCACCAGCCTAGATTATCTCAGCACCCTCCTAACTGGTCTCTTGCATATGGTTTCCTCTCTAATTCATTCTTCACGCCCTTCTGGTGCTCATTTCCCTAAAGCTTTGCTTCTATGATTTGGTATTATTGAACCATTGCTAGACGCCATGTACTGTGTTGGGCGCTGGTGATGTGAAGGCAAATAAGACTTGATCCTTTTACCTGTGGAAATCCCAATGAAGTTTGACAGGGAGACATATAATTAAATGATTATAATACAGTATGATTAGTGCAACATTATGAACATGGACAAAGTGCCATGGCAATAGGAGGAAGGACTCAAGGCTGCCTAAGGTGACTCGGAAAGTCTTTGGATGCGAGGTGATATGAAATCTGTGCACTGAGAGACAGGTGGGTTTGCATCAGGCAGACACTAGAAAAATGCTAATTCTAGGCAGAGAGAACAATATTTGCAGGGACATGGAGATATGAAAAACAGCAAGTTTAAAGGGCTCTAAGTTTGCCAGTATTGCTAGAGCATAGGATGTGAGCTAAGAAAAGCAGGAGGACTCACAACAGACTGGGCCAGAACCTTTCTAGAATGGGTTTCATGTGGCAGGCTATGCAATTGGGCAGACTATGCTACTTTATTCTAGATTTCATAGATAATGGAAACGATGAAATAATGTTTGGTTTTAGGAAGATGGCTCTGGAAAATTCCCTACTCGTTTACTGGATGGTCAGAAACTGTCAGCAAGGAGGCCAGCTAGTCTCTTGCAGGAGCCCAGGACAGTCCCGGTCGGGGATCGATGGCAGAAGTTAGAGAGAAAAAGCCCCACTCTAGAGTCTGTAACATACAGCGTTTATAATGGAATTAAGAGAACTATTCTGTCTCTTCATCTGTCTGGTCGGGAGTTTGAATCTAATCTTCTCCAATTAGTGCAACTTTTTTCTTTCTTGTTTTCTTCAAGATTGGTCAGATATAGCCCAAGTTATTTTATATTTCCATATACATGACATTTGCTCTTTTCTTAGAGTATATTTGTCTCATGTTTTCCCTCAGCTTGTGATATTTAAGTCGGGTTCTTCAGGGCCGTAGAGTAGTTAGAGGTGCATCAGGGTCCTCGCAAGAGGTGCTTAAAAAGAATGGATGAAAGACCAAGGGGCAAATTCCTGCACCTCCACCCCACACTTAAACAAAGCCAGCTCTGCTTTTATTAGTGTGAGGTTCTACATAAAATTCTGTTTGAAGAAAGCTGTTTAAACAACTTTTGCTCAAGAAACTGGGTACGACTTATGTATTTTAGTATTCACTTAGTACTGACATCAGACTGGAAGGAACAGCCCAATCCATTAGAAGTCAAGATGTAGACGAAAGCTGGCCTGAGCCTTTGCTGTGAAATACTACATACCATATGACTGCAAGTCACATGAAGATGAGATTTCTGGGGCCAAGTGTACATAAAGGTCAAAAGTAACACTTAGAAGCTTATTCAGTCCAATCTTTCCAGGTAGGGAAACTGCCTCTTGTAATGGGTCACAAATTCTCAGGTTGTGGGAAGCAGACTATGGAAAGCTTCGAAGAGAGATAAAACATTTTACTAAAATATGAAATCGTCTTCCAATTAAAATTAGGCGAGCTGACTTATCCCTGTCCTTTGTTAACTTAGAGAACCCAAAGAACCACAGCCACAGCTAATAAATGGAGCCTTCTGGTACTAAGAACATATTAAGAAATATAACTGACAGGACCTAAAGACTAACTGTGAGAGGAGAGAGAGAGGGAGCGAGAGCGACAGCGAGAAGAGAGAACGAACTCCAGTGTCTCTTAGCTTTTGGCTCATACATATGAAGGGATAACAATGACACTACACAGCACAATGAGAAGCATGGAAGGAGAGACAATGAAATTCACTTTGAAACGAGTTGGAACTGTATGCAGAATATCCAGGATGCAATTATATAAATGAGTCTAGATCCCAGGAGAGAGTCTGGAAAGAGTATAAATCTGAAAGTCATCGATATGGCCATGACTTGCAGTCACAGACGATGTTACAGAGCCCAACTAAGATGCTTGGAGCTGCTTGCCTGTCCCAAAGCTGATGACAGATGCACGAATCACTCTGAGTCAGAAGACCTACTGACTGACCTTTAGACTCATGTGGCTTGTAATGCAGCAAAACTAACCGATACAGTAGTCTACTTCATATCTCATCAATTCCGCAAACATTGCCTTGATGAATCTTGATAGGAAAACGGGATAAAAACCAATGCAACGCAGTCTCTTTTCTTCCATAGAGGCGAACAGCCTGAGACGAGGCCATAGAAGAAGATTGGACCCAGAACGAGCAAGGCATGATGGGCCTTGACATGGATTTCAAATTTAACAGCCTCAAATATACCAAATGTTTTTTTCTCCCTTAGATAAAAATAAAAATTAAAAAAAAAACCCACAAATGACAAAAGTTTTATGATTAAAATTACAAAGTTTTACAATCTGAGGACAACTGGAAACCTAACAATTGTCAAGAGCCCTCTGCTCACTTTCACTGGGGCCAGCTCACTGAGAGACCACCCCCCACTGTTCTCTTCCTCAGCTCTCCCCACTCTGCTTGGAACAGGTTTAGAATCGGAAACAATGGAATGAC
>NW_006443225.1:7847145-7849197 GCF_000325575.1 Pteropus alecto | reverse complement strand
AGGTTACATTCCAGAGTGGAGGCACTCGAAGCCCTCCCAGGTTCATCTGAAGATGTCAGCCTCTCCACAATAACACTTGCTTCCAAGCAGAAAGCACTCCCATGAAGGGGGAGATGGTGGATAATGCGAGATAAGGCAGCACAGGCTGCTACTTAGCTTCGAGCACTTCTTATAAAAAGCTATAAACTACTTACTTGACACTGTGGAACTCTAAGAGATGTGAATGCTTTCGAAGGCCTTTGGGAGCTGGACCACTCGATCCTACGTTACAGATGGCAAGGATCGTGAGGCTGACAGTCTCCTGCACTACGGCAGGGGACAAATTGTAATCTTCCTAGTTTATTCCATGGCTTCTCTTTAGGAACTGAAGTATCAGAGAAAACAACGGAAATTGGTGAAGTAGTTACCAAACATAGTGTCGCCCTCCACCTGCTCTGAAGCAATAACGACAGCAATTGCTTCCGCATCTCCCCTCGTAGCTGCTGTGCAATGAGGCTCGTTGCTTTGCACCTTTCCCAGAGTGCAGCTCATTCAGACTAACTCCAGCTGCTGCCTCGTCAGTGGAATGTTTCACTTGTGTGAAATGTGTGCTGCTGTCAGGGAAGACCTCATCGTCTCCACAAACCGCGAAGCTGGCCGAGAGTGCCTCTGTCACTGTGCTCGGCTTCCTACCTACCCAGCATCTGGACAACTGTCTACTCTTCTGTGTTGCCAGCCGGGCAGATGGAGACAGAGACGGACACTTCCGTGGAGGCGCTGCGGCTGAATACCTCATGTTTTTTCAGTGAGGAATTTGGAAGTCGTCCTAGATTGTACATCTGCCTTGGCATAATAGCTTGTACTTCAGAGAATGAAGCTTTCAAGGGAGACTGGGAGAATAATGACATCTATTCATGGACGGAGGGTGACATTTCTTCCTTCTTTCAGGGACAAGTGCCTGCCTCGTTACGCTCTGCCCCCGTCGTTGTAGCTGCTGGTCAGTGTGTGTAGTCAGGAAGTGCCCACTTGGCACACGAGCCCCACTGGGGGGACCCCGTGCTTGGTGCCACAGCCCAGCCAGCTCATCCAGAGAAAGCCACTTGGCATGGGTGGGGAGGGTCTGGAAGGGAGAGCAGGGTGCATAGGTAGCAAGGCCGAAGGGCTCCTCTCACTCTTCTCTCTCTCGTCAACTTGTAGTATGTTTTTCTTTTTTGTTGTTGTTGTTTTTATTCGTTTGTTTTTTAGTGTGGTGGCCAGGTAGCCGGATGCCGATGAGCTTCTTCGGGCACCACTGGAGGAAACTAAAACTTAATGTCTCATAGTTTTCTTTAAGAAATGTATAGGCCCAACTGGTACTTTGTAAATAAACCTCTTCATTGGATTAATTATCTTACTCCATGCTTAAATCTTGCATCGATATTCGAATTTATATAATTTCAAGAGACAAAGACACAGAAGACATTGTGATGTGGGCGGAGGAATTTTGGGTGCCCGGGTGGGGTTGACAGGGATATGTGACTATTCTTAAGAATGTGCTCTTCTGATATAAATGTATAGTGAGCTCTGATGAGGTCCATTTTATAAGGAGAGAGTCTTAACAAACACATGATCTTCTGAAGTTTGGAAACCAGGTTTACTGGGATGACATTGGTTGTTGAAGGTACATTAATAGGGAAAATTATCTAAAGTGTAATTGTTTAGAAACTTCTAATGGGGTCAAATCCATGCCTGCCTGAAAGGCAAAATGTACAGGCCATGTCCAAGTGGAAATTCTTAAAGCCAGAAGAAACTAAATGATGTAAGATGAAATCAGACCGATTGATTAAATAGTGGAGTGTGTGGGAGGAGGGAGAGACAATGGGTTAAATGCTGGTCTCTGGGTTCTGTGTTCTGTGATCAGAAGCACATAGGCAGCTAATGAGAGTATCCACAGGACCAGAGGCTTTTATTTCATGCATCTGCTTACAAGGGATGATCCACGACCACTTTTGGTCAATTCACTACAGCAGGTCTGGTGATGAGGAGAAATTAGAAACTCCACCTAAATATCTTATAAGTAACCTTAAAATAAGC
>NW_006443225.1:7844996-7847105 GCF_000325575.1 Pteropus alecto | reverse complement strand
CTACAACATTACAGAAACAAATATATTAGAAAATGAAAAACGGTACATAGAATGTGCAAACTATAAAAGAAACGTACATTCACAGTCTTTATTTTATATGTTGAAAGGGACTTAACAACATGAAAAAGAATTTCAAATAATAAAAATTCTTTATTATTAGCCTTAACATCAACCAAGGAAAGATCTTTCAATGTTCCATATTTTAATAGGAAAAAACTAAGCCATTCCATAACCGTATGTGAAGACTTGACGAAAAAACTGGAATATTTATTCTTGAGATAAGACTTTGTAGGGGAGATGATTACATTACGCTTGCGTGAATATGTGTGTGCAACAGAAAGTTGACTTGTTCTTTGTGATTCCCTTTGTATGTGCTCTAGAACCCTGGTATCTCGTGAATGAATGAATGAATGAGTTCGGACCTTCATTGGACAGAAACAATATTTAGCAAACATTTACCATGACAAACACTATACCAGATATTTATATCTATTTATTTCATCTAATCTTTCTTATAATTCTGAAAGATAGGTATTATCAGCTCCATTTTATAGACGAAGCAACCGAAGCTTACAGGGACTATCTGAACCATCTTGGTCTGTGTGGTCCGAGGGCATTGTTTCTTGGACAATGATGGACATCCTCTGCTGCCCATAATGGAAACAGATGCCAACCAATACAAGGATGGACTTTCTAAGAAGTCTAACAATTCTGAAATGCACTCCCTTATGAGGAACTGAATCATCTGTCACTGGAATTATGGAGTCTGCTTGACCATCTGTCAGGAACATATAATAGAAAGTACAGGAAAGAAGGTTGAATTAGAAAACCTCTAATGTTCCTCCCAATGCTAAAACTTTAATTTACCGCCTGGCCATATGCTGAAGTGGCAGAATAATACGGTTCTTCCCCGTCTTGGTATTTTTTTGCCTTTTCTTTTCCTTTTAAAGCAGATGGTTACTGTTGAGCTTGTTGCCCCAGGAGAAGGATGAACAGAACAACAATCGGAAAGTCTGCTATCTCTTGGCTCTGGGGCACAGATGAAATATTTGAGAGAAAGATAAAAAAAGAGAACATGGCCCCCTACCAGTGTGATAGAGATCACGTGGACTGGTGCGTAAGAATTAGGTGAATGAAGTGTAGAGGAGTTAACGGTAGGCAAGGTGCTAGTCCTTCAGAGAAAGACACCCTTGAGCATCCTTCTTGGGTAGAGCTGGGGGGAAGCAGAACTACTCCAGAAAGGGCTTGAGGGGTTTGAGAAGACAGTAGACCACATCTGTTTACAGGTAAAACCCTGGGGAGATAGAAAGACCCAGCAAAACATTGTCCAGAAGGAGTGTCAAGGTTTACACAGCCTGTGAGAGCTGGTGACCCCAGGTGCATCTAGGTGACCCCAGGATGCAAAAAAATGCCCCGACCCAGGGCCCTGGCCCTTCAGAAGACTCCCCAAGCTCAGGCGCAACTCTGGGGAAAGAAAGATACTCTCGGGAGCCAGAGCAGTAGAGTAGGGGGCCTGAGAGTTAGTTCTGAAACCGGAAAGCCAATCAAGCCGAAGACCGAAGACTTCTTTTTAATCCCTGTCATTCCTGTGTTTCTCTGCTGCGTTTAGCTACTTAAAATGAAAACATACACCTTCCTCCAATGAGAATAGTTTAATGTGTGTGTTCTGAATAATTTAAATGTGATCATGTGATGGAATTCACACTTTAACCAGGTTAATGTGTTTATTTGGGAGATGGTTTTCATACATTTTCCATTAGTTCTCCTAGTCTGTGTGTGTGTGTGTGTGTGTGTGTGTGTGTGTGTACATATGTATATATGTAAATATGTATATATGTTTACATATGTATATTTACTATCTTTTCTCAAGATTATATGTATTATGTGTCATTATATACATGTACTTCCTTAGGTTTGGAGCCTTATATAAAATCACACCCTTCTGTTTCCCATGGAGGTAATGGTTTGGTGAAGTAGGAAAAATGGTGGATAGCATATCTCTATGCCTTTCTCTGATAACATGCTTTTCTTCTGTAGGTTGTACAGAGTTCGTCACATCGGTCAGGGTCCTTTGTGAAACAGACACCAAAAGTGCAAGAGATTTAATGG
>NW_006443225.1:7823768-7844961 GCF_000325575.1 Pteropus alecto | reverse complement strand
CAGGAAGAACGTTTAGTTTACAGCGTAGGTCTGACACCTTGGAAGGGAGAGGAGGGTTGGCTAGGAAGGTCCTTGGGTTGCAGTGCAGCTCTGAACAAAGGCTGGCAAGAGACCAGAGTAAAGACTGTCTGTTAAAGCGGCACTTCGTCAGGCAGAAATAGCCCAGCTCCAGCACCTTCACCGTGCTCAGCCTGGAGAGAGTGGCCTTGGACAAAAAGGCACAGTGGTCCTTGAATTGACAGCTGGAGGCTGTCAGCTCCCTGAGTGGCATGCCACTGTGGCTTCCACAATCACTATTGCTCATTTTTTAGAATATATTTAATTCTTAGAATTGTATGGATAAGTATGTGGAGTAGGTTCACGTGGCGAGTTTTGGAGAGGGGAAAACAGGGAGGGTGATGAGGTTGCAGTGTAGACAGGAAGTGCCTGGCCTAAATGACCAACCAATCATCTGAGAACACTTGATTTTCAAGTCTAAACATCGCACTGTGGGAATGAGTCATTATCCCTCGCCTCATTAGGTATGGAACCTTAACACTTCCTGTGTACAATTTGCTTTTGTAGAGATTCATTAGCATCCCAATTAAACCTCTTGGGGCAAGTATTCAAATGCCACTATAACCATAAGTAGGAATGAAGCTTGGAAAAAATAAAATTCCCCACTTCGTGCAAAGGGTAAGCGGAGAAAATTAATGTTCTTGAACTTGCTTTTTTAAAGGAGAAAATCAGGGAAGTATTAGGGATTTATTTAAAATGACTGCTATTGATTAATTTTCAAAAGTGAGTGAACTTAGGAGGTGCTTCAGTAGTAAAGAATCACAGCTTATTAAATTCAATTTCCTCGGTTGTGAGAAATAGTGTTAATGAAACTGAATTAAAAGGAGGGCAGTTTACAAGATGAGGGCTGAAGATTTTTAATATGATTTTCCCCCTAAATTAAATGGCATAATAATAGAGATTAACTAGAAGCTCTCACCTGAGTCCCAGTCTTCATGAGTCCAATCTGCTTTCCTGAGCTTTGGTGAGTTTAAGCTATATATTCCCCAGACAGAGAGAATGTGAAAAACTTTTCCCATCTGTTGTCTTGTTCTAAATCTCACTAATAATGGACCCAGGCCTGCTGGAAGCAAACCCCTCACTGCAGGTAAGAGCCTTTATAACATCCTACCTCGCAGTCCTTCTAGTACATTTGAACATGAGGATGTTATGTGCAGAGCAGGATGTTGTCTTCCTGACCCACACCTGAGAACAAGGGTGTTCACAGGTAGCCCTACCCTCTCTCACAGAACTGCCAGCTGCAGGACCAGCTATCCCCCACCCAGTTTTGCTGGGAGGTGCTGGCTCAGCGACATTAGCTTTATACTCCTCCCACCACCAACTCTCACCCCACCCACCCAAATTAACAAGGCATCATGGAGGGAGAATTATCACTTTCTCAGGAGATCCGAGTTGGAAGGGGTGAGAAAGGGGATGCTTTGCTTCCCTAAATTTAGGGAAGGAAAGTTCCAAGGAAATAGCTCATTAAAGATGAACGTGCCTTTGAGAAGAGGAGACAATTCTTCCTTTGCCAAGAAAGAGAACACTGGGGAGAGAAGGTATGGCGGGTTCTGTAAGCAGAGATGGACCACCTTCCTCCTTTCCTCTTGACCACCCTCGAGTTCCCAGTTCTCGAGAAGCCAAATGGATTCTGAACATGCCTGTGGGGCTCAGGTTGATAACAGATGACAGATGAGTTTGGGAGCCACCACCTGTATTTAAGAGGAATATAGGGTAAGGCTGCCTGTGGGGGTCGTTCAGGAGATGTGGCCACATCTCACATGTTCCATGCCCAGGGGAGCCGCTAATGACTGACTCTTACAAGTGAGGCCAGTTGATGACACATGACCATCCTTGTCAAAAACCATGCACGAGCCATGTCAGAAGTGTGACCACCCAAAAAGAAGCTATAACATCATCCCGGGTGACGTTACACTAACGGCCCTCTCTGCTGCATCACTTCTCCCTATGCCAACACCTTTGTGGCCCATTTGGGAGAGAGTCTTGTGAGAGTCAGACCAAGACACCTTCCACGCCATGTTCTGGAGGGCAGGGTGGAAGGAGAAAAGAGTTATAAAATGTTTATGAGACTGAATTTTAATAACTCTAAATGACGTTTAATTACTGAATAAAACTGAAAAGTTAAGGATTCTAGCTATGGTTTTATTACGAGATCTCACCCCATAAGTAGAAAAGGCAGGACTGAACAGAGTACATTTGGAATAGGTATTGAAAAATAACAGCTTTATTTTTATACCCTAACACATTATTTCTCAATAAACCAGTGACTCGTTGTAGACACAAGGTTAATGATACCTATTCTGCAGCTGCTACATGAGAATCTGACCTTTGGCAGCTCACTGTCTCTGTTCCCCTGGTAACCTGGTAAAGATGATATGCACCAACTATATTATGAAGTCACACCGAGTACGATAAAAAGTGACCCATGATTGGCAAATTACATCTGGATAGGCGTTATCTGATGAGAAGCCATAATTTTTAGCTTTCCTGAGTAAGCGTCATGTCCTTAATGGGGACTCTAGAAGCTATGCCTATGGGGGTGCTAACAAGATACAGACTCTCCTGATGGATGAAGCTTTTACACTAGCACAGCTCCTGGACCTGTGCTGGTGCCAACTGTGGCCTATGATGGTCTTGAGTCCGAATGTTTAGCTGAACCTAAGAAGACTCTCCATGGATGTTGCTCTCATATAAAAGTGGTTGAAAAAAACTGCAGCCACAATAGAGCAATTGGGAGACTATTTGTCAGCACAACCATCCACGTCTTTAGGGTTTCCTTGGGGAATCGGATCTACTGCTTGATTTGATCGTGGTTCCCCATTACTCTCAGCAGGGACAGAAATTCTCCTTAATTTTCTCCAACCTCCCACATTTCCCCAACCTCCCAGTATTTTCTTGTATGGATTCCTAATCTTCATTTGCTTTTTTTCCTCCCCGTTAATTGACATTTTTAATAAAAATTGCTAATATCTTGGGAGAGCTGACTACATTACAGATACTTTTCTTAAGCACTTTGTCAACATTATTTCATTTATTCCTCACACAAATTATGAGGTGGGTTGATGATCCTCATTATAAAGACCAAGATAAGTTTAAATAACTTCTCCAAAACACACAGTTATTAAGCCATATAGCCATGATTCAAGCATGTCATTCAGGAGGTGATTTAAAGTCATATTCTAATGACATAGAAGAATCTTTGATTTTCACTTTGGTAATGTATATGAGTAAACTTATTTACAGAATATCTAAAGATACGTGTTTTACTGATTTTTGAAAGTCTGTCTCCCTCAACTTCAACTCTCCTCCTAACTTCTAGCAGAAAAAAAAAGGTTGTCCATGTGATGTGTTTTTCTTTACATTATTCCAAAATAGTTTTAATGGCAAACTACTATTGAAAAGGTGAGAGAAATTAAAATCGAAAGTCTCTGGTTGTGCAAATAAAAGATAAATTAACTGAATGTCAACTCTATGTCTAGAACACCTTAGGGGAAACCATGAACCTCAGTGGAAGGCCAACTAGATGAAATTGAAACTTTTTCCTCAGTAAAGGAAGGGGAATGTAAAAGCTTATGTGCTAGAATTTCTCATCCAGCAATCTCAGAGTCTTTCCTAAAACATGGCTGATCCAGTTGAGTCATCATTTAGTAATATGCAATTACATATGTGATCTTGAAAGTATCAGTATTTTATCTGCTTTTAAAATAGGCGTTCAGAACAAGTACAGCTCGTTGGGAACGGGTTTTGCACTGAGTACCTTGAATGACTGTTATTACCAAGTAGGATGATTCAGTTGTGGTATGTCAAAAGGGATAAACAGTCACCAAAATAGCTTTTCTCCTTCATTGAAATAATTCTAATTTTAGCTTCATATTTGATAAGTTCTGATAAGTGCTGTTTCAAAACAAGCTTAGGAGATCTTTATCACACATACGATATTCAACTCATTAAAAACATTTACTTAATTTTCTGACTTTTCTCTAAAGTCCCAATTACTATAATCTGAGACAAAATTAGTTACAATTGAATAAAAATTAAGACAGAAAATTATATAATTAAATGGATAATTATTTACCTGGAATAATTTAATATGAAAGTACAATGAAGCATTTTTGCAAAGAAATAGTAAGACATACAAAAAATGCAGCCATCATAAGTTTAGCTCAGATCACACATTATATGTTACTTTACTGAATTTCAGGGTTTCAAGAGATCAAAAAAATCCTATCACAAACTATCAGAGCTCTATGGAATGTGACCATTGAAATAATGAAGTCATTTTTGTCCCACCTCTGGTATTGAATATTCTGAATATCCTAGCATCTTGAAAACTGATTTTTTTTTTGCCTACAAAAAATGTGAGGGGAAAAAATAGCCAAAATCCTTTCTAAGTCATTCATATATTTTGACAATTATAGGGTGACTTTTGATATCTGTATTAGTTTCCTGTGCCTGCCATAACAAATTACCACAATTTGAGTGGCTTAAAACAACACAAATTTATTATCCCACAGTTCTGTAGGTCAGAAGACCAGAGCTCAGCTGGGAACTCAGCTTAGAGACCAACAAGGCTGAAATCAAGGTATCAGAGGGCTGCGTTCCTTACTGGAGAATCTGAGAAGGATCCTCTTCCAAACTCACTAAGGTTGGTGGCAGAATTCAATTTCACGTAGTTGTAGGACTGAGGTCCAGGTTCCCTGGCTGGCTGTTGGCTGGAATGGTGCTCAGCTTCTAGAGGCTACTACATTCCCTGACTTGTGGTCTTCTTCATCTTCGAAGTCAGCAATGGTGGGCCAAATCCCTCTCATGCTTCGAATCTCTCTAACCTTCCCTTCTGCCTCAGCTCACTGACCTCTCTTCCCAGCTGAAAACAGCTCTCTGCTTTTAAGGACTCACATTAACTAGGGCCCACCAGGATGATCCACCTGTTTTAGGGACCTCAACTTTTATTACATCTGCAGAGTCCCTTTTGCCATGTAAGGTAACACATTTACGGGATCCCTCTCATGCTTCGAATCTCCCTAACCTTTCCTTCTGCCTCAGCTCACTGACCTCTCTTCCCAGCTGAAAACAGCTCTCTGCTTTTAAGGACTCACATTAACTAGGGCCCACCAGGATGATCCACCTGTTTTAGGGACCTCAACTTTTATTACATCTGCAAAGTCCCTTTTGCCATGTAAGGTAACATATTTACGGATTCTAGGGATTAACGTCTGGACATCTTTGAGGGCTATTCTGCTTACTAGGCTGTTAAAAGTCGGCCATATCTCAGTCTTACAATGTCTCACTCCTGCCAGATGCAGCCTCTAACCTCCACCCGCAGACGCTGGATGTGTCGCCTAGCTTTCTTCTGTGTAGGGAGCATACGGTGATTTTTCTAAGATATGGCCTGTTTCCAAGATCCTCATTCTTGCTGAACCCTCACACCTATTCTTCTGCCAGCTTTGTGCTGCTCCTTCAATTCTGACAGATGGTCTCTTTCTTGCTATTTGCCTGGATGTTGAAATATCTGATTTTCTCTGTCCTGTACCCCATCCTGGTTGGTGAGCATAGCTTCCAAATTTGTCAGTCCCAAACTGGAATCTCCAAATATGTTTTTCTGGAAGGTCTCAAGTCTTTCATAATTTCTCTGGTTCTGGCCCAAGTTACTCATTCTTTACCATGAGGCACTGTTACTCTCATTTTTTTGTATTTATTAAGAGCTATCATTATGGATGGAATGTTACTAAAATGTCCTGTCTTTGTTCCATCCAGCATTTATTCACTAGAAGTATGAGACATTTATTAGCTACGACTTAAGCTAATACCCATGCGTTATGTGATGAATGATAACACAAAGAAAATTATTTTCAAAAATGTATTTACCTAGATTAATAGAAAAAAAGTTTATGCAGCCTGGATCAACTATTTTCTAGACGTGTTTGATAAATTATTGAACTATGATGTAGTTACACTGATGATATTGTTAATATGCCTGAAACGACAGGGCTGTAAAATATTCATTTTGGTAATCCAAGTCATTTAAATAAATGAACTGTATTAATACTGTAATAATCTAATAAGCTACTTGGTAATTGGTTATTATGCAACTGGGAGCTAACTGTGGGTATTGAGTGGAATTGAGTAGTTATCATCAAAACTCTTACTAGGCAATTTCAAATATTATGTGAATTCATAAACTCAAATTACAAATATTTATTTTATGTCTATTGAGTGCAATTCATTGCAATACGAATGAGACAGACATGGATCTTTTTCCTCAAGGCACATACAGCCTATTAGAAGAGATAGAAAGTACCTCAGTTTCTGGAATTCGAGGTAGAAAGTAATGCATGCCCTAGCAAAGGCCCGGGTGAAGCATTAAAGACACTGAGACGAGAAACAAAAAATAATGACTTCACTACCAAGAAACATAGATAGTACCTAGTTTAGGATAAACATTTAATAAATATTATTGGATGTATCGAGCCTCCCATTTGATTTGAATCTTGATATGTTTGGACTCAGAAGGAAGGTGAAACCAGCAGTCCTATCAAATGAAGAAATGCAAACCAAAGCACAGGAGTACAAGTTCTCACATGACAGCTTTTACCTCTTGAATTAGGTCTCTGTCAACGAATCATTCTCATCCACACTTTTCTCATCCCGGTTTCTGTTACTGAGCCTTATCCACCTTCTTCCTTCCCCTCCCCACCCTGTACACATGAACATACAAAGTGTATCTATCTATAGTAGAGAACAAGATGGTGGTCATTCTCTCCCTTGCATTTCCGCCATCGTCACCCCAGAGAAGCACCCGTCCCTTATGCCTGGTCTATTGCAATGACCTCTCAAGAGGTGTCCTTGCCGCTAATATTTTACCTTTCTAAGACTTCTGACTGCCACTTAAACTCCACGCAGCACAGCTCTGAACATGTCATTCGCTGTGTTGGAATTGTTTATATTTCCTGAATACAGTCTTACACTAACCCTGGCCGCCGAGGCCTCTGGGATCTGATTGAACCCATGGTCCTCCTTATTCCCCTAGTGACCTATGCAGCCCCTCTACTCCAGCAGCTAGACTACTTACCTTGTCCTCCTATCTGGAAGCGATTTTTGTTCATATTTGACCATTGCAAGTTTTTCTGTACTTTTCCTATATCATATTTCACACTGTCTCACAGTATAGTTAGGCTTCGAGCTCCCTGGGGGAAGATGTGCGATATTTTTCATTGTAAGTCCTCATGGTAGCGGCTTCACAAATGATCATAATGGTTTAACGAAGGCCACATTATCACTTGGTCCCTCCCTGTTTTATTTCTCTGTATAACATTCATTTACAATTTGATATTTTCAATTTGATTAAATGAATCTCCCAACAACAGAAAGTAGGCTTTTTTTTGAGAGACCTAGTTTAGTCTTCTTAATCATCAAAACCTCATTGCCTAGACAGTGCCCAGCATGTCCTATGCACTCACCCAATAAATGCTGAATAAACAAACTGAACGAATAAAACTAAAAATTTAGGAAGTAATGTTAGTGTGTTCATACACAAGAAAGTTTTGTTTGGTGATTCATAATCATTTTTATATATCACAAAGACACTTCCAAAGTATCTGTGGGCTCAGTATTATATTTCCAAGCTCCTAGGTATTTGTATGGAGAACACTCAGCAAACATAGCCACTAACTTTCAAATGTACTTACTATTGACATGTAGGAAGGTACAGAGTTCTTCACAATTAATTATTATGAAACACGGACATTTCAAAGGCTTCTCGATAACGCTGAAGTTTGGGAGGTAGGAGACCTAGGAAATTTTCTACTAATGTTTCCTACTGCCTAAAAAATTCTCACAGGATAATTGCTAACACGTTCCTTTGTTATTCTCAACAATAAGACATTCTTCTATGGTAGAGAGATCACTTGGATACCTCCTGTATGACAGTGAGGACACTTAGAACCTATACTGACACAATGAAGTCTAAAATGGCAAAAATTACTTCAGTTGGCAAGTGGAAATGATGGCGCCCTCAGACAGGCTTGGACTTGAATCCTGGCTCAGAAAACACCGGCTTTGTGCACTTGAACAATTTATTCCAAGTGGTGTCTCTAAAACTAGGGCTGACAATGGCAGCGATTTGGGAGAGCTGTGGAGAGGATTAACTGAGATACTGCACAGAGGTTCCAATAACAACTTGTGCTTCTTATACATCTTGCAGTGAGTTAAGTGCTTACTGTGACTCGCTCCCGCCCCATCCTCACAATAGCCTTTAAACTTCAATATTACTAGTATCCTTATTTTTCAAATGGAGAAAATGCAGTACAGAGAGTTGCCTGAGACCTAGTAAGTTCTTACTAAACTATAGCTGACACATTATTTATATTGCTCAACACATACTATTAGCAAATATTTTAATCAAATTATATATTTTTGGCATATATAATTTGATTAAAATGTATGCTAAAAATAGTAATAGCTAGTGTTTCATGAGCATTACACTGCACCTGATGCTTTAACACTACATGGTCATCTAATTTAATCCTCACAGTATGTCTATGCGATGTCTCATTTAGCAGAAGAAGAAACTTATAAGGTTAAGTTATGTATTGCAGTCACATAGCTGGAAATTGGTAGAGCCAATATTTAATCCCAGGCTGTCTGATTCCAGAGCTGGTGCAAGTAACCCTGCCTTTACCAGACAACCTCCAGCCCAGCTCCTAATATCTCTACAGATAAAAATGTGAAAGAAAAAACGAGTCAGTGGAAAGCTGGGTCTTGGTTGGAGAGCTGGAGGTGCATTAGTTTCCTGTGTTGCTACAACAAATCACCACAAATCAGATGGCTCAAAACGATTTGTCCTTTCTGTTCTAGAGGCAGATGTCTGAAATCAAGGTGCTGACAAGTTTGTGCTCTCTCCAGAGGCCCTAGAGATGATCTGCTCCTTGCCTCTTCTGGCTTTTGGTGGCTGCCGACATTCCTTGACTTGTGGCCACTTTATTCCTTTCTCTAAGACCAATAACTTCAAATTCCTCTCTGCTCCGTCTTCACGTCACCTTCTCCTCTACGTGTGTCTAAGTCTCCCTCTGCCTGTCTCTTTTAGGGACTCCTGTGATGGCATTTAGTGCCCAACTGGATAATGAAGGATAATGTCCCATCTCAAGAACCTTAACCACATTTGTAAAGATTTTACCATATAAGGTAACATTTAAAGGTTTCGGGGATTAGGGCCCGGTATCTTTGGCAAAACCATCCAACCTACTGCAGCGGGGAATATTCCACTCAATCCATAGGTTGTGACACACACTATTATTTTATGTATCCATGATGAGAAAAATACCCAACATGGTCTCCACTAGGAGACCCTCCAACATAAAATGTCAACAAGGACTACACCCTATGAGTAGATATATATTATTTTATGTATCCATGATGAGAAAAATACCCAGCATGGGCAGTCCACTAGGAGACTCTCCAACATAAAATGTCGACAAGGACCACACCCAATGAGTAGATATGATCCAGAAAAAAATCCACCACACAAAAAGAAAGAGAGGGCATCTTGCGTGTCTCAACCTTGGCAGTGGGCGGAGGGAGGAAAATCAATCTCTGAGAACTTGTACCCAGGTGATACCCAGTGGGGTCTAGTATCACGTGCTCACGCCTCAGCATTGGCGGGACACCTCTGGGGGTAGTGTCAGAGCCTGCAGAAGAGTCCAGAGATGCACGTATGGAACCACTTAGAGGAATGGAAGTGCTGGCTGAGAGGGAGAGTTATTTAGAATCAGGTGTAATTAGTATCTGCTGTGCTGTCAAGACCAGCACGGCCATGGGAGCAGCCACGGGGGCTGCGGTTTCCCTCAATAACCTTTCTTTTAAAAATTTTCCCAGGAAATGAGACCATCCAGAATCCTGGAGGAGCTGGTCCCATATCAGGTAAACATGTGAATGGATGGGCCCTAAGCACATGGGAGGGGACTGTCGGGCATGCTTCAGTGTGCTGCCCACGTCCTCCCTTGAAGACCAAGCCACCTTGTGGTCTCTGCGGGGCCAGCGAGCTCTCCGTTCTCCCCACTCTGCTGCACCTGCATCTCCTCTCGACGTCCCTCTGCTAGTCCTGCTTCCCGCCCTTCCTTACACATTCCGAGAGCACACCTCAGGGGTCCTCCAGCCTGGAATGTCCCTCTCAGAGGCTGTTTCTTGGGGAATTGTACTTATTGAATATTTGAAAAAAAATCAATGAACCAGAAAAACAAAAATATAAAAGCTGCAGTATTTGTCAGCTCTGCATCATACTTAAAGGTTGTTAAACACTGAATTACCCCATAATTGGGTTATAGATATAAAAACCATGTACGACTCAGTCATAAAGTTAGAGATATCACTAGTTTTTAAAACCTTTTTGTAATTTCATTGGGCCCACAAGATTGTGTGCATTTAAGTATCTGTTCTGCTCTAATCTAACAGGCATGTTCATTGGAATCAGATAGACCTAGGTATAAATTCCTGTCCTTTCACTTACTAACTATACATCCTTACACATGGGACTTAGTCTCTCTGAGCTCTCAGTGGGGATCATGTAACCTCGCTACCTCACAAGGCTGCTTTAAACATTAAATTAAATACCCTCTGTGCATAAACCTAGCGCTCTGCCTGGAGTGGAAGAGGCAGTTTATAAAAATTCCTCTTCCAGTTCCCATGAGCATATCTGAAAACCTCCTCTCTTGCTTGTAGTCTTCCTCAGAGAAGAGCTGCAATAGAATGGCAGGAAATGTATTCTTTGTGGGTGGGTATTTTAAACAAATAAAGCTAATATACAGAGTAACAAGAAAAACAATGTAAAATAAATCCCCTATTTTCTAATTTAAAAACAAACTCAGAATTACAGAGTCCATATGTTATTCCCAGAAGACATGGTTGGCCTAAATTTTGTCTACGTACGATGCCAGGGAGATTCGATTAGCCTGAGATGTCGTGCCCCGCTACTTCCGTTTAAACTTCCTACCGGGCCACTGTTACTTCCTGTCCCACCAACGCACCTTTGCCCGGTGGTCCTGAGGTTCACCTGGCAGCTTCTGATTAGCGAGGGAAGGAATAATAGCTGCTGGCCCCAGTTTACCTCCTTTCTAGCCCATGTTGAAATCTTAGAAAAACTGACCATCATAATTTTTATTTTCTTAAGTTTTAAAATAAACGTTCTGAAAAGAATACACAAAATAATAAAATAGCTTCTCAGCATTAGTATTTAATAGAAAAATTCATATTTTGATTCCTTTAAAATGATTCCTCCATACTTAAGCAACTTTCTTATGTCATTAGGAAGAGATGTCTATGGTGCTTATTTGTATTCTCAAGTCAATAAAATCTTGGCACTTAATTTTCAGTTTTAAGCTGCTAACTCAAACTATTGTCAAGAGGACCTGAAGGACATAATAGAATGTTCTCGGGCCTGAATAGATTTTTTTAAAAGTAAAAAGTTGCCAAGCAGGCTCTCAAAAATCTCAACTCATCAAGAGAAGTATGATGTGTTCTCATCGTTCTCATCCTGGGTGACCCTTCTCCCACAAAGACTTAAAAGTTTCAAGAGCATGGGAATGAACTCGGCATAGTAAAAAATTATAAAAGAGATGAGAGGCTCGAAGAAAACAACATGAATTTATTGAAAGCCACTAGACATCGCTCTCTTTTAGCACGAAAACATCTATTTTGCCACTCTTTCTTCACACAAATAATTGTAGATGTTCAACGTTTGGGGACTGGAACAAATTCATACCTCACTAGGGTTTTACTTTTCAGTCTTTTTTTTTTTTTTAATATAAGATTCAGAATCATGGCACCCATGTAATTAAGATTCTTCGTTTTAAGCAAGAGAAAGCAACTCTAGTTTCTTGAGTAAAAAAAGATTTATTTTGAAGGATATTAGGATTTGCATGTGCATAAGCAGATGTGGGGCCTCGTAGAAGATGTGAAAGTCTAAGGAGGAATTTTAGAAACAGGGAAACCAAGGGAGCGGCAGAGGGACAAAAGACAGGGAATAAGAACCACAGTTCCCATATTTTAAGCTGTCCGGGTCCCTTCCACGGGGACTCGAAATCTGCATTCCCTCTGTCAAGGCTTCGCTTGCTTGTTCTGAAGTTGTAAAAGAGAATCTCTTTTGGTCACATGCTTGCCCAGGAAAGGAAGGATCTGGTCTCTTTAGTTTGTCCAGTGGGTGGGAAGAACCTGGAATCATCCCCCTAACAGGACCATACACAATGACTGAAAGATCCACTTCCAAAAGCAAACTGGATCCTATTAGGAAGAGCTAACTTGTGGCCAACCGAAGCAGCACACATTTTCACTACAGCATCCATAGGTCCAGGGATCCCAAAGCAAATTCCCGCCTCCTCAGACAGATGTAAGATGCCAAAGTGGTTCACAGCATGGTACTTACTTTGTGCTTTGTGTCAGAAGTCTAAAGCTTTGAGTCTAGTAAGACATATCTCAAAAGTAAAATGCTAACACTTTTCAAGGCACAAAGATTGAATAGAGGCAATTTCTTAAAATGTCTATGGTTAGATGTTCTTTCTATTGCAGATGAAGGAAAATGCCTGTGGATGCTAGTCTTGTTTTTCTGCCATGTAAAAAGCCCCTAAAATGTTTCTCTCTCTCTCCTTCTTTCCCTCCTTGTTTTTCTGCCATGTAAAAAGCCCCTAAAATGTCTCTCTCTCTCTCCTTCTTTCTCTCCCTTCCCTTCCCCCCTCCCCCCCCCCCCCCCCTCCCTCCCCTTCCCCCTGGTCACTGCCCCACAACACACACACACACACACACACACACACATCATAAAGAACGGCCCTCCTAAAAGAGAAGGGCTGACTTCTCTAATCCTTGAGCAAGAAATAGAGAAGAGTGTTTTCACATCTTCATTCTCTATATTTCTCCTCAGCAAAGGTGGTTTATTTTTTCAGTGTATAGTACATAACCTGATTCTAATTATGTTGACTTTGCTGGTCTAGATTATTTAAGGCTGCTGAAAAACACAGATTTCATTCATAAACTAAAACTTTTATGGACAAAGCATTGCGACTTTGATTTCATTAAAGCTGAGTAGCACAAAACTGGTAGTAAGAAGAGGAAAGGAACATATATCATTGGTTTTTGTCAAGTGACTCTGTGGTAGCTGATTTCTTTAACATGCAGAGTGCACACAGAAGAAGAGACAATCACACTTGCCTTTAGCGCATCTATTTGTAAATGTAATGCACTGATGCAATATCTAAATACTCAGTGAGCATCTGACAGTCCCATCCATCACAATCCGACTCTCGCCATGTCACCGATGCACAGCCATTCTAATGAGCCATACGGAAGAAAAGGCGAATAGACTGTGAAGCCACCTAAGTCCTTTGACATAAATCTGCAATGTCTGCCTTCTGCTCTCGTTTTTCTTTTGTTCTGAAGCCACGGTTGTACATGCCAGCATGATCGCATACTGCGTGCAACTTCCTCTGATGAAGCACATTTCCCCAAAATGGAAGAAAAAAGGAATTTAGAAAATGAATCCTTTTGGTCCTCTTGGAAGCCGATCCTGAGACAAAGTTAGGAGTGCAAGAGGTTTATCAGGTGTTAACGTCTCTGAAGATAAAAGAGGGAGGAAGCAGGATCGAGCGAACGGGGAAAGCCTTCAGACTGAAATGCAGATCTCATAAAGTTTGGGCTGACTGGACAGGGAGCTCGAAAGCAAGAATTAACACTGGAGTTTTACATCGGGCAGAAATGGCCAAAGCTGGTACCCCAATTATGGTCATTCACTGGCAGGGGTTGCTGGGGTGAGTGAGACCTTGGCTTTATAGATGAAGCAAATCTTGCAGAAGACTGTCGGCTTATAGTACGCCTTGCAGATCAACAGCAAGGATATTCTTGAAGGGAATTCCAAGTGGCAGACCTTTCTGATTGCCATAGAATAGAAAATGGTTTGTCTAGAGTGAGGTACAGGTTTTGCTCCTGTGACTAAAGTTAAAGAATCTGTCACCTACTGACTTTGTCATTTTTATGACTACTATCAAGGATCCTAGTTTGTAAATTTGTAGGCAGAGGGAGTGAAGATATAACAATGGAAACAACTATTCTATTAAAGCATTTATGATCTACTGTAAAACAATTTAAAATGACATAAACATTGTCATAGTTTGGGCTCTATAACAGAATATCGTAGACTGGATGCCTTAAGCAACAAACATTTATTTCTCACGGTTCTGGAGTCTAGTAAGTCCAAGATCAAGATGCCAGCAGATCCCATGTTTGGTGAGGACACTCTCTCTGGTGTGCAGCTGGCCCTCATCTTCTTGTGTTCTCACATGGCCATGAGCAGAGAGAGATAATCTCTCTCCTGTCTCTTCCTATAAGAGCACTAATCCCATTCACGAGGGCTCCAATCTCGTGACCAAATTCCCTCCTAAATGCCCCACTTCCAAATACCATCACATTGGGGATTTAGGGGTCTGAGGGGATTTAGGAGTTTGAGGCTTATTCTAAACCTGGAGGGAAGTCCCATATGAATTGTGGGAGGATACAAACATTCATCTCATAGCAAACATTTTTAAAAAATCAAGGAATGTAGATAAATAAAAAGTTAAAAAGTATAAACTGACAATCTCTCCTTTCTTCACCTTCCCTTTCACAGGTTTATTTTAAAGTAAAATGCTTAAGTTTATCAATAGTCATTGCCTGGTATTGACTTGGTAGTTTTGTTCAGGATATCTTATTACAGATTATTAAACTAATGCATGGAATCTTAGATAAACATATTTTCACTTAACATATTATCTAGGAAGACAGTATGCATAGTTCAATAGGGAAAACACTGGCAGGAAGTAAGAAGACTTCAGCTTTGGTGTTGAATTCTCTTACAGTTGACATCTAAATTCTAAGTTTAGAAAAATCATTTACTTTCTATTAATAATTCCATTATGGATTTTATCTTATCAGTATTATCGTTGACAATACCAAAAGTTTTTTAAAGTCTTTAAGGACATCACTTCCATTCATGGAACAAGTATTTACTGACTGCAGAACCCAGGCTAGGCACAGTCTCAAGCACCAAGGATACAAATCAAAGTCCATGTTCTCTTGGAGTTTATGCTCTAGTTGGGGGGACAAACGGCGACTAAGGAAACACAAATATAATTTGCTGCTATAAAAGAAAAGCACACTAAGGGGATAGAGAATACCAGGATGACTGTGTATGTATATGAGGAGGTGGAGGCTTGGATTTTAGATAGGGTGGTCAAGATCATCTTCTAACCAAAAAGATGTTGAAGCAGATCATGCGTAAGTGAAAGACAGAAGGAACAGCATGGCTAAAACTCAAGGGCAGGAATGAGCTGAGCTTCTTGGAGAAACACCTGAGGGTAAGTATGGACGAATTACTGTGAAAGAGGCCTGGCTGGGGGGATGGAGTAGGGAAGAGAGGGCAGTTCTTACTGGAAGTAAAGGCCAGGTAAGGAGTGTGAGGTTTATTCTGAGTCCCAGATGTTTTTAGGCAGAGGGACCTGATCTGATGCACTTTGTGAAAGATCACTGGCTGCTGTGGTAAAAGCACTTGTAGGTGGTGAGAATGGGAGCCAAAAGCTAACGCATTAGCTTGGGTGAGCAATGAAGGTGATTTAGACAGTAGAGGTGGTAGTTGGTCTACCATCTTCATAGTATATCTTGAAGGTAAAATTGTCTTGAATGGATTGGATGTTGGGTGTGGTTAGGATTAGAAAGAGATCAAGAATGACTTCTAACCTGAGCTGTTGCTTAAGTGCGGAGCAAAAATCTAGTATTGGGCATTTGGCAAAAATCAAGGATGATTGCCTTCTATGGGCTAGGTCTAATTTTTGGTTTTATTAACACATGCAATGAGTGGAAATTCCAGCACATGGAAAGGGGTATGCTGACCTTCATTTTTCACTCACTATTTTATTTTCTACTCACAGCAATTGACTTTTGATATGAATTAAATATTTTGTATATCTGACTAAGTCTTTTTGGGGGGAGGTAGACAGGAAGGCTTTAGACTATAACTGGGCATCTGCATCAGAGGAGGTGCTTTCCAATCCTCCCTGGAAGTCCTCTTAGGATAGAAATGATTGGCAGTGATGACAGCCAATTAAATCCAACACCCAACACCTCATTATGTGGTTTAATGAGGTAGTCCCTTTCCGTTCGCTGGTATATTATGAAAGCACAAACTGGCATGCTTTTTCAATATGGGTTTCTCACAAGAACTTGGTAGTATTACACATTCTATTTGATGCCATAATGTAAAGTTGCCTTTCTGAGAAAAACAGATAGAGGCAGTGGCAGGACTTCCTTCAGAACAGTAACCTACGCAGGGAGACAGCCAGCTTCTTTGTGACCTAAAGCTTAAAGAACTTACGAGACCTTCTTCAAGATAAAGAACAAATAATTACAAATGGAAAAATAAGAATGAGAAATTATTTAGTATGAGAAAATAGTCACAAAACAATAAATATTTAAAGCTCATAAAACCACAAACATCACATAATATACAGAAATAACAATTTTTTTTAATAAATAAATTATCTGATAACCTCTGTGTAATAACTTTCCTTACTCTTTTTGGTTGCATCGACTTTAATTGTATTAATTTGAACAGAAATTATTCTTTTAAATAGAGAGTATACTCTGGCACGAACAATGAAGCTTTAAAAAAATTACAGTTGGGATGCATAAAGCATGTCTTCTCAGACAGATGTATTCACTGTTTAGAGAATTGTTCCTGAAAAACACAGAATTCTGATTAATTTCACATCATGTTTATAAAAAATCTTATGTTTTAATGATTTAAACAATTTCGAAAGACTAGCTTTAGGCTCTGTACACTTCAAACATTACTCTTCCTCCTCTGCTCGTGGACATTTAGTGTCATGCACACAGACACCTTTGCATCATGATACAGCCCTGGCCTCTGTCTTAGGTTGCTGAGAGAGGCATAATGAGCCACTCACCTACTCTTAGAAGCCAATCTTACACTGGGAAACCTATACAAAGATTGATCTATTAAACTCATAAGTATACTCCAGTAAACCAAAACTGAATGCATTCTCAACTTAATTTCCTTGTAGTCAAATGACCAAAATGCCCACGTCCACTCCAGTGCCCTCCTGTCATCAAGGAATGTGAAAAAAATAGGAAGGATAAAGAGACAGTGGTCTTAAACAGTTTGAACAAACTACTTTGGCACGTCCCACTAACCTAGCATGTGAACACATCTCCAGGGCCCCTCCCAGACCCCTGGAAGGAGCATGTGCAGTGAGTGGCTCTGACACTTCAGCTTCATTTCCTATATGATAAATCCTTTATAGTCAAGAGTCAGAGTTTGGTGTGTCGTCTTCTTAACTTGATGAGACAGAAAATAATAACTAAGTAAGTGATAAGCTACAAAAGTTTCAGACTCATAGAAGGGTCATTTATTCAAGAGTTTTTGAGCACATTGAAGAGGAACAAGGGAAAATAAAGGATCCATTTTTAGGGTAAGTTAGGCTTTAAATGTTTTACTCTCAAACTTATATGTGCATCTTGGGGATCTAGCTAAAATGCAGATTCTGACTAAGTTTCTGGGGAGAGCCTGAGAGTCTGCATCTCTAACAGGTTCCTAGAGTCAGTCTTAAGATCACATTCTAGTCACAAGATCTTATTTTAGTTTAAATGGTGATTTTAATTCTCTGGAATTAAAAGGAGAATTGGGGTTTCGAGATAGAGGTTTTGGGTGTCATCGGTATGAGATCTTCTAAGTAGTAAGGGTATTCAGAGATGAGAAAGGGCTTGGGACTGAAATTTAGGGCACGGTGACATTTAGAGCAGCCTTTCTCAACTGGAGCTCCTCAACTAAACCATAGAACATACAAAAAATGATTTCAGTGGTTATTTTCTTCATCCCAATGATGCCATCTCACTCATCCATTCTAGATGTATAAGGGAGAGAGCGGTAACATCAATGGATGCCTTTGGCCGTCAGGACTTCATGCTCGGGAACTCTGATTGGGAATGGCTGACTGAAAATAAAGGAAAAGAAGAAATGATTCATCACAGGAGACTGAGATGGACTGGCTGGGAAGTTAGAGTAACATCAGGAGCCTCAGTTCAGGGAAACTCAATATGAAAACTGTATCAAGAATGAAGGATAAACCAACTATATGAGATGTTGTTAAGAGATCAAATAAAATAAGGATGGATTATTGACTATTGTCCTCCCTTGCCACAAGACAGGTTGCGTTCACCTTGACAAGAGCAGTTTCAGAGAGAGGGAGATAAAAGGTTTAATTTGAGTGGGTTTAGGAGAAAATGTAATGTTAAGGAAGTTTAGAGGGTGCATGTAAACACTCTTTTCTATAAAGAGTGGAGAAATGTGCTCTACCTGTACCCCAAACAGGAAGGAGTTATGAAGATTTGTTTGTTAAAAGATGGGACCTATTGCAGCTTTTTTTGGTATGCTAATTAAAATGATCTAGTGGAGAGGAAAAATTGAGGATTGCAAAGTGACAAATGACAATCTTAGGAGTAAAAGCTTTTACTAGGATAAAGGGGATGGGATTTACCATGAGACAGAGGAGTTGGCCTTGCAGAAGAGCACAGGACATATAACAGCAGGGGAGGCAGGCTATATGGGCTCAGAATTAAGGCCCAGATATATGAAGAGAAATGGTAAAAATATCAGCCAAGGACAGACATCCTCACAAAGACTGAATTTTTCACCCTCTGCAATACTCTTCAGGGCAATGTATGTTGCTCTATACAATTACAAAATTTCTCCTATATTGATTTAATTAATTCATTCAACAAATACTAATGAAGGACTGACCATCTGGGTAACAAATGCTGTTGTTTCACTAGGCTGACTGGATTTGTCCACAGAGCCATTTTCCCTCTTCTGTGAATATCTCACCACACTCACTAAGCCTCTTCTGAGTTTATCGGAAAAGAGCGGACAGATACCAGCACATAGAAAGCCCTGGTTAAGATTCAGATATAGGAGCCCAAGTTTTGGTATTTTTGTGGAACTGTAGCAAACCCTTTCCTGTATGGGTGGAGAACCCTAAATTGTCAGGAGTACGTGATATTATCTAAATGGGATATTTAGAGGTAGTCATACGTCTCATAATCTCCTCCTGTCCAGTATCATCCAACTCCCAGACATTCTGGTTAGGAAAACCTTGGACCTTGACTCTTTCTTCAGTTGCTTACCAAACTATTCCATCCTATCCAGTCAGTTGAACCTTTACCAATGGCTCTTGTCCTCAACTCATTTCTCATTTCGGCACCTACCTCTGCATCTCAGCCCCTCATAAAGTACTGCTCGAATTTCTGTAATAGCCAGCGAATTGGTCTCTGCTGCTTCAAACCACTTCTTACTCTGTTTTCTAAATCACAGGCCAGATCCACCGTTCTCCTTCTCGAAAACTGCCGCTTAGAAAAGCCTGAACTGAATGCGACCTTTGGAGCCTCGAATCTGACATTTTCAAATTCATCCCTTCTTCTCTTCCTCAGATCACCCTCTGCCGGAACTACACAGAGCCATTTGTACCTTGTACACTAAAATGCCTTCTTCACTTCTATTCTGTTTGTCAAGTCTAAAACATAACACTTATTTTGGCCTTTCGATTTATTTCAAGGATTTATCAAAAATTCTATATTCTTAACAAAGTCTACTGGAATCTTTGAAGTCAAAATGAATTGTTCTTTCTTCTATATCTCTATAAAAGTTAACTTGTGCAGCCATTACAGTACTTACTTATGTCTCATGTGGTAGATATACGCTTTTCTATGTTTATTTCCATACTTATCAATTTTTAAAAATTTTATTTTATTCTTAGTTTCAAGTATACAGTGTATTCGTTAGACATGTATAGTTTATAAAGTGATCCCCCTGATTGCCTTTTCTCTCTTCTGGTTCTCCACCTACCCATTACATTACTGCTGACTGCATTCCCGATGCCATGCTCCCCATCCCTGTGACCATCTATCAATTACTAATTTGTACTTCTTTAACCCTTCACCCCATTCTCCCAGTTCCCTAACCCTCCGCCTCTCTCTGGCAGTCACTAGACTGTCCTCTACATCTGTGAGTCTGTTTTTGACTAGTTTGTTCTTTTTGTTCCTCAGCTTCCTCATATAAGTGGAGTCATATGGTATTTCTCTTTCTCTGTCTGACTTATTTCACTCAGCATAATATCTCTAGGTCCATCTGTGTGGTTGCGAATGGTAGGATTTCATTTTTTTAATGGCTGAGTAATATTCCTTTGTATATGTGAACTATAACTTCTTTATCCAATTGTCTGTTGATGGGCACTTAGGTTGCTTCCATATCTCGGCTATTGTAAATTGTGCTGCCATAAACCTTGGGGTACATAGATCTTTATGAATTGTTGTTTTGGTTTTCTTTGGATAAACATCCCGAAGTGCAATTGCTGGGTCAAAAAGTATATCCATTTTAAATTTTTTGAGAAACCTCCAGACTATTTTCCATATTGGTTATACCAATTTGCAATTTGCAATCCCACCAACAGCGTATGAGGGTTCCCTTTTCTCCACCTCCTCGCCAATACTTGTTGTTCTTTGATTTATTGATAGCCATTCTGACAGGTGTCAGGTGATATCTCATTGTGGTTTTAATTTGCACTTCTCTGATGATCAGTGACCTTGAGCATTTTTTCATATGTCTATTGGCCATGTGTATTTCCTGTTTGGAGAAATATCTGTTCGGATCTTCTGCCAATTTTTAAATCGGATTGTTTGTTTTGTTGTTGTTGTTGAGTCGTATGAGTACTTTATATATTTTGGATGTTAACCTCTTATCAGATGTATCATAAACAAATATCTTCTCCCATTCAGTTGGTTGTCTTTTCATTTTGTTATGGTTTCCTTTGCTGGGCAAAAACTTTTTAGTTTGATGTAGTCCCATTTGTTTATGTTTTCTTTTGTTTCCTTTGCCCAAGGAGATATGTCCAAAAATAAATTACTAGTAGCAATATCAGAGAGATTACTGCCTATATTTTCTTCTAAAAGTTTTATGGTTTTGGGTCTTACATTTAAGTCTTTAATCCATTTTGAGTATATTCTGGTATATGGTGTAAGAAGGTGGTCCAGTTTCTTTTTTTTGAATGTATCTGTA
>NW_006443225.1:7788783-7821008 GCF_000325575.1 Pteropus alecto | reverse complement strand
ATTGATTTTTAAATAAAGCTACTAAAGACTCACGAGTTTAATATATGCAAAGCCCCAAAGTATTTCTTATGTACCATCCCCTTCAATCCTTACAAAACATAGATGGTATGGTACGTATAATCACCCTAAACATGGCTGCTGAGTACCAGAGCCAGGATCTGAGCTCAAGTCTAACATTAGCCTCCACTGTGAGGGCAGGGGGCGGCATGGAGGTGAGTCCTTACAGAGCAGGTCATTGCTGCTCGTGGGGATGGGAGAGACAAACCCGAGTAAATCATCTCAGAAGCCAGCTCAGGAGGGACCAGGAGATGGAGTGGAATAAGCATCCCTCGTGTTACCTCTTCCCTGGGGCACTAATTTAACTTTGTGACCTTGGCACAGTCAAGCCCAGTGTCAAAGCGATTCCATGGACATACAAATGATTCTGGACGAACGGGCCTTTGGAGGGTGGAATATCGTGAATCCTATGAGGAGGTTACAGGTTGTGCCTCTCAAATGGGTTGGGCCCCTCACTTTTTATCACTCTTTTTCCTCACCACTGTTCCATTTTAAGAGCCTCAAATAACCCCTGTGTTCCAGACATACACTCCAATGTAAACATGCAGAACATTCTGACACTTAAAAATATGTCCATAGCAAAGTAGGACAGGTTAGAATTACAAAATAGCTTGTGGGCAAGAGGGAGAGAAATGAGTAGGTAATACCTCACTTTCTGAAGTTATATGGAATCGTTTACCAGCCAATAGCTGCACGGGGAGGATAAAATTACTAACCAAATCGACAAATGTATAGACTAGAAAACAAGTAAATTATTTCAACACTATTTCAAAATCCCATGTTTCATAGATGATAAATCACTGAGTAGAAGGGAAGCTATGAATACTGTACTCATTTTAAAGACTCGGTATCTTCATAGTATGATATATTCATTTATTCAAAAGTGCATCATCAAATTATCTGAGTGGGTAAGCCTCATTTACATATAATATGCCAAGCAGTGATAAATTAGAGTGCTGAATATCTATTGCCTCAATTCTCCAATGATAAACTCAACTAATTTCTTTCCAGATAAAGCAATCAAAGAAACAACACAACTGTTTCTACAGTTTACTGAAGAGTCTGGCATCTTCACTAACAAATTCAGTTTTGCCAAAGGATGGTGTGTGGTGTTTGTGATGCTCACATTGCAGCTGTCTCAGGGCTGGACAACTAATAGGCATCCTTTAATGTACAGGAAGCCAGATCGTCACAAGTTTACCCCAAGCCATTGCCATGGAACTGAATCTTTACCATGTGATTCCATGATCTGGAGAAAATACACTCTGGGAATGTTACAGAAAACACATTCAAATTTAATTCCAAAGCCAAACATAAGTGCCTGGGATTATTCATGCCTTGGCTGCCCCTCATTAATGCAAATAATTAAAAGCTGACTACACAGAGGGGCACATGGACAGCTGAGATAAACCAAGAGATCTGCATTCTCTCTAGTCATTCTGTTTTCTTTCGTTCTTTTGGTTATTGGGATGTTTACAGAGCTTTCTCCGTTTGTTCCACTTAATGCCTGCTGAGGGACAGGGTAGATTAGATAGTATTATCCCCATCCCTCAAATTAGAAACCTCAAACTCTGAGATACAGACTTGGCCAAGGTCACCCCCGAAGGGGCAGAAATCAATAGAGTCCAGAGCTCCTGTTTCTCCACCCAGGGCCCTTTCTGCTGTTATCTCCATGGCACATTTACAGAACGTACCAATAGTCGGCACCGTCCCTCATTCAATAAGTACAGACCCAGAGCTCGTGTGTGCAGGGGACTATTTTACGTCCTGCAGATAGAACGATGGACAACATAAAATCCTGCCTCTGTGATACAAAAGGATTGATAATATGACACATAAACTACAAAGGTTTATTCTCTTTCTTTTCAACTTTCTACCCACAGAAGAAATGAACAATTAGGGCACAGACTTTGAACACAAAACTTGATAAAAAGAGTGTACTTGCTTATTTGTGAGAGGCTCAGTTTCCTGTTACTGAGAATTAGCTGTGGGCCCACCATAGCATATGCTTTGTTTCTTACATAATGGACCTAAATGAATATAATTAAATGTAGACTATTGACCAAGCAGTCTATTAAAGTGAATATTATTGAATATATGTAATACTACATTATTTCAGTTTTTAAAATGGATTCTGACATCTTAAGAAGTTTCATTGTACGCTGATGAAATATTTACAAAACTGTTCTGAGCAGCTAAATAATAGCAAATTTCAGACATGCTTAGCTAGCTATTTTGAAAAATAGGATTTTGTATATTAGCAGACCTTATAAACAGTATGAAAGTTGAAATGCTTAGATACTGTTTCTGATTTGTACAAAATAGCCAAAATGATGGAAGGTATAAGCAAAATACATGGCAATATAGCTTTGTTTACTCCTTTCGAATGCCTGAGTTTAGAAAACACAAAGAATACCCTTTTATTTACAAAGAATTCATTTGCACAGATTCTTAATAAAATCTTCAATTATTTGATAGCATGTTGACTTACTAGTCACTTCTATTGTCTTTCCTTGTTTGTGTATTTCTTTATCTGCTCTGAACAGTCTTAGTTGGAGGCGACTTCAGAAATACAGAATAGCAGTACAAGTTTCTCTTTAAAATAAGAAAAAATCGGTGGGGGCTATGGTTACAACAGAGCTGATGGAAAGAATGGGAACTATGTTTTGTTTGGGGATGAGGGGAGCAATTAGGACTAGACATTTTAGAGTAATCATGAAAAACACTTTTATTCTAATTCACAGATTCAAAGCCTCTAGTAACTTATGCATTGGGGAAGTATGTGATTTTTAAATATAAATACAGTGTACAAAGGGAGACACTGACTTATGAGGCTGGTTGCCCTAAGTCACAGAAGAAGCCCAAACACAGGATTCTATAATTTAACCACCTTGCGTATTTTGTTTCTTTCATTTGCTAAGTGTTTCCTACAGTATGAAATAATATCTGCTGAAATTCTGGAAGCCACGAAAGTATTCTTGAACTTGAAAATATACGCCCTGATTTTCAAGGCTGAGATCAGAACAAGTTGCTGAATCGGATTCTCTAAATTGGAAACCAAGGAGTGAAATGCGGGATCAGTTGCAGCCGTGGTTCAGAATGGCAGCAAAATCAGCTCCAGTCCAGAGCTGCTGCTTTTCCTGAGGGCAAGGTCACCCCTCAAGGAAGGCAGCCTTGGTCAGGTCTTCCCTCAGCGGAAACCAAGGAGTGAAATGCGGGATCAGTTGCAGCGTGGCTCAGAATGGCAGCAAAATCAGCTCCAGTCCAGAACTGCTGCTTTTCCTGAGGGCAAGGCCACCCCTTAAGGAAGGCAGCCTTGGTCATGTCTTCCCTCAGTTGTTACCTTCTTCCTGAGGTCCCTCTCCTAGACCCATCTCTCTGGTCTCTCTGGGAGACAGGGCCTGAGGTTTGGCCAGTGCAGATGATTTTTGTTTAATTTTAGTCGCAGATTCAAAGAAAATGTGGCTTATTTTATTTCCAATACAATCTTTCCAGGATAGCAATTATTTCAGTGTTCCTAACTTCTCAAATCCAATATTCGCCTATGATCTACCATAATTTTATGTCCTTTTCTTCTTCTGATGTTATATATTCATCATGGGGGTCCTTCATACCCATGTTTACAATCGCCTGTTGTTTAGGATGCCAACATATACGTCCCCAGCTCCCTCCAGAATTCCAAACCGGTATATCCTGCTGCCTACTAGACATCTCCACCTGGACGCTTCATGTCCAAAGTGGACATCTCCATCTTCCTCTACCAATCTGCTTGTTCTCCAGTATTTTCTTTGTATTTCGGCAGGCAGGTCACCATTAACACACTTGTCTAAACCAGGAATCTGGGCGTCACTCTCTCTCACCTTGCCTCACCATGTCTTATACTGGTTCTACCAATTTTTTGCATGGATATATTCTGTCTTCTCTTTGTCCATCCGTTTTGTCGCCGTTTTAAGTGTCCTGCCTGTACTACTGCAGCCTCGGAAATGGTCTTCTTTCCTCTCATCTCACTCCCCTCTAATCTATCCTCTACTCGGAAGCCGAAATTAGATTTCTAAAATTGAAATCTGAATAAATCGCTCTCCCTCCTAAAACTTCAAGGATAACCTATGATACAGAGTAGAGATTTTCAATATTTTTGCCAGCAACAGTTCACTCTTTTGTATTTACAGTATATTCAAAAGGTGGAGGGGGACCTGTTCTGGTTGAAGCAGAAGAAGTGTTCCCCAGACCCTTCAGGGCTCAGAGTCACCCCACCACCTCCCACCTACCCCACGGAGTTTGAAAACAGCTGACTTATCATAGCCTTACGTCCATCTGTTTACTTCCTCATCCTTATCATCTCTTCCTGCCACCAACACCTGCACCTACCAGTTTACTTGTGCCTTATCTGAACTTTAGAGAAAAGAGTGACTATGAATATAGTATAGGATACAGCTGTCTGCGCCCACACGCTTCATCCTTGCTTCAGTCTGGATCATGTCTACGAGCAGCGATAATCCGGGAGCCTGCCTTCGTAACCTGGGGGATTCCCATTACCTCTCTTCTATTTGAGATCTCTTGTTTCTTATAATTTCCTCATTTTTGTTTGTTTGTTTGTTTGTTTGTTTCTTCTCTTGTTTGTTAGAACATAGACTCCAGTGTTTCGTGAGGAAAAGTGAGCGTGTATGTATGTGTGATAAATTTTTGCAGATCTTGCTTGTCTGAAAACATCCTTATTATACCCTCACTTGGTCAGTAATTTAGCTTGCTCCATATTTTATATAGGAGGTACTTTTCCCTCTAACTTTCAATTTCAGGAGCTTTTTTTCTTGTTTGTCCTCTAGCTTCCACTGTGCCTGAAGAAATATAAAGTCATTCTAATTTTTGAACTTTTGTATTTGACCCGTGCTTTTTTCTTTCTCTAGAAGCTTGTAGTGTCTTCTAATTGTCCCAATTGCTCTGAAATTTCACAATGATGTGCCTTATTGTGAATTTATTTCACCCACTGGAACCTTTCAGTTTGACAACTCACGTCCCACTGTCCTAGAAAATTTTCTTGAATTGTTTCACCGATTTCTACCCCGTCCTCTTTTTGTAGAACTCCTATTATTTGAATGTTGAAGTTGGACTTCCTTAATTATAAAGTTGGACTTCCTTAATTATTCTTCTAGCTTTCTTTTCTATTTCTTTTTCTCTGCCTTTCATTCTTCTTTATGGGAAAGAAATTTTATCAATTCTGATTGAGTTCTTTATTTCTGTTAATGTTTTTAATTAAAAAAAAACTGTTTTGTTTCCTGCAATATTTTAAGTACTTTGTTCTTGTTTTGGTGTTGTAAAATCTCTTCTTAGGATGTTAATGATAGTTTTTTTCCTCCCCTTTGTTTACTTTTTTTTTTTTTTTTGGCACAGTCTATGTTTTATTTCTGCTTTGTTTTGGTTACTATTCTTCATTTTAAAGGCTTTCTATAGGTATCTATAATTCCTTGGATGTTCGTACACGATTAAGCGTGAAAAATTACAACAATGATTAGAACCATTGAGCCCATAGGAAGGACTAGTCAATTTTGGACTTTTCTGTGGGGTGATTTGGTTTATATATGTTCTCGACCCTGAACATCACATGGCTGCTTTTCTCAAAAAAAGAACACTGAAGTAAGTGTATGTCCTGATCATAGAGGCAACAAAGCAAACTCTGTCCTCCTCCAGTGGAACAGCAGAGCTGGTGGACACCTCTGTACTACCAGCCGATCACTCACGCTTCCAGATTCAGCGCAAAGTCTCTTCTTTTCTAAAATCTGCTTTGATGTCATCCTGCTCCCTGAGACTTGGACAAAATTAATTGCTTTCTCCTTGGTGCTTTCAGAACACCTTGCATAGTTCTCTATTTTAGAACATATTAGGTCGTAATAAGTTGTTTATTTATCTCCTTAAATTTTTATTTCCTTGGAGTAAAGAGCTAGGTCTTTTAAACTCCCATACCTGGATTAATACCTGCTGTGAATTGTAATCTCTCCCAAAATGCATATGTTGAAGCCCTAACCCTCAATGTGATAGTATCTGCAGATGGGGCATTTGGGAAATAATTTGGTTTAGATGAGGTCATGAGATGGGGGCCTCACGATGGGATTAGTGCCCTAATAAGAACGGACACTAGACAGCTTGTTCGCTCTCCATCATGTGAGGACACCACAGGAAGGCCAGCTGTAAGCCAGAAAGAGCACTCTCATTATAACCTGACCATGTTGGCACCGTAATCCCAGACTTCCATCCCCCAGAACTGTGAGAAAATAAATTTCTGTTGTTTAACTCACCTAGCATATGGCAGCCTGAGATGTCTAATATAGTGCCTAACACAGCAAAGAATCCCATAACAATCCTGAATAAACCAAGATGGGGTATTGTCCTGGATGTAAATTCGTAATGGCAATAGGGAATTTGGTTCAATGTGGTAAAAAGAAAAATACCACATTCCCGCTTTCCTGGGTTCTGGTCCTACAGCATCTCTTTATAAATGCACAGTAGTTCAGAGCATGGTTTCAGCATCAGACCCGAGTGTTGGCCTGACTCAGACACTTACTAGTGGTAGGACTATGAGTACTTCATAATTTACTTGTGGCTGTTTTGTTCTCTGAAAAAGGGGTTAAATAAGTATGTCTACCTCAGAGAGTTGCTTGAGAATTAAAGGTACAGTGCTTACAGAAATTATTTTCTCAAAAAATGGTAGTTTTCACACTCAAACACCCACACGCCACAAAGATTCCAACCAACAATCAGTGACTTGGCATATACGAGACGTTCCTGATTTACTCCAAATAATCAGCCTCTTGAAAACATCCTCAAAAACATTTTTGCTAATTGTCTGACTAAAAAGGAAACTGGATATTTTTCATGTTGTTTTTGTCTTAACAATCTGAGATGAGAAGCTTTTCCTATTCTTCTAAAAAATGTGATCTTTCTTCCAAGAACAGATGATTTATCCCACCGTCTGCTGTGCTTGGCTAAGCTGCAGGATAGCCGGTGTGAGGGGCACCTTTGGGCAGTGTTTTAATTGGTCTAAATTCCAACTCCTTGTAAGAGACAGTGGGACAATTTTTTTTTTTTAATATTGAAGGTCAAAAGTTCTAGATGGAGATAATTTTATAGAAAGTATTGAATGACGTTACTGAGCTGCCGTGAAAATTGCCAAGCCTTCCACAGGGGAGATAGTCATTTGCCAATAAGACTTATGAAGTGACTAATAGAGAGTTATGTAAATTGCTCCATTAGGAGACTTGAAAATGTGAGTAAAAAGTAAATGATAAATTATGAGTTTAAGAAAAAGAAAACATATCAGTGCTATTCTGGAAAAAAAGAAGTCCACTTTTCCCAAGGGGGAATAATCTTGCAAATGTATTCTCTTCTCCTTTCAAAAAAGATGTTTTTCTTCATAGGTACTAGTAAGAAATCAGAGTTATATTCAAATGAAGGTTCATTAAAACATACAGATCTTTTAGGTGTTCTCTGACTTTTTAAAACTTTGGAAGGTTTAATTAAGATCTCACACAAAGTAAAACAAAAGCATTCCTGTTAGGACCAGGTGGCTTCACTGGTGAATTCTACCAAACATTCAAAGAAAATTAATACCAGTCCTTTTCAGACTCTTCCAAAAACTGAAGATGAGGAACACTTCCAAACTTATTTTATAAGGACAGCATTCCACTGATATCTAAATCAGACAAGAAAACCATGAGAAAATAAAATTACAGGCCAATATAAACATAGATGCAAAAATCCTCTACAAAATATCAGCAAATCAAATTCAACAGTACATTAAAAGGATCATACACCATGATCAAGTGAGATTTATTCCAGGGATGCAACATCCACATTAACACAATGGAGGATGAAAATCATTGACCATCTCAATAGATGCAGAAAAAGCAATGACAAAATTCAACATCCATTTATGATAAAAATTTTCAACGAAGTATGTATAGAGGGGATATACCCCCACATAATAAAGGCCATATATGACAAGCTCACAGCTAACATCATACTCAACAGTGAAAAGCTTAAAAATGTTTCCTCTAAGATCAGGAACAAGGCAAAGACAGCTACTTCTGCCATTTTTATTCAGCATAGTATTGCGAGTCCTCGCCAGAGCAACAAGGCAAGGAAAAGAAATAAAAGACATCTAGATTGGAAAGGAATAAGTAAAACCATCACTATTTGTGGATGCCACAATTTTATATATAGAAAAAGCTAAAGACTCCACCAAAAACCTGTTAGAAATAATAAATGAATTCAGTTAAGTTTTAGGATACAAAATCAATATTCGAACATACAAAAACAAATATGCATTTTTATACACTAACAATAAACTACCAGAAAGAAAAATTAAGAAAACAATCCCACGTACGATTGAATCAAAAGAATATATAATACCTAAAAATAAATTTAACTAAATGATGAAATACCTGTACATTAAAAACTATAAGAGAGTGATGAAAGGAAATGAAGACAACACAAATAAATGGAAAGATACCATACTCATGAATCGCAAAGGCTTAATATCATTAAAATGTCCATACTACTCAAAGCAATCTACAGATTCAATTCTTATCAAAATACTAATGGCATTTTTCTCAGAACTAGAACACATAATCCTAAAAGTTATATGGAACCACAAAAGACCCCATATAGCCAAAGCAATCTTGAGAAGGAAGAACAAAGCTGGAGACATCATGCTCCCTGATTTCAAACTATATTGCAAAGCCATAGTGATCAGAATAGTATAGTACTGGCATAAAGCAGACACGAGGAACAGAATAGAGAGCCCAGAAATAATTGGTCAATTAATATGTGAGAAAGGAGGCTATAGCATACAATGGGGAAAGGACATATCTTCAATAAATGATGCTGGGAAAACTGGACGGCCACATGCAAAAGAATAAACCTAGATTATTATTATGTACCATAAAAAATTAACTCAAATAGATTAAAGACTTGAATGTAAGACCTGAAACCGTAAGACTCCTATAAGAAAACAGGCACTAAACTTCTTGACACTGATCTTGGCAATGATTTTTCTTTTTATCTGACTTGAAAAGCAAAGGCAACAAAAGCAAAAATAAACAAGTGGAACTACATCAGACTAAAAAGCTTCTACACAGCAAAGGAAATCGTCAACAAAATGAAAAGTTAACCTACTAAATGGGATAAAATATTTACAAATCATATATTCAGCAAGGGATTAATATGCAAAATATGTAAGGAACTCATAGAACTCAATAGCAAAAACACAATCTGATTAAAAAATGGGCAGGAGGCCCGAATAGACATTTCCCAAAGAAGACATACAGATGGCCAACAGGCACATTAAAAGATGCTCAGCATCACTGATCATGAAGGAAATGTCTATCAAAACCATGATGAGATATCACCTCATACCTGTTAGAACTGCTATAATCAGAAAGGCAAGAGACACAGTGTTTTCACAAAGACGTGGAACCTTTGTGTACTGCTGGTGGAAATGTAAGTTGGTGCAGCCGCTATGGAAAACAGTATTACGGTTCCTCAAAAAATTAAAACTAGAACTACCATATGATCCAGCAATTCTACTTCTGGGTATTTATCTGAAGAAAAAGAGAACACTAATTTGAAAAGAGATCTGCACGCCCGTGTTCATTGCAGCATTATTTACAATAGTCAAGATATGGAAACAACCTAAGTGCCCATCCATGGATAAATGGATAAAAAAAGTATATATATATATATACATACACATAACAGAATATTATTTAGCCATAAAAATAATGGAAATTTGATGTGTGAAAACATAGATGGACCTTGAAAAGATTATGCTAAGTGAAATAAGTCAGAGAAAGAAAAATACTGTATGATTTCACTTATATGTGGAATGTAAAAACAAAACAAAACCAAACAAAATTGAATAAAATCAAAACCAAATAAACAAAAAAGCCATAGATACCGGATATAGGGAACAAATTGGTGGTTGCTAGAGGGAAGTGGGGGATGGGTGAAGGGAGTCAAAAGGTACAAACTTCCAGTTATAAAATAAATAAGTCATAGGGAGGTAATGTATAACATTGTGATGATAATGGTAATGGTAGTTTATTGCATATTTCAAAGTTGCTAAAAGAGTAAAAGTTCTCATTATAAGAAAACAATTTGCAACTATTTAGGGTGATGATGGTAACTAGAGTAATTGTGGTGATTATTTTGCAATGCATACAAATATTGAATCATTATGCTGTTGTACATCTGAAACTAATAGAATGGTATATGTCATTTATACTTCAATTAAAAAAACACCTGTATTAAAGATGGTTTTAAAAAATTCCTGTTAGAAAATCCTATTGCAATACAACGGCAATGAAGACTTTTCATATAAAGAAAATTGCTTCAGTAGGTATAAAATCATTAAGTATTATTTTTCTATAACATCTCCGTGGTGCTCACACCAATCTTATATTTTCTACATATCTATAAATATGTTAAAAACATGTGGCATCAGGACTGACACTGATTTCCGTGAAATGAGAAGACTGTGCAAAGCAATGACAGGCATCTGACCATAGCTTCTGGTCGATGTCCACACAACATACTTTGGTCCTTAGCTGGTGATAACTAGCAACATAGAACTCAATACCCATATGCTGTACACTGGTGTGCAATTAGTTACAGAAAATGTCTCTTTATTTAATTTGCCTTCCACATGGGATGAAACCCACTGAAAAACAACCCAGCCTCAAGAAATTCATAATCAAGTTAAGAATAGGAGATAAAAAGACAGAAACATATTTCAACTAATAGGAATAAAGACACTACGTGCTCTTAAAAAAAGTATAAATAAAATTCTCTACAGGTATTTAGGGATGTGGTCTTTCACTGTATCATTTAACCGGCACTGAGACATTTAATTCATTTTAGACTTGCTCACCTGGTAGTCGGGTATATGATGATGGACTGGAATAAACAGAGACCGGAGGCACACAATCAATTAGGCTGTTGTTCTATTCCAAGCCAGAGGTCGTGCGCATCTGAATTTTGTAATATATTTTGAATAGGAAAGAAGAGTGGATGCGAAAAATGTTATGAAAGAAAATTGAGACTGTGTTGACAGATTTGTTATAAGTCCTTGGAAAGACGAGATTGTGGTGTAGTGAAGAATTACGTAGAATTGACATAAACGTTTCCACATCTGTAGGCAACAGAATGACTAGACATCAGAACTGAAATGCAATTTTATTCAGCCATCAGAACCACAGAAGGACAGTGTCTTCTGTAAAACTCCAGAATGAGTGACCCCTGTGGGCCCAGGTCGAGCATCTTCAGTAGCCCTGTATTTAATAAAAGTCCACTCTGTAGCTGACACAAGGTTAAGTACTTGGGGAAAATGGAAAATTAAGATCAACTTTATATTCAGGAGGACTTTACAATTCTTGAAACGGATGGGGATCTGTCTGGATGCCAGCCACCCTGAAAGGCCCCGTGCGATGCCTCACACCTGTTCCCAAGTTGAAGTCCACAGCAACCTGGCTCCAAGATGTCAAGACCCTTTAACAGGTGTCATTTCTGCTTTCTCCCACTGGTTCTCACAAGTAAGTGAAACTGCAGAGGAAAAGGCAGAGGGAAGAGAATAAAGGGACAGTAAGAATGTCCCCGACCTCTGCCGGCGCCCTTACACGGAAACCATCCTCACTGAAGACACCAAGAACCTGTGTCATTAAACCTCATGGATACTGTTCTGCTTCTCTAGTAATCAGGTGTCTTTGGGTTACAAATGGCAGAAAACCAACTCGAAGTGACGTAAGGAAAAAAGGTACTTATTGCTCATACAATTTAAAAGTCCCAGGCTTCTAGCTCTTCACCAATTGTTCCAGTGAAATTCCAGGCATGGAATCCCACTGGCCTGGTTGGCTCGCAGGCCCTCCCTGCGCTCAGGAAGGTCACACGCTGATCGTTTGCATCTGGGAACCACTGGGTGGGGTTCATGCACCCCAAACAGAGGAAATCAACAGTAGGGGGGATACGGTTTCTCATGGGAAAACTAAATACATGACCAGAAGCACAGGGAATCCGCTTCAACATTTATTTTATTTGACTTGACAGAAATATTTGACACCGATGACCCGTTCTTGTAATGCAGCCTTTTCTTGCAATCTTCAACATTATTTGTTTTCTCTCACTTCTGCTACTCCTTCACAAGCTTCTTGGCAGGATATACCTGACCCAATTTATGCATTATATCGAATCGTTTCGGGTCATCTGTGGCTGGCTTTGATTTCTAGCTGAAGAAAATCCATCAAGTCTCACACCATTCTACCATTTACAAAATTCCAGCTGCTAATACCATGGCTTCGTCTCCCAGGACACCCCCTACCTCAGCGCCCCCATCCTCACCCCCAGGGGTGCTGACTGAGCTGTGGCTAAGCTTCCATCGCATACGTAGAAGTGCTGGCACTGAGGTCTGATTGGATTAAACTCATGGGGATTCTGGCTTTCCCAGGAGCTGCCTAGAAAGAGCTGGGGGATTGAATACCCTAAGATGCAAGTTTTTATCAACGAGCAGAGGAACTGAAAGACAAATTACATGCTCTGTCTCAGCGTGAAAGACTTACAGCAAGACAGTAATTCCACAGGGCCTCTCTGGAGATGTGTCCCATGACCGGGCTGTGTTTCCTGAGCCACTAGCGACATAAAGCACCACCTTGTGTTTGCTCTGCTGCCTTTCCCACCCCACTGTGATTTCTCTCTCATTCTTACTGCCCTGCTGTGGCACCCTGTCCTCCAATAAAAGGTTAGCATGCAGCTGTGCTGTAGGCTTTGCTTCTTGGAAAGCTGGGCTAACACAGGACCATCTGTCTCTGATCAATGAACGGTGCTCCTCAGGGTTCTCACTAGGTCACCTCTCGTTGTGCACATTCTTCTGGGGCAATATCACCCACTCCCACGGTTTCAGTCTCCAACTGTAATCGGATGGCTCCCAGATATCCATCTCCAGGCCCAGTTCCTCTCCCGAGCTCCAGCTCTTACCGGACATCTCCCCTCGGAAGGCTCACAGGGGTCTTCAAATATGTCCACGTGCCAAACCCCAACTGCTCTTCCCTTGACGTCTCCTTTCTTAGTGAAAGGCACCGTCACGCACCCAGGTGCCTAAATCAGAAACCTGGAGTTGCCTTCATCCCTCACTCTCTCACTCCTCACAGTCAGTCTGGCACTGGACTTTGGCAATTCTGTCTTCTAAATACGCTTCCGTCTCATCAACGTTAGTCCATCTCCACTGCCAAAACCTCTCCAAGCCATCCCTCTCTCGCCTGCATTCCTCAGTCCATTTTTCATGGAGCAGCCCCTTTATTTATTTTTTCCAGTGTTATTTAGATATAATTAACATATAACATTGTGTGAGTTTGAGGCGTACAGTGTGTTGACCTGATACACTTATATATTGCAGGATAATTACTAGGGACTGTGGGGTGGGGGAAATGTGAAGATGTTGGACAAAGAGCACAACTTAGGATCAGTCATAAGATGGATAACGGCAGTCTTTGAGATCCTTTAAGACATCGATCTCAAAGGCTTACTCCTTTGGATTAAACTTCCTTGTTGAAGCTTCCTCTGACCTTTGTGCCTATGTCCTCCCTTTTTCTCCAGGTTCATTTCTTGCCTCACAGAAATCTAGGATATTTAGGCTTTAGCCCTATTAAATATTTATTTTCTCATGGCTCCACGTTCTCTCTCCCCCCTGAGTCTTCACATGAGCTATTTTCTCTGCTTACAACAGTCTTCCCTCTCCTTGTCATCTAGCTGACTTCTACTCATCCTTCTGATCTCAGCCGAGACGTCGCTTCTTCCGGGAAGCTCTTCTTGATCTCCACCCCTTTTCCCAGTCCAGGTCAGCAACTAATGCCAAAGTCCCAAAGCACCTGCACGTGTGTTCGCACAGCACTTACAGAGCTGAATCACACACACCACACCATTCTATTCCTTCCTATATAGGGGCAGACCCTCTGTCCATCTTGCTCAGAACCTGGCACAGTGACTATTTCGAAAACACTCTTCATGTACAAACACCTTTATAGGTAGTTTTGCCATCTGCCTTTTATTTTGTGTCATGTCCAAGAAAACATCAACTGTTACGTGTAGTCTTGCCTTTGCAGACTCTTTTAACAGCTTTTCCTAAATAGAATCACGTCATGATATCAGAATGATTGATAGCACATGTGCTCTAAGGTAGACTATGTCATTGACTATTCTAAGAAATAATATCACGTAGATGTGAATGAAATTGTTATTATATATTTCAAAGTTTGTCTCCTTTCTGTTTTACAGAGTTAAACAACAACAACAACAACAACAACAACGACAATACAATCTTTAAAAATCAATTTCATAGCCAGTGAGTAAATTCAGTATTCATGGGTGTAGCCTGCCAGGGACTACGTGCAGGGAACTGGGGCTACAAGTCACTTAGGCCTCTTTGAGCTGAAATTCATTGCTGTTTTCACCCCGGCTCTCTACAACAACAACAACAACAACAACAACAACACAATCTTTAAAAACCAATTTCATAGCCAGTGAGTAAATTCAGTATTCATTGGTGTAGCCTGCCAGGGACTACGTGCAGGGAACTGAGGCTACAAGTCACTTAGGCCTCTTTGAGCTGAAATTCATTGCTGTTTTCACCCCGGCTCTCTATCTTGTAGTTTTTAATTTGTGACTGGCTTATCCTATTGTTCCCTTAAAAATATTTTTTGATTATCATAGTTTTCGCTTTGTGTTTTTATTTTTTTCTACTGCTTTACATGCTCATGTGCATTGTTTTCATTACGACTTTTGTACTATTAACAGCTTATTATCTATTGAATAGAAGTTGCTGATGGCAATTTTTAGGGTTATAAAACATAATATGGGCTCATATTATAAATGGAAATTGTAAAATAGAATAGATTTCCAAAGAAATCAACTTTATGTAACAGCTAAGCCTGTTCACGATGGATAAATACAATGGCTTATTATAAATATTAGGAATATAGAAATTAACCTCCACATTTAAATTTTATGTTCAGAATAAGCTATTATAGGCTCAATAAGGACATTTTTATATCTAAGCATATTGACTTATTTGGAGTTGGCTGAATGAAGGAAAAGGCTCCAAAAACACAGATTCAAAACTTGACACTGTGCACTGTTTTTGCAGTTTTACTTGTAAATGGATGCCTCATATCATTAGTAGGAGTGGATTAGGTTTCTAAAAAATCACTCTCTAAGCCATATTTAAACCTATGAATGGGGTTTGGTATGGCAGCTGGGAGGACGAAGCAGTCCTGTAGACATGTGAGTAACAGGGTCTAGTCAGTCAACATGTCTGCATCTACTTTCCTAACAGGATGAGAAAAATACCCTTTGATTTTTAAGCCATTGCAACTGATGGATCTATCTATCATCTATCATCTATCATCTATGTATCTATCTATGCATCTATCTATGTATCTATCTATCATCTATCCATCCATCCATTATCTATCTATCTATCATCTATCATCATCTCAGATGCTTCCTCCCAAAAGTTTTGCATATGTATTTCAAAGTAATACATTTCAAGATTTAATTATAAAACAGAAAACAACTTTTGAGAACTATAATACTTTTAGGAAGTAGAATACTAATTTCATGTGAATGGGTCCTCAGATTAACTAGGAAATATTTTTGAAAATTGTTTTGGGGGCTAAACAAAACAAACTTGAATCTCAGATGATTCACATCACAAACTACACTAATGGCAAGAGCAGGGTTGAGAATAGAAACCCCAGACTATCTTTAACTGTCTAAAGGAAAGTTGATGCTCGGCAGTAATGACGTCCTTTACGTGACATCCCAGAAAAATTCTACTTTAGAAATGTGGGTATTTGAGCTTTCAGAGAATCCATATCTCTTCATATAAATTTGGTTAATTCTTTTATCTTCAATCCAGTGTGATATTTGATTTAAAAGGGCGGTGATTTTAAAAGTTTTGTGTGTTTGTGGTTGTATAGACAAGTCTTTACCTCTTGACTCTTTTAAGGATATTTATCCTCATTCATACTTCATGAAACCTCAAAAAAAACCATGTACCTCTCCCTAGTGTTACCCCTTTCTTTTCAAAAGCAGCAAGACTTCATTATATTTATCACAAGAAGATAAACACACAGTCATTCTTTTTTACCCAGAGGGATTTTTCTCTCCTTAAAAATTAAAAAATATATAAGGAAAAATTCGAGCAAAAAATTTGAAAAATGGTTAAAATTTGTCAAAAATATAAACGTAATAATATCTTCAAAGAATTGCAGATTCAGCTGCACCTCAGGACTGACCCGGTTTTGTGCTTTCCAACTCTGTGACCTGAATCCAGGGCGGAGTAGCTCACCGTTAAGTCCTCACCCAAGCTCTGTTCTTACACCCCTCCGCTTCTCCTGCCCATGGTTCTAATTAGCATCAGAATCAGCCATCCTGAGATTGCTGTGATTAGACCTAAGTGAGCTATAACCTAATCAAGCAAAATGAAGGCCCTCCCCTACAAGTAACACTTGTTACACAATTCCCCTCTGGATGTTCCTTTAACCTACCTAATAAGAAATGCAACAAAATTCATGTTTTCCAGAAATAATATAGCTATGGATGGCCGCCCGCATGCAAAACCACAGAGCTGGAGGTAGATAACTATATAAACAATTAATTATGCAAACAAATTAATCAGCAATCAGTTAGTAATCATCTGTTTTGTGCTCTGTGCTGTAGAATAAAGACCTTCCAAATGTATTTTAATGTCTGAGGAACCATTTAAAAAACCAAAAATATCAGGAAAAAAATGCCAAAATCAATACTTATAATTGATACGCAGCCATTACTTAGCTATAACCAAAAATAACTGATAACCAAAAATAACTGTCATAACGCAGCCATTATTTAGCTATAACCAAAAATAACTGATAACCAAAAATAACTCAGTCATAACCAAAAATAACTGATTTAGTTTTCCTTTCCATAGGACTTCATTATGTGAACATCAGATTCACTTAATTTTAAAAAACTTCCTAAAAGTCATAATACTGAATTTGTAGGGAATCTGGGGTAAAGGTATATAAACAGACACAAGGAAACTGTTTTCTATTTCAATAGACTTAAAGTGGTTATCTTGGGTTGGTGGGTATATGAATAATTTCCTTTCTTATTTTCGCAATTTCCAAGTTTTCAATAATCAACAAGTTTACCTTTATTATAACAAAGGTATCGTTTTCCCCCTGAGTACAGAGTGGTTGCTGGTCTGACTCATTTCATCCATGTCTCTCCTTCAGCGTTCATCCTGACATCCTCAGAACACGTTACCTGATGCTCACCATTCTTCTGGACATTCAAGAAGAACCTCCTGACATTTGCTATTCACTCCCACATGGGATTAAAAATATGCGGTAGAATTTCTGAAATTTATTTTATCCAAATGCACAACAGAATTAAGTGGGGAAAAAAAACAAAACATCCAAGGTTTGCAGGCTAAAAAAGGCTGTATGGAACATTTCTAATTATTCTTCTTCATACACCTTTTCCTGAAAATAATTCTGTCATTTATATATTAAAAAGTAGGTGATTCAGATACCTCACCCCTTCCCGGACTTGCATTTTGCTTTGTCAATGAAATATTTAACTTGCTAAGTAGTATTTTACTGCCCAAAGAACAATTCCCTGTCCGTAGGAATCGAGAGCTGATTAGGATTAGGTTTGTGAATAACACCGCTGCGTTTTCCTGAATGCCAGTTGTCCCGCCCCAGCATTTCTCAAAAGCCTACAAAGAGCAAATGCGCTACAAAGCATTAACGGATTGTTGAGAGGATTTCTGTTTTTGTCAGTAGGAATTTCATGTCTAATTTCTTAGCTGCAATTTACATGGAAGAGTCAGCCAATATTAAAGAGTTCGGCTTTCCCGACAAGTATCAAAAAACCTGTCTGTTCCTTAGGTCTGTGTTTACTCACTAGAAGTACAGTAATATTGTGTGCCTTTATTTATGAACAAAAATCCAAGCAATTATTAAGATTTTCATATATTTTACAAAGCTTTCTGTTAGCACAATTACATAACCTTACTTGGGAACGCCTCATTATGCTTCGGTGGCTTAGGAATCACCTGAGCAACCTGTTAAAGTACAGATTCTGATTCAATATGGTGACCTCGAAACGACATTTCTAATAAAGCTTTCAGTGATACTGATGCTGCTGGTACAAGGACCACACTTTGAGCAGCATTTCTCTTATATTTCTAGGGCACCGTTTGTGACTTTTGCTACCATAATGCTGAGGTGAGGGTCAGACATTGTTCAAATTAAAGTTCTTTGAGTACCAGAATATGACTGAAAGTTTCCAGCTTCAAAGAAAGAAACTAGAAACAGACATCTCACACTGGCCTTTCTGCCAGCTCTAAACCAGATTGATGAGCAGAGGACATATCTAAATGGCTGTGGAGGTTAGACCTACTCTGGGGTACACAGAGGGGTCCCCTTGGATCCTTTCAGTGATTTGAGAGCTAAGCCAGATCCCGTGTTCACCAGGCTGGGTGTGTGCAATTATTGATATAAATATCTATGATAATAAGGTATAGGACAAAGGGAAGAAGCAGAGAAATATTTTCTGGAGTGTTTCATTCGGCTTATTCAATCTTAAATTCAGCAAATGTTTATGAAGTACCATCTTGCCAGGACACTAGACTGTGACCTGGAGAAGGTACCACGTAGTGCGACCTTGGGATTCTACTTTTGAGAAACTTGTATACAATCTGAGAAGATAAATACGAAAAATAAAGGGCATGACATACAACGCGGCTACGGATAACCTAATAGAGTATATGCTAAATGCTAAATTACAGAGAAGGGCTAAATTTATGACTACAAATTTCAAATGAATAGATGGTGAAGCCTAGGACTCCTTCTGTAACTCTCTGGTACATCCGCGTTCCCCTTCTCCAAGATAATTACTGACTTAGTTTTCTCTCCCCAAGCCCAAAGCTCTCAGTTCTCAGCCATGAGCTCCCCACTCCTTATGGATAAAAGGGAATTCATCGGAAAAGAGCTGCTTCACTGAACCATCGAATCAACTCAAACGTATCCCCCTGCTCCATATTCTCCCCTTTTCCTCTTTCTGCACAATCCTGTTCCTGCCTATGCCCAATATGCTACTTCTGTCACCTCTAGTCCATTCAAGGATTTTGCTTTTGCAATTTCTCCACCGTTTTACAAGGCCATATTCTTCCTTTCGACGAGGACCACTGCTACCGACTTGCAAATATGCCTTCGTATTGCCTCCCTAGACTTAAAAACGAAACAAACACCCCACTGATACCGTATGTTCTTCTGGTCACCGCCTGCTCTTTGGCTCCCCGTCAGTACTTCAAGCGTTAATCCTTTTTCACTTTCTCTGCATCCACGCACTATGCGTGAGATTCCTCCCTTTCAAACCCTGTAAGTGAGCTTTCTTCTCTGCCTATCGATGTAGGTTTTATTTTGTCAAATCTGGTGGCCTATTTTCTGGCCTCATCTCATTGGAACTCTCTGTAGCACCTGACATAGTTGCTCAACACTCTTCTTCTAGAAGCAACTTCTTCTCTTGGCCTCCATATCAACGCTGCTGGCTTCCCTGCTGTCTCACTGGAAGGTCCTTCCTGACGCAACCTCCAAAGTTTGGAGTTCCCAGGGCTCAGGCCTCGGTCCTCGTCTCTATCCACTACAGTTCTGCAAGGACATCACTCAGTTCCATGACTTGAAATCAACTCAAAGAGCATAATGTTGGGTTTTGAGATTGTTTGCCTGATTCTGAGAGGTGAGAAAAGTGCTGAAATAATACACTGCAGCGAACACAGTTAGAATCTTCGCCAGGGCCAAATCTAGGGACACTCGGGGGCATGAGAGTCTAAACTGGTTTGGCAGCCTTAATATCAAGAGCTGACTGGCAAGAACAAAGAAAGAGGCAGAAGGTTAGGGAGGAACTCAAAGTTTGTGGCACACATAACCTCCCTCGTGGACTGTCAGAACTACATGAACCAGCCACCCCTGCACTAATAGAGAGCTACTGGCTGCAGTACACAAAAGCTATATTGGGGTTTGGGGAAGGAAAAAAATGGTTTATGGTTGTAGCATCAGGATTGAATCAATAGTATTAAGAATGGGCTGGCTTTTGTTCTGAACGTTAAATTGGGGGCAGTCGAGAAAAAGAAACAGCATCAGCCATATTAATAGGTGTTGCCATCTTTGGCATTTGGGGTGGGGCAGGAGGAGCCAAACACACTCTGCAGTTCTGCATCGATGTAATAATTATTCTGCTCATTAAATCTATTCTTCCAAGGGCCTACAGACCATAAGGTCACCCTGGCAACTTATAGGATGGCTAATATGGCTGCAGAGGATTTTGAAAAGTGGATATGAGTCACGTGTTGATGGCACATATCATATCCAGTCTATAGCTTTGTTTGCTTCTCTGTGTCTCTTACTTCCAATTATTTCCACCCAGCACCGGCACCTGATTTGTGTCATGTAACTTCCAGATGTGGAATACCTGGTCTGAGGCCAAGGATTAATATGAAGAATGATGAAAAGTGCTTTTTTTTAAAAAAAAAAAAAAATTGATAATTGTGAGAAAAAATACTGGAGATGGGTTTTTATTCAAAAGAAATCTTCTTACCATCACTGTTTTATAAAAAATTTTCTAAGGAAGTTGCAGACCTCATTAGGATGGGTCCGTCATTTGCTTTTCTTTTAGGATCTTTGACTAAGAGACACTCTAGGAACATTCATATGTTTCCAAGACTTCTACAGATTTCTGTAAAGTGGTAGAACATATTATTAGCATGCTGTGAGCTGTCCTAACTTTAGAATATTGATTGAACATCCAAAGTCAGCGAATCTACTGGCTATTCCTTTTGTACTAACAAAGAACTACCGTAGTTACATTGCTATGCCTTTCCAGGTTGGTGTGTATAATGTGTGATAGGCAGAGAAGGTCAGCATAAAATGCATGGCATATTTCACCTCATGGAAACCTGACCCTTCCATGTTCAGTGTGTCCTTATTCCTACTCTGCCTTTGTTGGAGGACAGAAGGGCCTCGCTCCCAGACTCCCGATACTGGAGGCATCCAACCGACTGCTGGCAGGCCTCTTCCTGCTGCACTATTTGCACTGTTTCTATACATCTTGATTCTCTAGAATGATTAATGACAGACACCTATGACTTACAGAACTTCCGCTTTGCAGGACAAAGTTGGCTCGGAAGTCCATTTAGGTTCATCTAATAGTGGTTCGAGGGGACTGAGGATTCCTCGTGATAGAGCACTAAATGCAGATAACATTTCCTGGAGAAGCCAATTGCTTAATTTTTTTTTTTTTTTCTGTGCAGGAAACTACAGGCTGAGAGAGCTTCTCATTTCTCAGCAGTGATCTGATTAGTGTCTTCTTACTGGAGTTTTCCTGTGGGGCAGGAAAAGAGCAGAAATTACCTGGCCCAGCAGGGTTTGCAGAGATGGCAAGCTCATCTGCGTGCACGTCCTACTGCACAGGTGCTGTGTTGCTTCCACAGCTTGCTTGGTTCATGCGACAAAAGAAATAGTGCTGTGAACTCTGAGCAGACCCGGGTGCCCTTCAAAGACTCCAGGCGATGAGAAGGAAGAAGGGTCTTTGGTTAAATATCAAACTTTATTAATTAGAGGAAAGCATTTGTTTCATGCCTGCTTATGTCTGGTTTAGCTTTTGTTATTTAAAAATGTTTTGTACTACAGCCATAAACTTGAAATCATACTTTTCAAAAACATTTAATTCATATTTTTTAGAAAATACTGATAGCTCTATTGCTAAGTGAAATGAAAAAAAAATTATGTAAAATAAGGACGTTAACTCACTATAAAGAAACAAAAAATTCAACTTTAAAACAAATTATAAGCTGGAAAGTATAGTTTGGAGTTCAGCATGATGAAATAAGAATTGTTAACTATTGTGTATTTTTTAAAATCAATTTATCATTGCTAATTAGTATTGTTATAGAGTATGAAAGTAGATTCATGTGGATTTCTGAGTTCCCTAAGGATTTTTTGTAGCAAAATTTTTATACCAGGGACATGATTTCCTTTTGTTTAAGATATCAGTATAATTAATTCAGTTCACTAATTACAAGGAAAAGTCCTAAAAGGGATAAAAGTTTCATCAATGAAAGTATGACCACCCACTGAAATGCTATCCTAGACATAGCTGCAATTCACAAACCAAAGATTAGTCTCAACGTAGAGAACTTCATGTTCAGACTGAGATTTCTTCTTGGAATTGCCCCAAACATGAACTTTCAAGCTCAACACTGCTTAGAGATTTGTATTTTTAAAATGTGCTATTACTACGGTAAATTTCACTTTTTGAGGGTACAAAAAAAGACTTACTTTAGTGTCCCTTTCCAACTATTGCAAATGAAGTGCAGTGAGAAAATTCTGACCGGAGCACTTGCTGTATGTGACATGCGTGATGGGGCGTGTGCACGCGTGCATGCGTGTCTTCACAGGCTAAGCCATTTCTATTATTTCCGGAAGCAGAAAAAAATGAAAATTTCTCTTTCTTGATTCATTTGTCATGAGACTCTGATACAGAATATTGGGAGGATTGCTGCACCGCAGGTTAGGAAATGAATATTGCCAATAAGCTAATTACTAATGAGATTGGAAATCTGGCCTTTCCAAGTCACAATCTACAACTTGAATCTATTTCTGAATCTGTAAGAAAGAATAAAATCAGTCATAAGTGTGTGTTCTTTGTTTTATTGTCACCTAGAATCATCTTCAACTTGTGCCACTTTGATTTTAGTCCCTTATCATAGGACTTGATTTTGATTGTGGAGCAGACAGCTTGTGTTTGTGGCTTGTTTGGATGTGGGACTATTCTGTGTAGACAGGACAGTTCAGCTCTCAGATATTTTCTCTTGCATTTTCCCAAATGACAGTCTGGCTTCTCACAACATTCTACCACTGCTTAGTGTCACTAAAGGATTATGATGTGAGAATGTGATAGAAATTCCTAGACGGTTCCCAAGTATAAATCTATCCTCATGTGCTGTGCACAAGGAGGTTCCCGTGGCCACCATCTGGGGGAAGGACCCTTGGCTCTGACTTTGGGGTTTTTATCTCAAACTTTACAAAGCAATTTTTATTACTGTATTCTCAGAATCCTTTCATATGCATAAATGCTTCATACTGCAATTGGTGAGAATCTCAGAATAAAAAACTATACGATTGAGAAAAGTCAGGACTAGACACAATCTCACATAGCATGGTATATATTTAAATCATTTAAAAAATATCTTTCAAGGTTTCCTTCTTTTGCTTTATTGCTAGATTTTATCTTTTCTTTCCTTTTTTTTTTTTGAAATCTTTCAGATACAATCTAAACTCTCTTGCAATGCCTTCAACATCTAAGGCCTCTGGAGGTGTTCTGTTTGGTTTCTCCTGTCTCGTCCCCCGATTCTCATGGATGAGACAGGGACATCTAACCCACCAAGGGACTAGAATGTCCAGATTATTTTGTCCCATGTGAATTCTGAGCGTTTTGTCTCTTGCTTCTCCGAGCTGAGCCTCCTGCCTGAAACAGTCCCCCGAGTTTGTTCTTTCGCCCTTCTTTCTGCTCTCCCCCTCCCCCCACTTTTCTCACTACACGCTCATCCCACTAGGGCTAGTTATGGCAGGCCTTCCTTTCCGCTTTCGTTTATTCCAAACAAATAACTCTATTCACTCCTTCTCCCTCTTTTTCCTCTTTCTTCAGTCACACTTTTAGAGACTTTTTCCCACAAGTCCATGCTGGCACGTTCTTGCTCCTCCTCAGATCCGTCCCTTCCCTCGCACGGTCCCAGGCGTGTCCCCAGGGACCATCTCTTCCCATCCCTGAGTGGTGCAGCCGCTACTTCCTTGGACAATATTTGTAGAGAAGAAGAGCACTTCTTTATGCGATTGCATTTCTAATTCCTTCGTTTCAGATAAGGTAGGCGAGCATACAATCTTAAGTCAGTCCTATTTTTTTTTTTTTTTCTGAGGGAAGATGGAGGAGAAGGAGTCCCAGACCCATAAGTAAATATTCAGTAGTCCTGTGCCTTACTGCCTACCCTGGTTTTAGTCTCTAAGATGTTGAGGGACAGAGGTGGGCTGGTAGCCATGAGGCTCATCCACTCTCCACATTCTCTCAGATGCGGTCAAGTGAAGTGCATGTCTGCCTGGGTGTCTACCATGCAGGGTTCCTTCCGGCCTCTGGTTGGCTGCCATATTGGACCAGGCATATCAGCCTCCAGTTACATGGCTGAAACTGGGGGTCCCCCTAGGTGTGACACATCAGCAGCATTTCAGCATTTACAAGTGCTGCTGTGCTTGTCTTCCCAGTGTTCACCTCATCATTGATACTGTATTATAATTTCAACATAAAATAGCATCTGATGCCTAATCCATGCCAGATACTGAGATAGGCCCATGATTAAAACATCAATAAGACATCGTACCTACCCTTAGTGATTTAAATCCTAGTTACAGAGACATTCAAGCCAACCGTGCGAATCTAATGCACAGATGTCACGACAGCAGAAGGGACGCGGGCGCTGGGAGTCCGCGGGAGGAGAGAAACCTTTAGCAGCGAGGTTTCCGGGGGAGGTGGTGCTGGACCTGGAGTCTGAGGATCAGGGCTTAGCCAGGCCTCAGATGGAGTCAGTTTGGTCTAGAAACGTGAGAGCACAGATAAGTCTCTGGGGGTTACAATTAGTTTGCAAAAGATAGAGTGAAAAATACGTGTGGGGGTAGGCCAAGGCCATTTCATGAGGGACTGGAGTATCTTCCTCAGTGTTTTGACTTGTCATCTGAAAGTTGTGAAAAACACTGATGGGTGACAAATACATGAGTGACATGATTAAGTTTTCATTTTAGGAGCATTATTCTGGCACCAGAACGTTGCAGGCAAGGGAGAATGGGGAGGGTATAGGACGGTTTCCATGTTTCTGGATTAGGCTTTGGGTGAAAGGTGACATTGTCACAAAGGTACAGACTATCAGAGAAGAAGCAGATGAGGGGAGGGGAACGCAAGGTCCACCTGACATGTGACATCACAGAGCTGCCATGCAGGAGGAAATGACCAGAGATACCCTTGCAGACATCAGGGAAGATGTCCCTCTGGGGCCATGGATTTTAGAGTTGAATAGAACGTGGTCAAACATTTCCAGTGTACAGAAAATTCTAGTAAAAATGGACCAGGTGTGCTGACTTGAAGTTCTATTGAAATGGCAAGGGCCCCTCGTGGGGAGCAAGTGGAAGGTTTAGAAGTGAAGACTGTAACACTAGATTTGTCCCAGAAATTTGGCTGTGAAAACAGAGACGCAGGGCGGGATCTAGTGGAAAATGTCCTTGCTCTCAGTATTGAAGGGGAGCTTGAAGTTTGTTTATGATAGAAGAAAGATGCACAGTGCGGGGAGGATAAAAACACGTGAAAGAAGAATGTGATTTCTGGAGGAATAGAAGGCGTTAGGAGGCAGTGCATCTCTTTCTCTGAGTCAGAGAGAAGGAGTTCTTACAGAAAGAGAGAAGGTAGGCTGAGGGGGGTCACAACTGATCGCCTCTATCTCCACTTTGAAATCACAGGCAACGTTGCCGGCAGGGCTGGGGATGATGAGGGTCCTGCTGGTGACCTGAGCAAAGTAACTGAGGTGGAAGCTCAGGAAGGAGGATGTACAGTGTTCCAGAAACACCTCGTCATGGTTTTGACACAGTTTTGGTGACTTACTGAATCTATGTGGAAAATCTAGAAATACTTTTTTGGGGGGTTGGGGGGAAGGTAGGGGAAGTCAGATCTCCTATCGGCCTTTAAGAACCAAAACTTCATTATTCCATGTCTATGAAGTGACACTTTTAATGAGAGCCTCAGCTTTCTGACACCAATGAGGTTAAATCCCACTATAATTGTGCGCTGTGTGGCTTACACCTTATTTTGTTGCAGATCATCATATACATTCAATTGGAAGAAAATCTCCATCCTACAATATCTTTACAGTCCAGACTCCACCCCTGGCTTAAACTATTTTCCGAATTCTTAAAGTTATTAGTATGCACCTTTTAAAAAATCTAAAATGAATCAAACTTTTGAGTACAGATCCATATATTAACTTCATAAACTTATATATCTAATGAAAAGAAGTGAAATTGAGATAATTTGGTTAGTATTTTCCAGTCTAAAAGGGCACATGTTGCCCCCGAATTTCTGGGTCTATCATCATCCAGCATTTAAATATTTTTTTCTGAGTGATGATGATTTTATATTGAACTATTTGTTCTCCTTCAATACCCTCCTGATCAATGGGAAACATACTTATCTACTTAATCGATGCATGTTTTTGCCTAATAATAATGTCTAACATTTATTGAGTGGTTTCTGTGTGTCAGCATTTTTCTAGGTGGTTTTACTAGTATCATCTCATTTAAGACTCTTAGCAACGTTATGGGGTAAGTACTGTTATCAATGAAAGACCATGAGGACAAGAATATTTTTCCATTGTGTCTGCTGTTATATACCTACTGCCTACAACAGCATCTGGCACACAGTAGACATGCAAAACATAACATATTTATTCAATAAACAGAACTCCATTTGACAGATGAGAAAACTGAGCCATAGAGATGCTAAAAAACTTGCCTTACTCCCTATGGCTGGAGTGCAACTTAAATGAGCAATTCTGCGAAAAGCACTTAGAATAGCATAATGGAGGATGAAATGTATTCAGATATGTGAATTGTTGAAACAGGGCCTCACACACAGTAACACCATCCAGGTGACTTGCCAACATTTACTAGAATTATCTGTTTACTTCGTTTCTTCCCTCGGGACCAGGCAAGGCCTTATTCATTCCTTCACTGTCAGCCCCTGGGACAGTGTCTTACATAAATTAGGTAGCACACCACTATGTTGGATGGAGAAAGTGTTTTCAAATAGCTATTTTTGAGAGCTTAATGAATTATGTTTTTAATAAAAATAAAATAAATTCAAGTCAGATATTCAATATTTAGTAAACAAATGTATATCAAAGGCTACTGCATAGTCTGCGGGGTGTTTGGAATAAAATGTTGAAGACGGACCAAAAGACAGTCCCTACCGTCTGGGGAGGGAGAGAGATACCACTATATGTCTTCCATTTTTATAATCTCGAATAGGAAGTTGTCTAAAATCGTGACTTATGCGTGTGAAACCTATAAAAACTCTTTGATAAACTGAAACACAAACTGAAGTGATTAAAGGCATGATCTACGCAAAAACATTAAGAACACAGTGTACGTATAGATTAGAGATAAATAACACCGGGAAAAGAGGATAACTACTTAGAAATATTTGAAACGGAATAATCGAACAGGCTAGAAGATATACTTAAAATGATTTAGCATTGTATAAGAAGAAGTAACATTATACAATCCAAATATGAAACATTTAGACTGGAAATGAAAAAAAACTGGTGATGATAAAATTGGTTAGATAATGGGATAATTCATCAAGAAACATCCTATTTTCAAATACAGGTGATGACAAAATGTGTGAAATTTGCTATGCAAACCACGTATAAGCCCAGCGGGAAGACATTAGCACATCAATAATGGATTTTGTTGTGCAGCAACATATACAAGCACTTAATTCGGCATTCAGATAATGACATTTTAGCATCTTACTGACATGAGCTTGGATATAGGCCCAGTCTCCTCTCCAGGCCCCATGATTCGTGAGATGTTTCCCAAAGCTGATATTCGAGAGGGCTTGATAGTCATGATCGAACCCTTTGACCTTTGTGGGCTTCCTCATCCCCATCTGTGAAGCGGGATAATGATCTGACTCACAGAGAACAATAACCAGCATAGATATCTCACCGTGTTTGAGTGCACGATGCTTTTACAGACGTATGCAGCTACGATGATGATGGCCCCTGTTTACTGAGTGCCCTATAGAAGGTGTGTTGTTTGAAGAGCTCATATTAATCCTATTACGGCCTCGAAGCGTGTGTTACTGTTTTTCTAACATGGGATTCAGGAGCTTGTCTCACAGGGATAGAGCGAGGAACGGCCTCTACCTCCGGAGTCCGCTTTCTGTGCTCTAGGCCCTGGTACCTCCTACAAATGGGTCTTTCCTTCAAACCTCCATGAATCCAGCAACCTAAAGATGGCAAAAGATGCACCCTTTCCAGTGCTTCATTTTACCCTATAGCTGTGACTTTTTCATGAGATAGGGAGCTTTTTAAACTCAGAAAGCGTTGTGAAAAGGCACATCGTAGTAAATACTGCAATCACCATCACAGCTGCTCGCGAACACTGGCTCTTTTTGAGGAGGGGAACCTTCTTGCTTGTCTCTCTCCCAGCTCTGGCCGCCAGCAGCCCATCATCGCGATGAGCAGTTACATCAGGGCCTGCAGCAGCGGCACCACAAAGCATGGGAAACTAGCAGAATTCTACCATCTTTCTCTCTGGATCCCTTCCCATCCCAGCTCCTGAGCACTCCATGCTCTGAGATAGATTATTTTTCTCATCGTTCTTTCCACAGCACAGGGAAAGCTCCCATCATCCAGCATCCCTGGTCTCAGGCACATCTAAAAGGAAAAAGCTGCCTGATTGCCTCTTGATATAATTCACAACAGCCTCTGAATACCTGCTCGTCCCATCCAACCTTCCTAGGACACAGGCATTTTAACCACGGAATCGATGTAGTAATAATAGCTAGCATTTGCACAGGCCACTGTTGCTCACAAAGATACTTAAAGCGTATTTAATTCTGTGAGGTGCCATTATCCGTATTTCTCAAATGAAGAAACTAAATTTTAGAGAGCGTAACCGACACGGAGTCACTCTGCTGCTAAACAGCAGAGCCACAGCTTGGAGGCAGCCCTCCTTGGTGACGACTGCGGATTCTATTATCTGACAGCTGCCCACGGATGCTGGCTTTTTTGGGGGAGCGTTACTTTCTTTCTTGGCTTCTTCCTATTTCTGGCCACCAGCAGCACATCCGTCTCTGAGCCACGGCGTGTACAAAATATGCAGTAAGCGATTTGACAAACACCTTCAAAAACTTGCTAAATTTTCTCCTGTATTTCACTGACCCGTTGAACAGAGTTAATGGTTAAATCCAGCAACATGGAGACCAGAGTTGAATGACTTATCATCTGAAACCAGTACTTCAGCCCTATGGAAAGATGCTTTCAGCAAAACATGCATTCCATTTTAATTCTTTCATTTAATGTTTGGTGGGTGCTATTTTTGTTACTTTACACACACTGTCATTTCATCCACCCAAGATGAATGTGCTATTACTACGTGCATCTTATAGGTGAGATGCACGTAGTAATAGCACATATAAGGCACAGCTAGGTAACTTGCCTGAGAGCTAGCAGGGGGAGCTGGGATGCAAACGCCAAGCATGTGTCCCCAGAGCTCCTGCCTTTAGACCACTACTCCTCGCCTCCTGTGGCTCTCTCTCCTTTGTCTCAGGGGCTGCTGCAGAGGTTGGTGCCAAATGAGGAGACTGGTCCCCATGTCCACAACCTCGTGCTTCTGATGCGTTCTCAGCATCTGTGCCCAACAGGTCACTTGATGTGTTTGCTCAGTAAGATAAATCTCTAGAATCTTCATTAACTTGAATTCAACCTTCCTACTCATGGGGATTTTCCAGCCAAGCATGAAACATTGGGCATCCCTCCTATTTATTATGGTGGAAGGGAGGAAACTCCAGGCAGTACTTATACCTGAGACGGGCAGGTGGGGATAGGAGCTAATGAACACAGAAATATCTCATGAGCTAGGAAACTAGAAAACGAGCCTTCTCAAACATTAAGCATGCTATACGTATAGGACTCATGAGCTGTGGTCCATCTGCAATTTATTAAAACTCTCAGGGACTCAGTTTCCTTATCACAGGGTTGCTGTTTGGGTTAAGATGGGTTAACATATGTGAAATGTTGGTAACAATGTTTGACATTAATGTAGTAAGTGTTCCATAACTATGATTTCTCTTCGCTGCTGACTCGCCTGAGTGGATAATAGGAAGAGTGAGAAAACAGTGGTTATGGCTCAAAAGAGATCCATAAAAAGAGACGAAGGGAGGACACAGCAATTTCCAATTCCTTCTCACCCTGAAACTCCCTTGTCAAGTGTCTCCTTTTCTTAGGATCCTTCTCAATTCCTCAGGCAAACGGAAGTTCTCCTCTCGCGATTCACATGCTTCGTTTATTTCTCTGTCAGAGTGATCGTCACTTTTATCAGTGACGATATTGAGCTGGAGACTATTATTGTCCTCATTTTCAGATGAGAAAACTGAGGTTTGATGTTATGCAATCTGCCCGAGTCACAGAGGAGGTAAGTGGAGGAGACAGGACTCAAATGGAGCCCAAATAGAATCATTGGTTTTACATAACTCAATGTAGCACAGTGCTTAATTAGCTTTTGAGTCAGAAAAATCTGAATGGGAGTCCAGGTTTCCCCATTTATTAGCCATCTGACCTTGGGAAAACTCTGGTTTCTTGATCTGTTAAATGTGACTAATGGTGTCTACCTCTTGGGACTTTCATGAGAATTAAATGAGCTGGCACTTGCAGAGAAACAGTAGAACCTTGGTTAATGGAAGCCTTTCTTAGAATTATCTACCACTTCTAGACCTTGATCCCAGTTTTATATCTCCAGCACAATGTCCGGCATGTCACGAATGCTGATGAATGGATGAACGAATGAATGAATGGATGGATGAACGCATAGATGAACAAATGGATGAATGAATGGATGGATGAATGAATGAATGAATGAGACATGAAGAATTAAGTTGGGCTGAGAATATTATGCTCTAAAATACCACATCAAAGCAATACTTGCATCAGCTGTTCAGATCTTGATTAGTGTTGTTATTTTAACATAAGTATATTCTCTGTTGGACATTTTGTGCATAAAGTAATTAAGGTAGAAGAAATCAATCATTCAAACATAAAAGTTAGACATTGCTATAAACTTTATAAATGGCTATATCAATTAATTAATATTTCTAGGTACTTACTATCTATACAAATGCATGAATTCTTTTTCTACTCATAATATCCATTTGAACTCATATTACATTATCTAGAAGCACCTATTCATTATGTTACTGAAAAATCTACTGTCAACAATTTATACTCCATAACATTTTTATTATGACTATTGTTCCTCAAATAAGTACCTTGTCATTTAGCACATGTCGATCATCCTTATACATTTCAAGTGGTGTGAAATTTTTTTTCTGGCCTCATTGATCTCATAGGAGAACAAGAACCTCTTAAATCATCTGCCAGGCCTAAATCATCTGACAAAAGGGACAACTTATGACCTTATGACCTGGCACCTGCCCAGAAGTTTCCCTCACTACTGATGGTTTTGAGGAACATTCCATTGCTACTATCCAGATAGAAATGCGGAGATTTTCCTTTCCCTAAAGCTGATGGCCCCAGTATGGCTTGCTCTTCCTTTCTACCTCTCTGTCTCCCAGAGAGATACTTGTTCCTTTTTCTTTATCTTTCCCCCTCTCCCCCGGAGCCTTTAGGTCCTTTCATAGCTTGCAACCAACAAACATGTTTCTTCTCTTTCTGTCATTCTGTTGAATATGTTCTGTTCAAAAAAAAAAACAAAACACTGACTCTGAGACATTTTCATTTACCCCATTGTACATTGATAATTACAATTATGAGGTCAAAAATGGGAGAGGTAAAAAAAGAAAAAAAGTGTGCTTTTAAATCTTGTAAATCCACATGCGTGGATTTCCCCATTTCTCTTCTCCAGGCTGTGTTCTGACTCTGTTTTCTCCTGAGCTTTTCATCCTGGTTCAGAGCTTGCTAACCTAAATGGCATGCTTCGAGATTGTTATCTGCCTCCTGATCTAGATATCTGTTAGTTCTATCCGGATTATAAACAAATACATGTGTACTGTTTTATTTAAGCCTATCTTATATTTAATTAGGGGGAAGATGCCATAGTGGTTATAGACACAAATTTCATTTCTAGGGGAGAGTTTTCTGATTGTAGGTTGTTTGATATTTGAATAGGGTCACCAATATTAGCGCTAGGTTGATATTCCCTATAACCGGGAAGAGAAATCACCAGTGGAAAGAAAGAAGAGGAAGGCAA
>NW_006443225.1:7787223-7788727 GCF_000325575.1 Pteropus alecto | reverse complement strand
GTAAAGTGACGGATGTGTATTCTGGACTAGACCTTCAGAGAACTGGAAGAAGCAGACTGCCAGGAAGGGGAGTCAGTCTGACATCCCTTGTCTCAAAGTGGTCCAAGCGGACTGAGTTTACCCTCAGTTGATATCCAGTTATATCTCTTTTCTCCCAGCCTCTCTTCATCTATGAATTTCTTAGTTTACCACTTTAAAAAAATGTTCTCCCAGTGTGAACATATTAATTCAATCCCATATAAGTAATAAAATCAAAGCTAAATTAATCATCTCAAAATAAATCACAGACTTCAATATAAAACATAAAACTATGACACTTATTACAAATAAAATCTTCGGGATCTAAGGCTCAGCAAAGCATTCTTAGACTTGACACCAAAAGTATTATTCGTAAAAAAGAAAAGCTGATAAATTGAATCTCATCAAAATTAAAAATGTTTGCTGTGTTACAGAATCTGTTAAGAGGATGAATAGACAAGCTACGGACTGGGAGAAAATATTTGCAAATCATGTATCTGACAAAGGACTACTATTACGAATATATAAAGAAGTCTCAAAACTTAACATGAAGAGATATTTCACCAATGGCAAATAAGCACATGGAAATATATTCAACATTATTAGCCATTAAGGAAATGCAAATTAAAACCGCAACAACATATTGCTATACACCCATCAGAATGGCTAAAATAAGCAACGGTGACAAGATCAAATGCTGGCGAGGATGCAGAGAAACGAGAATATTCACACATCGATATATGGGGATGTAAAGTAGTACAGTCACTCTGGAAAACAGTTTGGCCGTTTTCCATGAAACTAAACATACAACTCCCAAATGATCCAGCAATTACATCCTTGGCCACTTATCCCAGAGAAATGAAAACTTACATTCACACAAAACCTGGACACAAATATTCATAGGAGCTTCATTCATAATAGACAAGAGTTGTAATAAAACAGATGTCCTTCAATGGGTGAATGTTTAAACAACTTATCATGGAAGAAATACTCCGCAATAAAAAAGGATGAATTATTAATACATGCAATAACTTGGATGAATCTGCAGAGAATTATGCTGAATGAAAAGAGCTAATCCCTAAAAGTTGTATACTGTATGATTCTATTTATGTAACATTCTCAAAATGACAAGATTATAGAAATGAAGAACAGATTAGTGCTTTCCAGAGGTTAAAGACAGGAGGGAAGTATGTGTGGCTATAAAAAGGTAACACAAGGAAACTTGTGGTGATGGAAATATTCTATATCTTGAGTGTATCAGTGTAAATACTCTGGTTTTGATATTGTATTATAGTTTTGCAAGATGCTATTATTGCGGGTGATTGGGCAAAGGGTATAACAGGTTCTCCATGCATTGTTTCTTACAACTGCATGTGAATCTACAATCATCTCAATATAAAAAAATGGTTTTCAAATAATATTTATTACAGAAAAAAGTGCTCTTATTATAAATGTGAAAAAGCAAAATATGAAACTATTCTAAATA
>NW_006443225.1:7772305-7787193 GCF_000325575.1 Pteropus alecto | reverse complement strand
GTGTTTTGCATTTAACACACACACACAATCTCTATATAAGTCAAGCATAAAAAATGGGAATACTAAAATACGATGAGTGGTAGGAGGGAAGATACTTTTTTCTCTTCATTATAATTCAATATATTTTTCAGTTAAAAAAATGTTTACAAGTTACATTTATAATCAGCAACCACAAAAACAAATATCTTGGGCCATGACCACCCTTTCAACTCATAGTTTAAAACTTCAGACCTTTTCTGGTAGTAGTATCAGGAGAAATGGCTATTTACTGAAAAATTAAATCTGATATTCAATAAATAATCTTTACCTACTCTCTAAACTGATGACTTTTAGGATTAATGGGCTAATTTAACTGCAAATCTTCAAGTCAGTAGTATTAATTAAAAAGAAGACATGTAAATGACCTTCTGAAAAGGACTTATCTCTTAATTTGCCCACAAATGAGCACTTGCGATTACTTTTTAATCAATACCAGGAAGCTGGTTAGAATTAATGCCTGGTCTCCCAGTTTTAGCCACTTCTAAAAGCACTTAGGATCACCACACGCAGACTCTTCAGGACCAGCCTTATATTTTCCTTTAATTTACCTGACCTTTCAAGCAGTGAGTGAATTTAAGGCCTTTATAGGCTTGGCCCGAATAACTGGCAACTTTCATTACTTTAATCATTGACCAAAAGCTTTGGGAAATGTCAGCCTTTCCTATGCTATTGTTTAATATGTTAATAAGATCTTTAACATCTTCTTTTGCGGAGGAAAGGACTTGATCTATAAAGGAAGTGGTAGGAGGCTGGGGGTAGTGGTGGATGAATAAAACCATTTTTATTTCTAAAAGAAATTGGAGTTCTTTCCTCACCATCTTTCTTCTTGAATTAGATGTAACATAAATGGTGGCTAGAAGGTTGCTTAGAACTGACGCGTATAGGCAAAATGTAGCTGCCTCTCATGGGGAGAATTGGGTCTAAAGTCAGCACATAAAGTGAAAAGAAGGTATAATATATTCCAAATTACCCCGGCATCCCTTTAATTGTCTAGAAAGAACATCGCTAAAACACATTTGTATATAGCATATCCCTGTAACTTCCTGTCAATGCTAGCCCTCCATTCCTCTATTTTCTTTCTCAAAGATCTTGTTGACTGTGGTTTTTGTTTTTGTTTTTGTTTTTGTTTTGTTTTGTTTGCACATTTTAACAGCATTTCACTATCTTGTCCATAGTTAGAATGACCTTTAAAACCACTGGCATCTATGCATCTGTCCACCACAGCATCATCTTCGCATGAGACCGCTGGTTACATTTTGCTGCTTAAATTAATACAAAGTTTCTTCAAGTTGCAACTTGCGGTCTAACACACAAGATCAGCACCAAATCGGGATGCTTAGTAACTCCGTAGCACCACTGTAGAAAAAAGTGTAGGGTGTCGATTTTATTTCTTATCTTTTTTACGAAGGGAAAAACTGCAAAATAGAAAAAAGGAAAAAGAAAAGCCACAACAATCTATTGTCCGCTGTGAGAAAGGCAGTTATAAGGAACTACACCTGTCTGTAGATCCTGCTGGGTGGGACGGTGGCTTTGATCCGCTCAGCATTCACATAACATATGCCCTCCTCGTCTCACTCAAGGCTGGTGGAGTGCTGAAGCGGCTGCTGGATCCTGATAAATCAGTTAGACGCCAAACCAGAATCACATCCCCGAAAACATGCAGGGATTGGGTCTGGTATCGTAAGTGTGACTCTCTCTTCAGCTGCTCTTTTTGTGTGTGTTCTCTAGAGATTCTAACTTCTCTGAGATACGATTTCCTCGTCTGCAGAAAGGGATGAAGGGTGCGGGCAGGGCTGAATGGGGCGGCATGAGTGGAGCTGCTGTTAACTGCAAAGTTCCACCACTGTTCCCAGAAGAATACCAAGGGAGGTGGCAAGTGGGGCGGCCGATGTTCCAGATCTTAATTACCGATCCGTGAGAATGTCATTTTTCAGATAATTCAGAGCCAAAGCCTTTCTAAGATCTGAAAATACAAATGTTGATTTACAATCTTTGATGACCGAATTCACGAGATTACTGTGCTGTCCTATCATTTTGTGTTAGGAGACCCGGTCTCAGCTACTCGAGGACAGAGTTTCGTTCATTCGTAAATCTCCCATGTACCGGCTTTTAGGCCGCTTCTCTTAAGACAGAACACTCCTTAGTGGTGGGGGAGAAGAAGGTATGAATACAGTAATATGTTTGCCCATTTTTCATTTGTTCTTTCATTTTGGGTTTTTCTTACACACTGGACGCAACTGTCAATAATGGATATATGTGATCTTAGTCTTGGAGACAGCAGCCCAGGATTAAAAACTACATTTGCCAGATATCAGTTGTCTGACCACAGGTAAATTATTTACCTTCTATCAACCTTCTTATCTTATCTATGTAAGAGGAAAGGCCACTTTCTTTGAGAGATGGATGTTGGGGTGAAGGAGCTCCCTCTGTGAACTTGCCTGGTACCTGGCAGACCTTCAAGCTCTGCCTGTGTGCTTCACTTCACCTGCTTTAAGCCCTTTGCACTCAGAGGCAGCGTCTTTCTCACTGTGGAACCTCAGCACCCAGTGTCAGGGTCTTTTCCAAAAAATTCTTTGCTCAGTGAGATCGTAATCAAAGAGGTGATGATTAATGCAGTATAATAACAACTCTATATTTGATGTTCGTCAGCTCCTGGCACAGAGCTTCTAAAACCCTTGGGATTTCTTGAGTGATAGGAGTGGCTTTTATTTTTCCTAAGAAGCCTCTTTTCACCTTTTATCCAGGTTGATGTGTCTGAGGTGACTCTTAGGGGCTGGGGACACTAGAGAGCTTCAGGATGGGAGCTGGTTGGAACTAACCACATGACCAGACGGTTGGAAATTTCGGCCCTCGGCCCTCTCCCCTTGTCCGCCCCCCCCGCCCCCTGCTCCCTTTGGGGAAGCAGATGGGGGATGAAAATTGAGTTCAAGCACCAAGGACCAATGATTTAATCAATCACGCCTACATAATGAAACTTCCTTTAAAACCTTTTGAATAATCTGGTTTGGGGAGTGTCTGGGTTGGTGAACATATCAACACAGAGATGCAGGGAGGGCTGCATAACTGGTTCCAGGCCCACACCTTGCCCTATTCATTTATTCCATTTGGCTGTTACTGAGTTGTATCATTTACAATCAGCCAATAATCCTAAGGAAAGTTCTTTTCTGAATTCCATGAGTTAATCTAGGAAGTTATGGGACCTGGGGAGGAGTTATGGAAACCTGCGTCTGGGCAGAAGGGCATGCCTGGGGATCCCACGGAAAGCTCACGCGTGAGTGGGGGCAGTTTTATGTGACTGAGCCCTTCATCTGCGGGGTCTGGGTAGCAAATGTCAGAACTGAATTGAATAGCTGCATCCCCAGTTGGTGTTAGAGAATTAGAGAATTGATTGGTGTCAGGAAAAAAAAATTGACATAATTAGAATTCCCCATAAGACCAAAATGTGGATTTAAATATAACTAATTCTCTTTAAATCAGAAGATTTCATAGTAAACATATACAACTTGAAAAGTATAGTAAACATATACAACTAGAAAAAAGTCCTTTCTAATTGACTCTCGATTTCAAAAGGCTTTCCTTTTTTCTTCTGCTCTCAATAATAAAGACTATCTTTGGTTGAGAGAGAGGAAGCAAATATTCCACATCTTTTTTTATTTTTACTGAAGTTTCAGACATATCCATTAGAAGCACATTAACTGTTTAGTTAAGGATTTTGATTAGAGTCTAAAAATGCAGAATGGATTCACCCCGAGATGAAGAAAGCTAGGCTCGGGACTCCTCACTTGAATGGACTCCCTACCGTTGAAAGACAGACCAGCTGGCAAAATCTGGGCATCCTGAAATAAGACAGTTGGAGGACAAGGACAACACATAAGACAACAAAGGAGAAGCAGGAAACAAAGGGGGCGGAGAGTAAGGAGTGTAAAGAGAACGGATAGTAAGAAAAGATAGGACTAGTCGAGAAGGGGAGGGAGGCATTTCTGAAGCATCGGAAGTACGCTCTGTATTCGAAGGACGTTTCTTTCCTCAGCTACAGTCTGATGTAGTTATCGTTGCTCTATTATACGTGCGAAAATTACGGCTCCCAGACAACAGCACACGTAGCAGACACAGAATTTACAGCTCATTCATACACCACCTCCGATCCATTACCAAATTCTGTCATTTCTGCCTTCCAACTGCACAGCCGTCCCCCTTATCCATGGAGATACTTTCCAAGACCGCAGTGGATATCTGAAACTGTGGGTAGTACCCAACCCCCTAGGTTTTTCCTGTCCGTATGTACCCTTGATAAAGTTTAACTTATCAGTTAGGTACAGGAAGAGATTAACAACAATAATTAATAACAAAGTAGAACCATTAGAATAATGTACTGTAATAAAAGATATATGAATGGCTCTGGTGCGTTACGTACAAAGTTACTTGAACACAAGCACTGTGATATCTCAACAGTCGATCTGATAACAAATAGTACGATAAGAAAAGGCTAGTAAATGACGGCTACTAAATGACTAGCGGGCAGGGAGCGTCCACAGAGAGGAAACACTGGACAAAGAAACGAGTCCTGTTCAGGGTGGTACAGAGAGGTATGGCATGAGATGTCATCCAGCTACTCAGAACAGAACAGAATTTAAAACATGAATTGTTTATTTCTGGAATTTTCCATTTAATATTTTTGGATTGCAGTTGACCACAAGTAATTAACTAAAACCACAGAAAGCGAAACCGTGGATAAGGAGGATTACTGTATTTCCAATCTGATTATTCTTGAATTGCCACCGCCCTAGTCCAAGGCACAGATTTCATATCTGGACCACCATGATCATCTCTCTTTTGCTTCCATTCTTGTCCCCTACACAGCAGTCGCACAAATTTTTAATCCTGTCATTCTCTGATGCTTAACCTTCCCTTGGGTCCCCCTTATATTTCGACCAAATCCAAATTCTTACTGTGGCTTGCCAGAGCCTCCTACAGAATCTTGCCACTGCCCATCTCTCCAGACTCAAGACCTGCCCTGCTCACCTTTTTCACAGAATGTTAGTGACAGGACGCAGCATCCCTGCTGTTTCTTGTGCACGCTGAGTGTGCTCCTATCTTGGGAACCTGGCGGTCCCCCATATCTTTGCATAACTTGCTCCCTTCTGCCACGTGGGCCTCTTCACTCCATCCATTCCCATGAAGTCACTCTCTATTCCTTTATCCTGACTTTTTTTTTCCTTGACAGCACTTATATATTTATTTACAGATCATGTCTTTTTTACTAGAATAAAAGATCCATGAGAGCAAGCTCTTTTCATACCCATGTCACAGTCTCAGCCCCTACAACAATACCCGACACAATACCATTCACAGATGCTCAGTGAATTTGTTGAAGAAAAGTGTCTGATTCCAAAGCCAAGAAAAGAAAATGTTTAAGGAAGTTGGAACTTATTTCAAAGATAATCTCTAAAAAATTATCTCTGAAAAATATGCAGAAAATAAACGTTTTTCAGTAAGCACTATGCCTTTGGTAGGTACCTTTATACCAGTATTATTTCTTGCCTTTCGTACCTGACAAAGTGTTTTGATGACTGATGTCATGTTTTGTAAAGCCCCTTGAGCTACTTGAGGGAAAATACAATATAAATGCAAACTAATAATAAACCACCTCTCTGTTTGGTGATAATAATAAAGTACATGAAGCTTTTGACGATTTAGTGAAAAATAAAGTAGGGAGTTTCTAAAAGTAAAGAAATCAAGTCCAAGTTATTATAGTCTGAGCAGGGACGCAAAAGGGCCTTAGTGTAAATGTATCACAATTTAGAACTTAGAAATTCATTTCCTGCTATTTCCAAGAAAGATGAAAGCCTTCTATGTTCAAGGTATTCTGTTAGATTGCCACCATTATTATACCTCAATCCAATCTTTAGTCAAACAGATAAGACTTTCATTTTATTGTCTGTAATACAGCTATCTACAAATAAGTCAATACATTTCCCCACTGGAAGCGTATTTTTTTTCCATTAAAAATACTACAGACAAAGAATGAACAATAAAACTATATGAATTAATTGGTTAGACCCATCCAAAGCCAAGATTGTATAAGTAATTAAAAACTTTCCTTCTGTAATAATTCTGAATACGTTCGTTGCTTTTATGATAAGAAGGTTTAGGAAAATTAATTCCAGGTTTACATGCCTTACTTATAAATACTTGTATTACATAAAGGAGAGTATTTAGGAAAAGCTGAATATAATTGTCGATTGCCATTCTAAAACTGCGCTTCTAAAACTATTCGGTGAAAGAACACGTGTTTGCCTGGAACGTTTTTCTACTGCCTTAGAAGGCTCAACGATTAGTCCACTGAGGAACTTTACAGCTGTGTCAGTCTTCAGTGTAATGTTTTAAAAGCAGTCCATTCATGTAGACTTTCATTTTATTGATTTTTTTTAATATTAAAAAAAACCCAACAACACAGAAAACCTCTGGGTAAAGCCAGAGTTATGGTCTAATATGAATCACGATCTATTAAACAGATCAATTTTTGGCTTATATGATAAATTTCTAGCATTTTTCATTTTATCTTTAATATCTGACAGAGAAGATAAAAAAATTAATTTATCAAATGGTCATGTGTTTTTTTTTTCTCCTTTCTAGAAAAAATGATTAGAGCAAAACACAAGAACAACGGTCAATTTGTAAAGGACTTTATAGGCCCAGCCAGACGAGCAAATAGAGAAAAAGCAGAAAAAAGAAGGTATTTGTCTTAGTTTTCAGACTGATTTTATCGCTAACAATGACACACATAGGAAGTCTTGACTTGTTTCTAATATGGAAAGCTAAATTCATTTTAAAAAATGTTGCTATTAGCATACATGATTCCAGAATAGGAATTACAATTACAACCCTGATTTGCAGTAGGAATCCTTGGAAAAGTTGAGAAATTAATGTAAGCATTGAGAATAAATTTCAAAATATACCAAAAGTCCACTTTTGGGTAGAGTTCCGAAACTCATCAATCATAGGTTATACTTTATTGTGTTTAAATTACGAGACACTGTATTTCATGGATATTCTTCCTATAGAAGTCACCCTTCAGTATATCTTAAGAGTTGCAAATTCCACTGCGGGCTAAGACTACCTCCATTTCGCTTTTTTACAAATTCAAATATGAAGAAATTATTGTTACTGACTTATTACCAACAGTGTAAAGAAGTGGAAAGAAATGACATTAATAAAAAGAGGATTTTCCTTTAATCAGCTTTTATGAAGAATTGCAAAGTAAACTCCTGGTGCAGGATGAAAGAGGTAATACCCCCCAGACTGCACAGGACTAAAGGAATGTGTGGACAATGATTCCTTCTCCAAGAAATAAGACCCATCATCATGCTTCCTCACAGACAAGTGCATCAGAGCGTGAGCGATGCAGAGGTGCTTAATGGCTCCCGAGGAAGGTGCATCACCTTCTCGACAGTGCTCATTTGCATACACACATTTAGTGCCAGCAGGACAGGTACGTTCGGAGGTCTCCCAGAGCAGAAATGCAGACATCCTCAGGTAAAAGCAGCTCTTCACTAAACTTTACAACCTCATTCCAAACTCCAGTTGTCAGTTAACAGCTTTCAGGATGACATCTTAAATCAAGAAAACGTCACACGTGTACAGTAACTGGCCTAATCTTTTCTGTAAATTGCTGCCTGTGGTTTTCAAAATCGTAGTAAATTGCTGGCAATTGACAATGTGTCTCCTTGCACCACTAACTTCACTTCTGCACAGTTAACAAATCAGTCTTAAATTATTCACCAGATCACCCAGTGTCTAGGCTCTTCTGACTGTCATCGATTTCAGGGACCAGTAGCCTGCCTGCCTTTTATACGGAAGTGAAATCCGTACTGTCCTCTCAGCCTGTAAGAGGACTTGTATGCAGCAAATAATGACTCTGCTGTCTCAGTCTCTCAGTTAACGGTGAGTGAGAACTCACTCTACAACCAGTGCTTCTGCTGTCCTATGCTGCTCCGAAGCAGGACAGACTGTTTTCTCAGACTAATACTTAAAATAATAGCCTTAGTGCCCCACGATACTTCAAATATACTGAGGACGTGTTTTCTCTATTAATTCTATAATTACAGGGCAAGAATAAAATGATGAATTATATGGACAAACGAAAACATCAGATGGCCCATTTAGAAATTATGCCATCAAACCACTGCTCATTGTTCTGGAAACAGGGTCAAATCAACTCCCCAGACGGCTCGACCAAATTGAATTTTTGTCGCTAAAATAAGTGTGGGGATAGAGTGCTTATTCTGAAAGGATTTCTTAACACCATTTTTCTTTCAGCAGCATAGAGGGGATTTTGCAGGAAGAATATTTATCCTTCTTTGAAATACCTTTTGAATCAGTATGTGCATTAAGCTAAACAGTGAAGTTGTGCAGTGAGACGGTCTTATATTTGAGGAGTATATTTGTCTATTTATGCTCAGGCGAGTTAACTCCGGATCACCTCGAAAAGACCCCCAGCATTCTGGCATTTCCCCCTAACTGTGCCTGAACAGATATTTCCAGGCCACCAACGGTCATGGTCTGCAGCTAACTGGATAGCTCCCTCGTTTGAGCATGTCCCTATAGGACCACCTCCCAAAGGGAGTGACCTTGGGCTCTGATGCAGTAACCTTATGGAGTTTTCTCTCAGATATATGCTGGCCATAGAGTATCTGGAAAAGGACTGTGGGATGGAGGTGGCTGGATCAACACAAATTCATAATAGAGGTTTTTAAAAAAGCAGCAACTCAAAGCACTTTTCTTTCACCGATGATAGGTCAGTAACAGCGTCTGTGTTCGTGAAGGTCACCATGGTTATTTCTTTACTCCTCTCATCTTCTTTAGGAAGTCCTCCCTGATCCCCGTGAAGACTATGTTCCCTGCTCTGTGATATGACAGTTCTTTTTCTTTCATATTATAACACTGGTCACATTTTCTTATTATTAGTCATTTACGGTCTGTCTTTCATACGATACAGAAGACTTTAGGAGGACAGGAACTGGATAAAGCCTTGATCGTTACAATGCTTTGAGCAAAGTAAACGCTAAGTAAAATTGTCTCTACTATTATCATAAGTGATTAGTTAGGCATTATTTTTAGCTGCATACTTAGAACCCCCAAACAATGGCTTGAACACATTTCCTAATATAGTAGAAATCTGTTGTGGGCAGCCCAGGGCTGGTACGAAGTCTCCACAGAATTGTTAGAGTCCCAAGCTTCTTTTCTCTTTTTACTCTATCATTCTTATGCATAGTCGACATCCTCAAGGTCATATCATGGTCAATGATGGCTGCCACCACTATGGTAGCAGAATAATGGCCCTGAAAGATGTTCATGTCCTAATCCTCATGGCAAAGGGGACTCTGCAGATATGATTAAAGTGAAGGAACTTGATACGCTGAGATTAGCCTGTATTATCCAGGTGGGAATAATCTAAATACATGAGTCCTTGAAAACAGAGAACCTTTCCCGGCTACACAAAATCAGAGGGATGGGGCATGAGAAAGATTTGTGCTGATATTGCTGGCTCTAAATATGCAGAAAGGAATGTGGGAGCCTCTAGAAGCTGGAAAGGGGAAGGAGGCAGATTCTCCCCTAGAGCCTCCAGGATGGAATACCCCGACTATATTTTATTTTATTTTTTTCCAGTTTTATTGAGTTATAATTTACATATAACAATATATTAGTTTTCAGAATAAACCATAATGATTTTATAAATGTATATATTATGCAATGATCACCACAATAAATGTAGTTAACATCCATCACTTCAAATCTTTTTTCTCCTGATGAGATCTGGAATACCCCGACTATATTTTATTTTATTTTTTTTCCAGTTTTATTGAGTTCTAATTTACATATAACAATATATTAGTTTTCAGTATAAACCATAATGATGTTATAAATGTATATATTATGAAATGATCATCACAATAAATGTAGTTAACATCCATCACCTCAAATCTTTTTTCTCCTGATGAGATCTTTTAGGATCTACTCTCTTAGTAACTTTCAAATATACCATACATTACTGTTAACTGTAGTCACCAAGCTGTACATTATAATCCCAGTATTTCTTCATCTTATAACTGATTTTGTGCCTTTTGACCACCTGCACCTATTTTGTTCCCTCCCCCATGCCCGACCTCCGGCAACCACCGATCTCTTCTCTGTATCTATGAGTTCATTTTTTTTTAAAGATTCCACATATAAGTAATATCATATAGTGTTTGTTTTTCTCTGATTTATTTCACTGAGCCTAATATCTTCAGGTTCCATTCATACTGTTGCAAATGGCAGGATTTCCTTCCTTTTGTGGCTAAATAATATTCTATTGTGTGTATATGTGTGTGCATATACATATATATGTGTATATATATATAATTTTATTTATCTAGTCATCCATTGATAGATAATTAGCTTCCTTCCATTTCTTGACTATCATAAATAATGTTGCAATGTACATTGGGGTGCGGATATCTTTTCGAGACAGTGATTTCATTTCTTTTGGCTATATATCCAGAAGTGAAATTGCTAGATCATATGATAGTTCTATTTTTAATTTCTTGAGGAACCGCCATACTGTTTTCCATAGTAGCTGTCTGATACCTCGATTTTAGCCCATTGAGACTCATGTAGGGTTTTTGCCCTGCAGAAGAAATGTAAGATTTGTATTCATTAAGTCACTAAGTTGGGGCTGATTCTACACTGAATTAGCTCTTATACAGCCTTTTCAGAAGTCCTTCATAATTCATCTGCTTATATCTCAATGGGCAGAACTTAGATGACCACAACGACTCACATAGAGGCAAAGGAATACAGTTTTTTAGCACTTCTGCAGGAAATAAAAGCAGGGTTTTCCCTGACTCTTGACCAGAAGGAGGAATAGATAATGGAAGATAACCAGAAACTTCTGCTGCCATTAATGAAAGAATGATGAGATGATGTAATTGAACACCTAGAAAATTAGGAAAGTGATATTTTTATAGAAAGTGATATTTCCCATTTGTAAATTAATTTAACAAATGGATATCCTTCTTTTTTCTCTTAAGTTAGCTAAATTTCATTCGACTTTTGTCTCTCCCAATCTAAGCTTAATCTTAGAAACATATGCTTTCAAAGTTTCTATACTTTTACGAAATTAAGAACCAGTAATATTCAGATTCCATAAGTAAGTTCTTAGAGAACTTGAGTCAAACCAGTTCCTAGAAGAATAAAGTAGAATTACTTTTTTGGTGCCAACATTTGTTTCTTCAGCTTCATTTGTTATTTGATTGTGAGCTATGACATCTGCTTTCTGTAGCAAGTTGAAAGTTACCAGAAAAAAAGGCCACCTTTCAGGATCTCTAGACAGCTGGGTGCTGCAATGTGCTGATTTCTACACGCGAGCATACTGACAATTCCTATAAACATAAGTGAATGTTGTGCTGCTGCTGTACTCTTATTCCTGAGTCAGAAAGCAGTCAAGGGGGAGCGATGCTGACGGCTTCCGAGGGACGGAGGAGAGACAAGCTCCTCCCTGACCAGACACGTGGGTACTTCCACGTCCCTCTCCTTTTTCATTCTGTCACTTGTGCCTCTGTCCAGTGGTCTGTACTGGGACCGGCCAATTCTCCCTCATCTTTTGGGCATTCTTGGCCCCAGACACTTTTTCTGTGTTTTCTTCTCAGATATGACACGGAGGGCTGAAATTGCTCAAGGTTCCCTACTCTTTCACCTGGTATGTCTGCCCTGCAGCTGGCATCCCTGACAGCTCTGCTGGTGGGCAGCATGGCTTGTAAGGAGCTTCATACCAAAGGGCATCTCATTACGAGGATTTCTGAACCGTCATTCTGTTAGCACCTTTCTGCACCAAGAGAAAGCAAAACATCTCCCTTCCCACGTCTCATCTGATACTAAATCTCAGCAATCAGAGGCCCATAAAACTCTGTCCACCTGTGGGCCCAAAACACAGGGTCTCTGCCATGGAACCGCATGTCAGGAAATAGGAATGGCTGACCTTCCGTCAGAGCCCCTGCAATCCCACCTGCCTGCACACCCTCTCTCCCAGCTCTCCTCAATGGCATCACCTCTTAAGAGCCAACTCAACCCAGTGGTTTAAGTTCCATGGCCCCAGGCCCATCCGCACACTCTCCGTCCCAGCTTCCTACATCCGAATGTGCACTCAGCAAGGGGCAATCCCCAGCGTGCCCTCAGAAAGCCACGCATGCCGGCCCACCTTCATTCTCTAATTCCATGGTTTCCAAACCATACTCCTTCCTCGGCCAAGAGAAACCTCTGGCCCACAGAGAGAGCCGCCTGTGTCTCCATGACCCTGCAGGTCTCTATCCCAGCTCTTGGACTTTGACCCTCGCGCAGCAAAGGGCAGCCGCTGAGCCCTGCTCCCCAACCTACAGGACCCCACCTGCACGCACACCGAGTGTCTTTTATGTTCCTTTAGAGTCGTCGTCTGCCTGTGGCCATCAGGCTGCCACCTGGTAGAAGAGAAACACCTCACACCAGTCCTCATTGCCCCATTACCAAGGTGTCCTCCAAGAATCTGAGCCCAGAAGTTTCAGGGAGTGAGGAGAGTGGCCTCACACACCCCTCATGGCCTCCTAGCAACCTTGGTCCTGGCCACATCCCTGGCTCCCAGGTAATGCACCAACCACGAGAAAAGGAAGAACTGGTCCCAGTGGCCCCTCGGCCCCACCACCATTCCACTGCTCTGTAGGACAGAGGAAAGGCCAGGAAACAGAGCAGGAAGAATAGCCTGGACCCCAAAGAGAGGGGCGTCTTGATGCAGACATGAGAACGTTGAGGCCACTGTCCCAGGCGGAAATCCATCGGCCAGTACAGAGGGCCGCTCAGCGCTGACTTGAAGGCAGAGGTTGCTGCCTGTCAGAAATGTCCGCATCGTCAGTGGTTCGCAGCCTGTGGCCAGGGACTGGCCAGTGCTTGGAGCCATTCAGAGCGCAGTGCCCCTGACGTCATTATGCTAAGGTGCTGGTGGGTCCACAGCCTGAAGACCTTTGGCCTGGGACCAACTTCAGCCTGACATTCTGGTAACATGTCACTTGGGGAGCCTTTTTCTTCTGGGGAGTTGGAAGAGCTGTCCATGGACGTGAAACTCACAGATAAAGCTTTGACAGAATTTGACAAAAAACTTAAATTTATAAAAACAGCTTTTAACACAAGCAGGGAAAGAAAGAAAAATCTCTCCAAGGAAGTGTCTGAACCGAAGGGTCGGCTCAGCGTTTGAAGAAGAAAATCAAGTGCTGAAAAACCTCCTTGTTAACTCGCATCACAGGAAGGACGTGAATTAAAGAACCTGCCAGAGGACCAGGCCTCCCTGGACACGAGATGGGAGTGGGGAGATCTGGGGGCAAGTTCCTGGAGTAGACCCAGGCCCTGAGCACAGGGGTGTCCCTGGCTGAGCGTGAGACGGTTACTCTGCTGAGAGTTGGAGGTGGAGGCACCCGAGGCCACGCCCAGCGGCGGTGTCACCTGGGCCTGGCTGCAGAGCTGCTACCTCGGAGTGCGGGCCTCCTCCTGGAAGCTTGTGCTCACGGTTCCACCGCATCCAGGGGTGACGTCCCCACACACACCGACCCCAGGAGGGCATAAAAGGGAGCTGGGGTGGAATTCGTGTCACCTCCTGGAGTGAAGGCGCATGTGCTTCATGACATACATGAGTTTTAAATAAATAATTGTGTTGGAAAGCAAAAAAATAAAAAAAAAAAAATCGGGCATATTTTCATTAGAAGAAGAATAAACTATAAAACACAAATAGCAGAGATGACATATTTCTGTGTAGTTATTCAATTATGTTTGCATAGGCCTTGTTCAATACAGTGGCTGTAATACAGGGGTAAACAGAGCTACTGTTGATAAAATAATATACACATCTGCTCTTTTGATAAAACTATTTGAACGCCTACAAAAGGGCATAAGATTATCACACAAATTTCTGATTAAAAACATCCAACACTACCCAGGCTGCAGCAATTACTTAGCAATTTACTACGGTTTCTATATGTCATTGGACTAGAATGGAGTGGCGAATTAGATTTTTTAGAGCAAAGGTTTTCAAAATGTTTGTGTTTGACGAAGTTTATGAAAAACATAACACTAAGTTTAAACTTGTTTATACTTTTCATTGCCATGGAAAGGAGTTATGGGGAAACAATGATCTCGCCGTACTAAAAAGGATTCTGAGGATGCTATTTTTAGAAGTTATGTTCACTTAAATGCATGCCGAAGGAAAAGTATAGTTTAAGTCTTTGGAATAAGAAATGCATAACTATATTTATGCTGCCTTGCTATTTTTTTTAAAGACCATAATTGCATCATTTTGGAAAAGGATTATGTAGGAACCAAAAATAAAAATAAGCATTTGCAAGTCTTTGCGTCTCATTTAGATGCGATGCCTGGCAGTAGATTACGACAGTTCCTCTTTTAAAAATCCTTTATAGTTGAATAGATATCTGCCAACACCTCCACCCCCACCTCCCTGGTCAACATTACAGATACAAACATTCTCTTGGGAAAGCTGGATAAATATGTACTAAAATAGTAGTTCAGAACCTGAAGTATTTTGTTATTCTAGTGAACTGAGTTTATGCATTTTTCCAAGTGTCTTATTGATATAGATATGTCATTAACTTCACAATATAGTAAACAGGATATCATTCCTATAGTTCCAAAAGGCATAGTTTTGCTGGATTTCCAGGATGCTATTTCTGTCTCATTTGCTGATACATTATTCTTGAAAAAAGATGTTTTGTACCTAGCTTTAGCCCTCTGTAAATATCACATTTCAAGGTTCCTTTTGAAAACTGTCCAGGTGA
>NW_006443225.1:7760178-7772268 GCF_000325575.1 Pteropus alecto | reverse complement strand
TAAGTTTAAAACTCATTACTATATTCAATAAGTTGTTTTTGTTTAAATAAAGGAAAGAAATATACTACATACCATTGATTTAGTTAGAAACGGCCATCAGAAAAAGAATCTGAGATGCAAAAACATTTAGAATGTTTATGAAAAATAACAGATGGATTGTAAACAGCTCAGGCGTATTGAGGGGTCTGACTGCTCCCGCCTAGAACTCAGGATTGAAGGTCTAAAAGCTTCCCTGCTGAAGAGATCTGCTCAAAGCCAAAGTTAGTGGCAGAATCCAACCTTGAAGGAAAATGAATTTTGATCAAGAAAGAGCACTTTCCCAGTAGTATAGAGAAATCATTCTAGCTAGGTAATAAGAATCAACCTTGAAAAAGAAGGATTATCTCATTGACCCCATATGGCTGTGCAGGTAAAATATTTATCTGAAGATTCTTGCAAGAGAAAAGGACTCTAATGAATGATGGTGTCAATTAAGTCAAAAGAGGACAAAAAAGTGCTATGATTGCTATTTGGAGAAATGGTTTAACCTTCTTTAAGAATCAAAATACCCACAAATCAGGTCACTGTGGGAAAAGTACAGTCATTAGAACATGATATAAACAAATGCAGGTAGGTTCTGCTTTTGGTGTGAAGAAGATGTGAAGCACCTGCACAGAGGAGAGAGTAGGTAAAAGCTAGTCCACCCTCCTCCCCCACCTGCAGCCTGTAAGTTTTTAGAAGGCTTCTAATCAAAGCTCATGATTAATATAAGGTAGATCGTCCTAGGATTTCTTTACATTCATTTTTTTATATCTAAGTTATGCTCATGTATAGTCATTCATATTCTGAATCCTATGTGCAATGTGACACACTAAAAATTCTCTAGAATCACTAATGTGTAAGTTCCATACATCTTTCCAGAAAAATCAGCTAGAAGAAATATTAGCCTAAAGTTTTTCCAATTTGGAATAACGGAAAAGATGCCATAAGATAACAGCTTAAGTCCTTTAACATTAAAAAAAAAATAAGTACAACTTGAGTTCTCAACATAACTTATTTTTCAGCATCTTTAAATGTAGCAAATGAGTTGAGTTTTCATATTTACATTCTGAATGTATTCCCAGGGAGAAAAAAAATGATTTCAAGCCTTGCGACTTCCAAAGAAGCAGCAATAACTTATTAATTGTGCCCTTGGTGATCTTAAAGTGTGGCATGAGAAACAGCCTCAGAGACTTCTAAAGACGCATAACATCCTCCTGGGGAGAGCAGTAGGAACACGAGGGAGATCTAGCTGTAGAAGTATTTCAAAAAAGCTATTTACATGTCGAAGGAAAGGATTTAATTAATAGTGCTACAGCTGTGAAGTTAATATGCAGATCCGAGGTTCTATCGCAAGGGACCATTATGTATTTTTTAAACAAGTCACTCAGTCCTGCATTTTTCCCTTTTACAGCTCTTGTGTAGTAATAAATATATGTCTCAAAGGTTTTCAGGATGAAGCTCGTGATGCCTGTTAATTTTTTCAATAATAATAAAGATGATGATGTTGATGGCAATGATAAGATTTACCATTTACTGAGACATCACAATATGCCCAGACCCTAAGTCCTTTACATGCACTATCTTATTTAATTCTTTCAATAACCCAGTAAAATTAGTGCTGCGCTTTCCTCATTTTGCAGAAAAGGAAACTGAGGCTCCAGTAGATGACAAAAGTATGGACACTTTCGGTCACCCACCCGCATCATTTTGATTCCTCCACACATGCACACATTGCTTAAAACCACACATGCTTTTCCTTCAAGTTCTGGAAAGGAATCAGGACCCTCAGCACCACAGTAACATATGATGCAGACCTGGTTGGCAGATGAGATAACAGCAAAGGGAAAATCTGGAGGCGGTGATCAAAAACCCCCATAACAGGCCAGATGTCTGACTATTCGCGCCCATGAGAATGTAGAGTTTTAGTCACTCAGAACGGTTAGGCAGTGCCTGTCATTAGAATAACACCAAAATCCATAGAGATGTTGGGGAAATTAATAACACCCAATCCATAGAAACGAATCCAGTTTTTGGAGAAAAATTCACTATTTTAGAGTGAATATTTTGGGCAAAAATCAAGGTATAGGGAGGCTTCTATTAACCTATCCAAGTGGGTAATTCCAAGATATGCTTTCATGAACTAGAAAGGGATGGAAGAGCTCTAGAAAGTTAGTAAACAAGCATATATAGACAAGAAATATTTTATGAAATGGAGCCCAACCTGGGCAGTGGCAGAGGTGCTTGGGTTTCTCTGAGGTCTTCAACTCTGCTCTAATTTTTGGAATAGATTTCCTATAGAGTGGAATTGAGGCTAAACTGGCTAACCAGGGAGGTGTTACTAGACTTTGAGGCAGTAAATAGAGGGAGACGAGTGGAAAATCTTTAAGAAGCTCCTTTTGGAGTTATCTATCTTTTTAATGACCTAAAATACTTGGTTGACTGCTAAAAAGCATTTGAATGGATAATAAAATGAGTAATTGAAACTACTATATCCATTTTTTATAACCTTGCACCCCCAAAAATGAGAAAAGAAAATCTTTACATGTACACTGATATTAGAGAAGCAGTTCATAAAAGTAACTTGGAGCAGAGGAGAAAAATCAGATTCATGTGCAGCAAATGAATGCTATTATTATTATTTTTTTTTTTATAACTTCACAGGATTGTTTGGAAGCTTACCTGAGTTACCACATATGACATGCTTAAAACAATGCTAAAAACCCAACAAACACATTTACTATCATTATTGGCAAAGCTGGTCCTATTTTTATATTTCACATAGATTCAGTGGGGTTAAATGATTGCCTACAGGCCCATAGTTAATAAGTGTTAAAGATAAGATTCGAACGAAAGACTTATGATTTGAAAGAAAGAGTTATGATTTGCAATTCTGTCTTCCTTCAACGCACTATGATGCCAATTACATAGGACAAAATTCCTCTGGTCTAATTTATTCCAAATCAGTTTATATAGAAGAAAATAAAAGAGAATTTCTACCCAGCGAAATAAAATTATGATTTAAAATGACTGCTCAAATCACAAGATACAAAATAGTATGTTGAAAAATGCTATGCCTAACTTATTATTCATAATTATATTATTCATAAAGCTTGCATTTTAAAATTGCTTTCTAATCTGCATGTTACAGAAGATAACTGGGCACTGATTTAAGTATTTTTTTTCTGTCTTAGAAATTGGTGGTGAAGTGCAATTAATAGCACAAATATTAAAGGTAGATATTAGTGAATTTGTATGTAACTCAGTATTAGAAATGTCATTTCTTGTTCCTAGTACATTTTCCCATACGAAACAATGATGACAAGTTCTAATTATAGAGTTATTAAAATGTAGAACAAAGAATAACTACCTTTGGAGGTTCTGGAAAAAATCCTTTAGGGATTTTTGCTGCTTGGCTAAATCAAAAATTCTTTGTTATTATATGGACTTCAATGGAACCTAACAATTCTAAAGCCATTTGTGTTGGTCAAGGCAGGTTTTCTAAGATCTAAACCACAAATGCTAGTAGAATACCACTATGTTACTTAGAAAATTTGAGACTATCATATAACAATAGAATAAGTTGGCACAAATATAGTTGATAATGAAAAATTAAAAAAAATACAGCTTCTTTATTCTTTTTGTAATTATATTATTCAGTTTCTTCTCTATAATTTCTATAAGTGAAAATTGTGCTGGTTTGTGAGAAAGATATTTAAGAAACACAACTAGAAACTTAACCAAGATGCTTTTACATTTAGGTGACAATCAAAAGACAGTTCTGTAGAGTCACAATGAAAAAATTGTGTGCTCTGCTGATATTAGTTCGAGACAGACAGAAATAACATTTGTATTATGTTTTATTAAGACAACTCTTCTTTCTGATCAGGATTTCAAACTAGAGGTCACCATACTGATGTGCTTAGCTGCTAGTTAGTATATGTTCCACTTACATACACAAAAATTTGAGTCTATGTCAAATTTTTTTTTTTTCGGAATTAGCATTCAAGCAAAAATAGTGCCTTGCTATTCATATTTGTTATATAAACATACATTAATTTCTTTTCCCAATTTAAATACGTGAATGTTCAAAACCATTTTTCACTTAGCATTTGGGGCTATGGTCATTGTGACATAGGCCTTATTAAAATGGACGTGAGAATATGCTGGAAGCTGAGCTTCTCTACAGCTTACCAAACTAAACCACAAGTTCTGGAGTTCCCTTGTATTAACATGCTGCCAAGATTATTTTTTCCTGAATGGCATCTAAACTCATTTTTGATTAGTATTCCATTTGTAATGTTACTTACATCTCTCTCTCTCTCTCTCTCTCTCTCTCTAATACACAGTCATAATGATTATTAGTGTGTAATTTTAAGGTGTATTTTAAAAGCATGACAAACTTACCTTAGAGAGCCCGCCTACTTCCAAATAAAAGCAGATAATGAACACGTTCCAGGTGACCCAGAGGGCAGTCCATACTGTATACTAGAGAGAAAGGGGGAGGGTGGGGAGAAAGAGAAGGAAAATGTGAAGATGAAAGGCACGTATATAAATAAATCAATAACAAAAATGTCAATAAGCCTAAGTCTTCTGGGAAGAAACAAGGCGTGCTCAGAAGAGAGTGCTCCTTGTGAGGTCCCCTAAGATCTCCAGGAATTAAAAATCTAATAGTTTTTACTGCTTGCAGTAGATGCCAATAAAGCTCGATTTATTTTTAAAGTGCACTGTTGGCTTGCCGATACAGGTTAAATCCAAGTGTTGACTTGATTTCTGTTCTCTGAGTATTCACTTTTCCAGAGAACACAACTATGCAAAATTTCTATGGGGTGTCTATCTATTTATCTAATTTTTAGTTATAATGTTAAATTGTCATGTTTTTAGAAATCTTAGTCAAAACACAGCACTTCTATATCCTTGAATGAGAATCATGTGTGAAAATGGATGTGTGGGGTAAAATTAAACTTTCATCTGTTGTACTATTTTATTGAGAGTGGAATGTGTGCCCCTAACATAATCACAAAATATAATATGATCATGTAAAATACCTTTAAAAAAGCACAGAAATTAATAAATAAGATTAAGAATGAACAAATAAACAATAGATTTCCATAATGGGAAACTATATTCCAATCATATCTAACAAACTCTGTTACGCTACTCTTACTGATTAATGGTTTTATTAATGTATTATGTATTAGGAAATGCCTTCCTCAAGAGTATTAGTCAATCTGAGTTAAGGTGGCTTTAGATCAAGATTCATCAGTGGAGGAGATCTAAGGGCTCAACTCACACAGTCACTTTCTTATGCAGATGGAGAAACTGAGGCCCAGAAAACTGACATATAGAACAGCTTGGATGACTGAGGATGGCACTTACTGTGGGAATATAATTAATGGATCACATACAATGGTTTGCTTATTCATTTTGCTTTACCACAAAAATCTATGAATTCTTAATTTCTTAAAGAGGCATACTAATTAAATTATTGCTTTCTACCAGTGATTATAATTGTCACATGCTATTGTCAAATTAAAATAAATACGTAAATCATTTTGTTAGCTTATTCTCTGATGTGTCAAATAATATAATTATACATTTTAAACCCTGTAAAAAATAGCTGCCTTCCTATTAGAAACCTTATCAGGAGCTTTTAACTATTTGTAAAATTTAATGTACACTTTGTGTCATTCTGTCATTTCTGATTTTTAAAAAGCTTTCATAATAATCTCATGAAGTTGTGTAGTTCTATTTGGGATCTAGTTACATTTGGTATCCCATCATACATCTTGTTTTTCTTTTTGGAGGTTTTTTTTTTTTTCTTAAGAACAATGCAGGGAGGCACCTAAAACTGGCATAGATGATAGAGGCTTTATTCATCCCTCTTGCGACCACATCAAAGTTGGGACAGAAACATGGAGCAAGCAGCAAGCAAAGTTGCCTGGGATCTAGAGGAACAGAAGCAGTACAACTAGGGCGAGAAATAATTAACGTGCAACGGTTGGAGGTAGAAAGGGGTGAAGCTGTGAGGCTGCCGGGTCTGAGCGGCTGAGTGAGACTAAGGCTAGGCCTCTTACAGAGGCTGCGTCCACGAGTGGACTTTCGGGTGATGGACTTGCTCGTTCTGAGCACCAGCATCAGGTTGGCCGCATAGGGGGGCACCAGGGACTTACAGGGGGACACTGAATTGTCGGAGTGAAGGCTGGAGGCAAGGCTCTCTCCCAGGCAGAAGTGCCGATGTTATTCATTGTTCTCTGTTGAGCCCTCTCCACTCCCAGTGCATGGACACAGCGTAGCCATAGCCGTGAAGTCATCAAACTGGATAACAAAGGCCAGTCCACCCAGAGGATTCCCTGAAACCCTGCTTCCCCCAACCCAGGCCCCCCCCGCACACAAGCCACGTCCAGGTGTGTCCTCAGCGAGTCAGGTGCTCCTTGATGAGCAGTGCCTAGACTCTCACTGGAGGCAGCTAGCCTCAAATTCTGGTGTGGTTTTTTGAGGCAACTATAAGCACAGCATCTGTAGATTGCTTGCTGAATCTTAACAGTGGCCCCAGAGGGGCACAGGCTTGGGCTAAATTTGGCCTGTAACTGAATCTCTCTCAGGGCCGTGCCACTGGACACCTACTACACAAATCCACACTAATAAAATTGGGAGACTTAAGAACTTTGCTTAGTACGTAGAAACAGACACGGAAAGGCAGCTATAATGGGAAGACAAAGAAGCAGAAACCATATGAGAGAAGAGAACAGAGATCCAGATATAATGGAGTCAAGTAATCGAATAGATGCAGAGTTCAAAACACTGGTTATAAAGATGCTCAGTGAACTTTTGGGAAGTGTAGATGAACTCAATAAGAACTTTAACAGAGAGATACAAAGCATAAAAATGGAAATGGAAATTATAAAAGGGAAGCAGTCAGAAATGAAGAACACATTATCTGACATGAAGAGTACATTAGAGAGAATCGACAGAGTGGATAAAGAAGAGGATTGATCCACCGATACAGAGGGCGGGGAAGCCAAGGACGCCCAATCAGAATGGCAAGAAAAAAGAAGCTAAGACTATAATAATAATTTAAGGAGCCTATGAGACAAAGTTAAATGTAAAAACGTCCAGGTCATAGGGGTGTCTGAAAGGGAACAAGAAGTTAAAGAGCTATTTGAAGAAATAATGATGGAAAACTTCCCTAAGCTAGTAAAGGAAATAGACATACAGCCCCGGGAAGCTCAGTGTCCCAAAAAAGATGAACCCAAAGAGGTCATGCCAAGACACATTATGATTAAAATACTAAAGGTTAAATACAAAGAATCTTAAAGCAGCAAAAGAAAAGTAGTTAGTTACCTACAAGGGAGCACCCATAAGACTGGCAGCTGATTTCTCAAAAGAAACTATGCAGGACAGAAGGGCCTGGCACAAAATATTCAAAGTGATGAAAACCCAGGATCTACAACCAGGAATTATTTATCCAGCAAAGCTATCATTTAGAGTCAAAGGACAGATAAAGAGCTTCCCAGACAAAAAATAAACTAACGCAATTAATCAAAGCCAAGCCAGTATTACAGGAAATGTTGGAGGGACTTCTTTAAGGAGAAAAAAACATGTATCAAAAACATGAATGAAGAATGGTAATAACTACATTCCTACCAACAAGTACCTCAATTGGAAAAGAATTAAGTGCTCCAACCAAAAGATAAGGAAGCTGGATGGATAAGAAAATAGGACCCCTACCTAGGTTGCCTATAAGATACTCATTTCAGATTAAAAGACACACAGAGACTAAAAGGAAGGGGATGGAAAAAAATATCGCCTTGATGGACCCAGAGGGCATTGCGCTGAATGAAGTTAGATGAAGATAAATATCACACGATTTCGCGTACATGCGGAATCTAAAGAACAGAGGAAACAACACCACCAAAAACAGAAACAAATTCATAGAGAATATTTTGAGGGCTACTAAATGGCGGGGGTTGAGGGAATGGAGAAAAAGGGCAAAGGGATGAAGTACAAATGGATAGTTACAAAATAGATGTGGAGATATAATGTGTAGCATAAGGAAAATAATAATGTAATAAATATGTAGGGAGAAGAGGGGTACTGGATTTAGTGGGGTGATCACTTTGCGAGTTTTATAGATCTCTAATCACTATACTGTACGACTGAAACTAACATATTACTGTACATCAAATATAATTTTAAAAAACTCATTGAATTGTACAATGTAAATATGAGCAACTAATTATCTATTATATTTCAATAAAGCCAGGAAAAAAAAAAGAATAATACTATTAACATGAGTTAAGGCTCCCAAATCACTGGAAATTTAGAAAAGTTGAAAAACATATTACATAAGTTAAATAATATATTGAGGCTTTTGGTATTTGTAGATATTGTTAGCGCCACTGCTATCCTCTGTTAACAAAAGTTTTCTAGTATGAGTGAACTTAGATAGTTTTTAAAAATGTGCCAACTGCATTGAAACATACTTTTTCTGAACCACAAAATAAATATTCCAATGAATATCGAAAATAGAAAAACTACATCCTCCGTGAATAGTTTTTTGCAAACTATACGAGTCACAGTAACCACAATAAATTTTAAAGCTGTTAGTAATAAGATAGCATCTGGCATCTGACATTTTTCATTCTAAATCAATCTAATTATGAGTATATTAGGATAAGAGAGAAGTGCAGACCACTGAATTGTGAGGGAAAAAAGCCAGTGACGAAGGTTAAAGAAAAGACATAAAATAAAACAAGACTAAAGGAAGAAAATGAATTGAATTAATTGCAAAACCATATATTCTTAATTATTAAGACTGCAAACCCAAACCCATAAAGTATTCTTTTAGGAAAGTCAATCAACTCATAACAAATGCCTCTGCAAAACAAGCCTACTTAAAAAGCATAGCACAAATTTAGTGATTTAAGTGCATTCTGGGTCTCTCACAAGTTACATACTATTGATATCACTTCTGAACTTTCAAAGATAAAATTCCCAGGCTGAGTAGACTCCAACATCAGTTGCTAAATTCTTAATAACAAGAGTTATTACCGCCATTTTCTGTGTTCCTGTTACTGTGCTAAGCGCTTTACATAGATCAAGTCATTCAATCTTCACACTAAAACCAAGGTAGAGAAGGAATCGTTTGATCACTCAGGGTCCGAGTTGGGATGGGAACTCGAACAATTTGACGTCAGAGCTGGGATGCTTAAGGATTACACGATAGGCTTTATTTTAAAAGATCATAGGAAAAGAACCATAGATTAGTTCATAAGTTAAAGCTTTACCACATTTTGCAATTTACCAAATGACCAATTCACTAAATTATCAATTAACCAAAAATTTATTTCATTCATATGTATTCTATAACTGACAATGTTTTCAAAGTGATGGTTTCTTTTGTATTTTGCAATCAAATGTGTCATGTCTTACATGAACATCATTTTTAAAGCAATATTATCAGTTTCTTTCTTATAACACATTGGTTTGTTGGGAACAAAGAATATTTGTATGATTGAATTCTGGATTGATCTGAGATGAAAATTTCAAGGTGCACCTGAGACACAAGTCTGTACATAGACATAAAGGGGAAGAAATCTCTAGTAATACAAACACAGCCATAACTATTTACTTAGGCAGAAAGTACTAGGACAACATATGGCTTCTTTTTGATGTGGATTATTTTATTGATAATTCAATCGAAAGAAGAATAAAAAGAGATAAAATTCCATTTTTTACAAATACTTTTTGGTTATCATGGAGCATGCCTGCATGCATATATATACAGGTAAATATACTTACGGCATAGAAGACTGAACTCACCAATGGGAAAACAAACAAAAACAAACAAACAAAAAACCACTCTGTGTAATTATCTATCATCTATCTATATATTTTTATCCTTTTTGCTTAAGTTAAGTACACACATATTTTAAATACTAGTTTACATAGACAAAGTCTACAAATATAAAAAAATGTTCATGTGTACTGTGTGGCTTCTTGAATCTTTCCCAGTTTTATGAGGATATTTCAGTGTTTTTTAATTGAAATGAACTTTAGAAGTCTTGCAGTATATTTCTTTCTCATTGAACAATGAATCTATAACATGATTTATTTTTACTTTCTGAGCTTGTTTACCAATTAGCAGAAAGATCATTCATTCATTCATTCACATGTTTACCAATCAGATATATTACGTACAGTATGTTAGAAAAAAAGACATTAAACATTAAACACCTTAATCATTTATTAAGCACTTACTAACTATTAGGTTATGTTAAGTAAGTTACTTAATTATATAATAAAATTCTCAAAAGCCATCTATGAGTCAGGTTTTTACAAATGAATTATGGTAGGAAGAAAGCAAATACATGTCTCAAATCTTTATAGCCAATAATTGTAAATTGGTCATACTGAGCAGTAGCTCAGGAAGGAGCTTTATGATGACATAGTAAGGAAATTTTCTTCTATAACAATTCTAATTAAAACAAGTTGTTGTTCTTTGCACATGAGCACTTGCATAAAAGTCCAAATAACTAAATTGTGGACCTACTTGGCTTTTTTAAATTAAACGTATTGGGGTGACAGTGGTTAATAAAATTATATGGGTTTCAAGTATACAATTCAAGAACACATCTGTATATTGCATTGTGCGTTCACTACCCAAAGTCAAATCTCCTTCTGTCACCATATACTTGACCCCCTTTACCTCTATCTACCTCCCCCATCTCTTCTTTCCCTCTCATAACCACTAAACTGTTGTCTGTGTCTATGAGTTTTCGTCTGTCTTGATCATTTGTTGCTTTCAGTTTTATATGCCACATATGAGTGAAATCACGTTGTTCTCAATTTTTTCTGTTTGACTTATTTCACTTAGGAAGATTATCTCAGGATACATTCATGTTGTTGCAAATGGCAGTATTTGAAATTATTTCATCTTTTTTTATGGCTGAGTAATATTCCATTGTATATACGCACCACATTTTCTCCATCCAATTATTTACCAAAGGATACTTCAGTTGTTTCCACGTCTTGACCACCATGAATGGGAGAAGATATTTGCAAACAATGCCTCCAATAAGGTGCTAAAATCTAAAATATATAAAGAGCTCATACACTACTCAACACCAAAAAACAAACAATCTAATTAAAAAATAGGCCAAAGGATCTGAACAGATACTTCTCCCAAGAAGACACACAAAGAGTCAACAGACATATGAAGATGCTCAACTTCATTAGCTATTAGGAAAATGCAAATCAAAACCACAATGAGCTACCACCTCATTCCTGTAAGAATGGCTGTTATCAACAAGACAAGTGATAACAAGTGTTGGAGAGGTTGTGGGGAAAAACGGAACCCTCATACATTGCTGGTGGGAATGTAAATTGGTACAAGGAAAATAGTATGAAGGGTCCTCGAAAAATTAAGAAGAAAATTATCACATGACCCTGCAATCCCTCTTCTAGGTATCTATCCAAAAAATGTAAAAACATTTATCCGTAAAGGTATACACACCCAGACATTCACTGAAGTATTATTTACAGTGGCCAAGACATAGAAACAACTGAAGTGCCCTTTATAGATGATTGAATAAAGAAGATGTGATACATATATATAGTGGAATATTATTCAGCTATAAGAGAAGATGAAATACTGCCATTAAAAAACTTTTTAAAGGCTATTTTGAGTTAATTTTAACTTCAAAGTTAATCTTTATTAAATAAATGTTAAATTAGTTAATACCTCTGCATTTAAATAATTTAACGCTGTTGATTCAATTATTTTATTGCCTATGAAATGATAAAGATTTAAATAATTCTAGGGCAGGATCTATTTTGGGATTTCACAAGTAAGATTTAAAAATATATGACATAGGAGTAAACAGCTGATTCTAGAACAGTACTTTGTGACTGCAAAACATAATTTCACAGCCTACACTCTCCTTCATTTTGTGTGTAGCTTAAGAAGCACAAAAAATGCATTCAAACTCTTCAACTAAACTTGGTATTCCCTAATATATATATCCCACCTTAAACCTTGGCTAAAATAAGTTTTAATCAGTAACAGAG
>NW_006443225.1:7758525-7759010 GCF_000325575.1 Pteropus alecto | reverse complement strand
GTCCTCGAAAAATGCTAATGAGTGAATGGGAACTAGTTCTATCGACATCCTACTGTGTGCCCTGTAGCGCTTCCTGCCCAGAACCCCTTCCGGTCCCTTCGTCTCTGGTGAACTCACATTCATACTGCAAATCCTTGCTTCACAATCACTTCTGCAATATCAGGTGGATGTCCCCGTTACACATCTCCTGGCACATGTCCTCCTTTGTAACACTTGTAACAGTTGCAATTTAACATTTATGTGGATGATTATTCAATAAAAGCTCACTTCCCCTAACTAGACTATAAGGTAAGTAGACAGGAGAGCAGAGAATGTGTGTATCTGTGTTTGCTCACCACTGTACCCCACACCTAAAACAATGCCAAACACATAGCAGGAACCCAGTAAATAAGGTTCGATTGAATAAGTACATAAAAAGGAAGGAGGGAAGTTGAAGAAAGATGGGAAGAAGGGACAGAGGAAGGGGAGAAGGAGGGAAGCGGGGT
>NW_006443225.1:7720633-7758501 GCF_000325575.1 Pteropus alecto | reverse complement strand
GGAAGGAAGGAAGGAAGGAAGGAAGGAAGGAAAGATTGATTGTGAGACCTGAGTTTGGTCAGGGAGGTCAGCCAAGAATATTCTTAGATTTTATCCTACTGAGAGTTAGTGAAGGATTTTAAGCCAGTGATTGAGGAAAAGAACAAAGGACACATTCAAAGGGAGGAGGCTGAAAGCAAGCAAGAAGTCCATATTCAGGACAAAGAAGACGGAAACTTCAACTAAGACAGCAGCTGTGTGAAGAATGTGTAGAACTAATGTTCAGAAACAAACTCACAGATACAGAGAATAGACTGATGGTTGCCAGATGGGAGTGGGGCTGGGGGGATGGGTGAAAAAGGTGAAAGATTTAGAAGTATAAACTGCCAGTTGTAAAAATAGTCACAGGATGTAAATTATAGCATGGGGAACATAGTCAATAATATTGTAATAACTATGTACGTGTCAGATGGGTACTAGATTTATCCAGATGATCACTTTGTAAGGTACATGAATGTCTAATCATTATGTTGTACACTTGAAATTAATATAACATTGTATGTCAACTATAATTGAGAACTAAATTTAAAAAATGAGAGCAAAAGCAATAGGACTAAATAATGTCACTAATGTATACTGATAACTTCATTCCATGGAAACCACTGGTTTCATAGCCATCTGGCGTTCTGTACTTCCGCAGAGACCAACATCATAAAAATAAAAAGACCGTAGTGAATAAAAGTGCCTTGTGCTCATAGCAACAAACTAAAACATAAAATCCAGTAATAATTTGCTACTATGCTTATTAAAGCATCTTATACTGCAAGTCCAACTCCATGAAACAGCTTTCTAGTAGATTATACAGTGGCTTAGCAGAGGCTGACTTACAGAGGCCCAAGGTAAAGCAGGAAGTGTTTGGCCCCCGCGGCCAGCTGAGTGACGTCAAACACTCCCTTGTGCCCAGGGCAGCCATTTTGAATGCAAAGTCTGCTCTGTGGGCCAATGACTTTCATCTCTGTGATATGATGGAAGATACCAAAAAGCCAACTTTGATATTCAAAATAGAATTAATGCTTTTACAGAAAATTTTATAACTTCATTCTTTTCAATAGATGTGACTGGATTAAATCAAAATTGAAAGGTGGCATGATTTTAAGTCTAGGGTTTCTTCTAGTGAGGCAATATTACTGTATTCAAGAAAATATTTAGTAATGCTACTGAATTATCTATTTAGGCTCAGAGAGGATTTCAGAGTATGTTAATCCTATTTACAATTACTTATATATATGCTTGTTATTTCTCACAACCATCCTATACATGTAGCCTAAAAAGATCACCCTTTTTATAGAAAACTAATTACTGTGAATAACTTCCATTCGATTGTGAAGCACAGTATACGCCTTGTTAGACTGTCTATCAATGGAGAGTGGGTTGACCATGTTTGGCACAGTTTGGAGTACGGATTCATGTTTTAAATACATCTTAACAAAATGGAGAAATGTTATATAATATACCGTATGCGGTACATCAAAGATGAGTACTAAATAATCTTCAGTACATGCATTCATAATGGTCTAAATCAATTAAAATGAAATTATGTTATTGTTTTTAGTTAGCAAACAGCTATGGCTAGGCAGGTTTGCTTTTTAGGGTGACACATGTCAACTAAAATGACAGTTAATGTATACTTACATCTCATCATAACATCCAGACCTCAACAGACCTCTTTACTCTATCCAAACCCCATTTTAAATTTAAAAAAAAAATTCCTTGTGACACTTGAATTTAGTTGCACTGCGTCATCTTATCCACAGGTATCCGTCTCCTAACAATTCGATGTGTGATGGTGAGAACAGCAATGCCACATCAGAGCAGAGGGCACGACTTTCTTTATTCATCTTCTCACAGCAGTTCTGTAGTGTTTATGCAAAGAGGCATGGTGAAAATAAGACTTACCACCACGATATAGCGAGGTCTGTACTGAATGGTTCCAAACAAACCCAATATGACAACTATGATGTGTAGAAAGTTTCCAAGGATAGGCGCCCACTGGAAGCCAAGGAAGTCAAAGATCTGCCTCTCCAACGCAGAGAGCTACAACCAAGCGGAAAGCGTCCATTAGCGTGTAACCCAGGAATAAGCGCACTGCTTTTATCTTTATTTCATGGCTAGAGAAGTCTGCATATTCAATTCCAGCCACAGTGACGTACATCATTGTCACTAGAGTTGTGACACCTATTTCATATACTGTTTTATGCAACCTTTCTAAACAAAATACACTGCAAAAACTTGAGTATTATGACTTCAAGTGTAAATAGATTTTAAACCGACCTGGAGAGCTAAGGATATACTCTTTAAATAATTTCCTATGGTAAAAAAATCTAGACAGATATTTTATGACATCACATCTTCTAAAAATAATTCATCATTATTTTTAGTAATGGTTGGTTGCAACAATAACTCCAGGCTTATGATGAGTTTTAGCATTGGAAGAACAACCCTCCGACCATCTCTGCCTTCCTGTGTGAAACATAAATGATCAAATCTGGTTTTTTTTTTTCCTTTCATTAGATCATCATTGATGATATTGACTAACCACTTTTTTTCAAAATGAAGTTTACTTACTTAGTCTGGGCTCAAGGCCTTGATGTAAAACTAGAGTTAAATAGAGTTAGATTAGGTAAAATCTTTTTTGAATACCCAAATAAAAATTATGGGGCCATAACAATTTTAGACATGCCACAGTTTATTAGATTTCCATGATACAAAGTACATTTTTAAATAATCTAAAATGCATTAAGATTACACTTAAACCATGCATGATGAAACAGATGAATTTCATATAGTCCAGTGAATGCCAGCAACGTCATTATCATATACAGATGATAGTTATTGTAGTCTATCTAAAAATTGTATAATTCCATCTGCTGTATTTAGACACTAATCTTGCACATTTCAAACATTTTTCTAGATTTACTCTGATAAAACAGTAATTCTAATAAAACGATGCAACCATTTGCCATCCTTATGGCCCTAGAAATTGCAAATTTGAAAGGAAAACGGCACCCTAGAATTTTTCTAGTTATGTGGCAGGTATATGCCTGAATAGCTTTAATTTCCTTGGACATAAAGAAATGTCCACCATCCAGTAAGCTGAATCTACCTTGGTTAAGATTCACCTTCAGTGAGCTGTGGAGGAGAAAAGGAGAGAAAAGAGAAAAACACTTGGAGACAAAACAAACCAGAACCACCTTCATTTCATGGGTATTTCCTGACTGTCGAGTGATTTGTCACCATCCCCTGCACTCACAAGTGGGAAGATGCACAGAAATGGCCAAAACACAAAATAATCAGAACAAGGTAAGAAGCAGCATTGCGTTTTCAATCTCATTTGTCTCTGCTTGTGACTCTAATTAGTTCCCAGGAACCTCCCCCTAAAAATGCAGCATTTTATTTATTGGCCCATCAGTGATGTAAATATGCATTATTTTTCTTTTTATGTCCAAACTGGATGGATGTGCTCAGTAAAAACAAAAAAACGAAAAAACGAAAAACAAAAAAACAAAAGAAAAAAAAAGAAACCCTGGAGAGCAGCTGCAGGCAATTCATTCTGAAAAGCAACGCTATTTTAAAGCTGTCGTGCATCACAAAAACCTTTAAAGTGAACTTTTCAAACAGAGAAAAACCAATTTTCATTTCTGTCAGGAAATGCATGGATAGCATTCTCTTCTGTGATATTAAAGGAAATATGCATAATGAAAGAGAAGCCAAATTAACACCAGTTATTAGAAAATCCACATTCTTTACTAAAGACACTCCATCTCTCTATTTATTAATATCTGTTCTCTGATAACTTACTTAAAAATGGATTTATGGTGGCTTGAAATAGGGGACAGACAGAGGCCATTGAGAAAATCCAACCAGGAGTGGGGAGAATCGAGTGAGAGGCAGCTATAACGACTATTCAAACTGTGAACACTAGATTGAGTATTGTTTTCCTAAAAGTCAACCAACCACAAAAAAAGCCTGTCAAAAATAAACAAATACCATTGTATTTTTTACTTATTTCTTTTACCTAATTTTCATGTTAAGCTATTTAAGTATTTAGTTTATAGGCAAATATCTTCTCACTAAATGCCATAATCTCTAGAGACACCACTTTTTGCCTTAGAGCGTGACATGAATGGGCCCAGAGCCACTAAATGAAATGAAATATCTCGGTTGCTTTGTTAACTCAGAAAAAGGATGAATATATTTTAGAAATATCTCTGTCAAAACTGTTCTCATCAATGGTGTGCTAAAGCTGCTGGTGCAGGCGTGGGAGCCCAGATAGGGTGCATCTCTTCCCAACTCCAAGGTCAGTGACTTCAAGTTGGGAAACTGACTTGGCAAGTATGGGGACATATACAACACGGACATCAGGAAAGGCTAGAAATCACGGTTTTGTTTATGTTTAGTTAAGAGAGCGTATGGTTAAACATTTACCTGTACGTCACTGAATTCGGTGTCTAGAAAATAGTGGTTCTGATTCAAGAGAGCAGTGGAAAGAAGTGATCAAATGTGTAATGTAGCATAAATAAAGAGCAAACGGTCCAAGTGAGAGCAGAAGGATGGAGGGCTCAAAGAGGATTTCTGCAGAGATGCCTTAGCGAAGAAGAAAGTGAATGAGGCATTTGAAGAATTTGAGGTTTAAATAAAGGTAGAAAATTCAAGGAAATATAAAGGTAACAAGACACTCCAGAGGAAGCAAAACCAACCAGTCGCCAGTTCAAAACAGAACAGAAAGCAGTAACGAAAAGAAAAATGGAATCATTTCTACGTGAAAGGTAAGAATTTGGAAGCTATAAGAATATAATGAAAAGAACATGTTTCTTTTCTTAACAAGTTAAAAAATAAAGACAATCAGAATCTTAATAAAATGGAAGGAAAGAAGGGAAGGAGGGGAGGAAGGGGGAAGGGAGAAGGGAGGGAAGAAGAGGATGAGAGACCAAATCGGCCATGCAAAATATGGTTCCAAGATATCAAGAAAATTAAAATGGGGTGTGATTTTGAATGTAAAATTGAAGAAGTCATTGAGGCATTCTCTCTAAGTAGCATAGGAATGGGGGCATTGAAACCATTAATGAAAAATGTAACCCTAACTCATATTAGGGACTGCATGAAAAATATTAAACATCTGTCATAATGTAAATGTTCTTATTGAATTGTAACTTTCAGATTCAAATTGTAGAAAGCTTGGAGTCTTCATTATGGCCTAAATCTATGAACCTTAATCACACCCCACAGTAATTACACGTACTCCCAAGATATTTATTGTTCATGAAGTGTCTCTGCTTCCTTTTATTTTAAGCCCAAGCAATATAGAGACAAATAGCAGCACCTTTAAAATACAGTAGTTTTCTTCCTGATCCATATATTATGTTTCATGCTTCACATGGTATCTTGCCTACTTGCTGCTTGCTCATAATTATATTGGTTGTGAAAATTAATTTATACTTAATTAAAGAACTATACAAACTCCAGGTGACCAGACATTTTCCTGGGCATTTACTTAGGCTGGGTCTACACGATAAACTTCTGCCCAAACAAAAGCTGGGTAGGAATGTTCTTTCTTAAGGAGTGAGCACCTTGGAATTCATAGTAAGAAGAGTGAGTTGCCTTTTTCTCTCATTCTTGGACTTTCCCCCTGCTCCATAGAAGCAGAGACATTAAAAATATTAAAACATGTGAAGCAACAGACTTTTCCTGCTTAAGGTTGATGATGCCCAACTTCTGTGCTCATAGATCTGGTCCAGGCCAAATTGCAATCTCATATTTTTAAGCTATAACTCATGAATATTTTTTTCATACCTCTGAGTAAAGGGAAAAGAAAAGGACCAATGGCACTATATCATTACCCTACTACATAGAGACATGCCAATAAGAGTCCTAAAATGCTAGAGATTTATCACTATGTTAAAGCAGGTACTGTTTTGGAGAAATTGCTGTGTGTCTATAGACAGGTGACCAAGCACTAGGATGCACAGACTTCGACAGGTCCAGAAACTCTAGATGATTTGGTTCATCCAATAAAGACAGTAATGGTGTTGAGGACGTCACTGTTTCCGCATGGTTTTGTATTGTTTTTGGTAGGGGTTAGATGGCAAAGACCGATCATTTTAGTGAAATGAATAATGCCAAATGAAATTTAATATATAGATGGCAATCAATAAGTGCCCAAAGTTGTGTATTAGTTTTCTGTTGCCAGTCAAATGCTCTAACAAATGACTAAAAACTAACAGAAGTTTATTATCTTCTATAATTCCAAAGTTCAAAATGGGCCTCGCTGAGCTAAAATCAAGGTGTTGGCAGGGCTGCTTTCTTTTTGGCGGCTCTATGGAAGGCTTCCTTTCCTTGACTTTTCTAGCTTCTAGAAACTTCCTTGGCCTTCTTCCTTCATCTTCAAAGCTGGTAACAATGAGTTGGGTCCTCATGTTGTTATCCCTCTGGTCCCTTCACGTATACCTCCTTCTTGTGCTTATAAGGACCCTGTGATTACACTGGGACTTCTTGGATAACAAAAAGGAAAATATACATATTTCCAGTATATATATAAAAGCAAACGTGTGTGTGTGTGTGTGTGTGTGTGTGTGTGTGTGTGTGTGTGTGTGTGGCATATATGTGCGTGGGGGGCAGGCACAGATTTAAGTGTCATATATCTTAACTCATTTAGTTTTGCAAAACAACACAGTGAAATAGGTTTTATCATTTTCAGATGAGGAGCCAAGGCACAGAGAGGCTAAGGACATTGCCCGGGATCACATGTTACAAATGGCAGAGGCAGGGTTTGAAACCAGACTGTCTGACCCAAGAGTATGTATATATAAGTATATATATATACACACACACACATCTCTATATATCTATATTCATGTCTATATCTGTATCTAGTGACATATAATTATATAATTATATAATCATATAATGATTGGTGAAGGTAACGTGGAAAGACTAGAGAATCAAACATAAAGTATTTTTAAAGTGCTTTTAATCTAATCGTTATAATATCATTTGTTCTTTCTTTTTAGATTCAGCCTTATGAACCTAAATTCATTTAGTTTTCTTTCTTCTGTTCATTCATTCTATTCCTCAATGAGTATCATTTACCAGTTGCTATGAAGTAGGCTCTGGGGTACAAAGATGAATGGCAGAATCCCTGGCCAGGAGGAGCTAGTTCACACTCTAGTGGGGAAGAAAGACACAGATCAAACAATTATAATAAAATATTACTATGCTATGGTACAGGAGTGTTCAAAGAGCTACAGGCGCACAGAGGAAAGTGTTTTACCCTTTGCCTGGCGGGACTAGCATATTTAAGGCACCAGTACAAAAGAGGGGGCTACTGAACGGGGTTCCGAAAGGATGGTCAAAGGTTTTCACGCAGAGAAGTGTGGGGACAGAACAACTAAAGCCAAAGGCACGACAGAGCATTTCAAAGTGCTGTAAAATGTCCTATGTGCTTCTGAGACAAACGCTTTAAAATCGTTCAGTTTTAGTTCTACTAAATTGAGTCCACTTTCAGGAATTTATCTTAATTGGAACCGCCTAGAGACAACATCGCAGAGACAACCCAGGCGCACACACACTTGAGCCAGAGAGGCTGGTTTCAAATCCTGCCTCTGCCATTTATAAGGTGTGATCCTGGACAATGTCCTTAAGCTCTCTGTGCCTTGGCTCCTCATCTGAAAGTGATAAACCTATTTCACTGTGTCGTTCTGCAGACTAAATGAGTCAATATATATAAGATATTTAAATCTGTGCCTGGCACACACATACACACACATATACATCCATGTGTACACAGAATGAGAAGGGACTGAAAACTAAATATCAAATATTATGGAATGTTATAAGTATATGTTGATATATTCATAAAACAAAATACTAAAAAATAATGTAGATTAATATGTATTGACATAAAAAACTTGATCAGAATATATTATCTAGGACAAAATCTTGTGTATGTATAATGAGAGTCTATTTGATAACAAGAAATATATATCTACTCATTCAATCAAGTATTTTGAGAACTTTCTAAGGGTATGAAATGTTTATGTAGCTATAAATTAGGTATGTTTGTGTGTGTGTATAAATACCGAACATTGAATCTGTCTAAATTATATCTGAATAGTGGAACTTTGGTTGTTTAAAATTATTGCTATCCTAATTTTTCTAAATATTTTAGTCTATAAGCATGGGTTACTTGTGTTAAGAAAAAGAAATTTGCTCCATGTGCATGCATGCGCGTGTGTGTGCATCTTCAACACGCATACTGAAATAAAATATCAAGAAACCCGCGTAATCTGTGTATGTGTGCCACTCTCCACAACTGTAGCACACAGCCTATGGAAGGTGCCTCACAGGCAAGATGAAGAGCAAGACTGCCCAGGGAAAGAATTCGGAATTTACTGAGACGGCGCTGGGAAGCCATTAAAGCTTTATCTCATGTATAAAGAAGTTTTATAATGTCGCCATGCTTTACAAAACCCCTCTGACAGAGCTTAGAGGTTTCGGAGTGTTTTGATCTGGTTTTATAATGGGATTAGGGAGGTAATGCAGGCAAAGGTAAGACTGGCCTGATGGGAGGGCACATGGTGGTAGCTATTGAAATCAGGTGACAGAAGATGGGAACCTGAACTAAGATAGTGGTCAAGAGAATTTAGAATGGGGACAGTGTAGAAATATTCAAGAACCAAAATCTAAAGGCCAATTATATATGAGAGGTAAAGGATAAACCAGGTCATTTTGGCTTAAATTTTCACCTTGATCAATGAGAACTTGCTAGGTGGACACTGTTAGAATCACTGAAATGACGAGGAAAATAATGGTTTTGAAGCTAATGTGTTGGAATCCCTTATGTAAGAAGATCTTACACAGCAACGGATTCCATATTATAATTGTGGGCTTTCTCTATCCTTTAAAAAAGTGCACATAAAAACCTAGTGTGGATGGTCTACCTGTGGACGGTGCCCGTGGACAATGCCTCAAAGCAAGGAGCTGTGAACTTCCCCTCGGGCTCGATACTGTCATGGAAAGCCTTTCTTCTCTGTCTGTCGATAAGTGCACCAAAAGTCGTGCTTTTCAACTTAGGTTAAACCAAATATAATTAGAATATTTGAAATAATAGGTAAGGACTGGGCACAAAACACGCTGCAAGTAAACCTAAAGCTGACTAAAAATAACTTTTGGTTTATTCGCCCTTAGAGATTATTTTAATCACTACTCATATCGACTCAGCTTAACTCAATATGCGAAGTTTCAGGCTGTGGGATTTAATTATGGGAAATGAGGTCCTTATAATTAAGTAAACTTTTAAAATATTTCTTTTGGCAGCACGTGTTTTTTTTTAAAAGAAATTTACAATTTACTAATAGGTTCTTGTTGAGAGGGAAGGGGGTTTTCATACTTATTATTTTTTTTTTAACACTGCTGTAGACATAAGCCACACCGTAAAGAAACTAGGCTATGAATACTCCAATTCTTTCTTTTATGCTAAGTTAATAATACACTGGCTAAGGATTTCACAAAAATTAGGCAGAAGAAAATAATCTGCCAATATTTGTTTGAAGATGCCCCTTGATCGCTAAACAGTTATTTTATCGTATGATTCAGCTTCTAAGTCTTGTTCCCCTGCTAGAAATTATCCCACAACCTAACTCCTCCATCTTTGCCAAGCAGAAGCTGACCTTAAAAAATGCAGCTACCATCCATGAACAGCTCAAGACAGGAATAAGGCAACTATTTTAGCAAAAGCCCAAAGCAGCAATTTGTTACAGAAGAGTGATTAAAGATTGAATTTCAACCCTCCAGTGGAGCCATAACAGATCCAAGAATACTAAAGTTGAACCCCTAGGCTGGGTGACCTATACAATTCCACAAACAGCTGGCAGGAACATGCCTGCCGTGGCATTTAAGACTCCCATGGAGGTTTGACTTAATGGCAACGCAGCATGAGAAGACAGGAGACAGGGTTATGGACCAAAGAGTTGCTTTACTTTTTATTTGTAGTAGAGACCACCTGCAAGAATTCCTTCTTTAAAGAATCCCTTTGAAAGTATGCATTTTCAGCAAGAACTATATTTTTCATTTGAGAACGAAATGAAATGATTCCTTTCTTAAGAAAATAATATAGACAAAAATTTGGACATGTCAAAGTATTAATGCTACAGAGAAGCCGTTCCCTGAAATTAGAATGTACACTAAACACTTAAGTCGTAAACAGTTGCTGGTGTTAAAGTAGGTTAATACCAGCAACTGTATATTTTTCTTTTGATATTCTCTTTGCCTTTCTTTTGCTACTCTTAAGTCCACTATGCAGCAGCTGCTTGAGTATCCTGTTGCTGTCCATATCCTGGGAAGTGTGCTGGTTATTCAGGAAGCCCTGATAGTAGGAACCATGAAAACCTTAGACAATGTAAGGTGTTTCTAATGTAAACTTGCACTTCGTTTTCTTCTTCACAGTTATCACTAACCAATGGCTCTGACCTGATTTGATAAAATGGTCTTAATCAACTTGATATGAGTGTCTTTAATCTTTAGAGTCTCAGGGGAGAAAGTGAATGAACCACTTTTGAATCGTGTTCATACTTTTTGGACATTAAAATGTTTCCCAAAGGACCAATGAAGGTCAATCAGCCTCTAACTTTCCAGGTTTTTAGATTCTAAGTGTACAAACAGACTAAATGAAACAGAACCTATTATATGATCCGTCTTCTGGGCTTTTCTCTAGTGACAGGGATTGAATAAGTGTTAATTTTATGAACTCAGATGCAGCCACACCGATCATACAGACATATGCTGTCATCATCCTGTGTTTTTACCTCAGCCACACTCATTCCCTTGCTTATAGAGAAGTCCATATTTGTAATTTTCTTTATAGAGATAATGCTTTTTCCCACATTTTTATGTGCAATAAGTATACTTACTGTTCAATATTGCAGCCTAAAATGATGTTAATACTGTAGAAGAATATATTTATGATGTTTTGGCCTATATTTCAGAGAGCCTCATATTTTAAAATAATAAAAAAAAACACTAATGTTTTTACACATCTGTTTCCATTTCTGATAAATTTAGGGGAGGAAGAGGTAGCCAATATTTGCTTATTATCTACTGTGTGGTAGGCATTACATATATATCTCATTAAATTCTAATAATAAAGTGGGTACTTTTATCCTCATTTCATAGAGATTTAAAGGACACTCAACACACTCAAGAAACACAGCTCATGAGTCTTAGAACCAGCATGAGAACCTAGCTCAGTCAGGATCCAGGATCCAGATTTTTTTACACCACAGTATGGCCTCTCCCTGAAGATTTAGATTAATTCCTACATTGCTCAATATTTCATTAAAAACATACGTACAGTTTACAAAGTGCTTCTGTAGACATCTTCTCATTTGCGCTTCATTCTTGAGTTTATTTTCTGATTTGTGGTTATAGAAATAAATTCAACAATTTATGAGAATAAATTCAACCAAAGACAGAGAAGACTTTCGCCAGCAGGAAGATAGAATGACAACTCCTGCATTCATCCTGCTAAGTGCATCTAAAAACCTCGGACATCGGCCCTAACTCAAATGCTGATCTACAGAATGATGAGCCAAATCAATCATTTTTAATCCCAAACAAAATGAAATGAAACACACAAACAGAAAGCCTTGCACGTAATATATAAATCAAATACACGAAGACTCTGAGAGGTGGGGAGAAGGCAGAGCAGCAAAGCAACCTGAGGAATGAGAACGTGGTGATTTCCCTGAGTTTTCGTTTTGCTGCTTAAACTCCAGACTCAGAACGGATAAAGCTGGTAACTCAGAAATGCCACAAAAGTCCCCTAAACCTGCTCTTTCTAGCCAGAGAACCAATGAAAAGCAGACTAAAAAAGAGAGAAAACTTTTAGGCAATAACCACTCAAGTCCAGTCAAACACCACAGAAAAAAACCATGTCCACTCTGCCACTGATGCCAAAAAAGCTGAGTGGGAAGCCTAGAATTCTAACCTAGTGAGGATGTAACAAGGTGAGGATGGTGTCAGAATTGTATAAACAGGGAGTTGAGACTGTCGTCCCTGTCAGCTAATAATGAGTCCCCTCCTCCCCTGCAGTGATGGCGGAGAACATATGGGGAGCCTGAACTTTCACTCTCATCTGGCAGTAAAGATGCATCCCTCCTGTTCACCACTGGGTGATGTAAGATAAAGACTGGTGGAGAGTTAAGACTTTCACCATCACCCAGTGCTAATAAGGCTATTCCCACCATGGTGTCAATGGAGAAATGAAATTCTCCATGGCTAATAAGGCTATTCCCACCATGGTGTCAATGGAGACCATATGCGGAAATGAAATTCATTCATACCTGTGAGGTGCTCTCTATATCAAGTATCAGTGGAGTCAAAATAGGAATCTGTACTTCTACTGCTACCTCAGAGTCATAAAGTGCTCTACTCCCTTCCCTTGCTGAAGCAGTGCCAGAAAAAATACAGTAAAAAAAGGTTTAAATAAAATCAGAGTCTTAACATAATGCAAAAATGTTCAGGGTTTAATCAAAATCACTTGTCATATCAAGAACCACAAAGATCACAAGTTGAGTGAAAAAAGACAAGTAATAGATGCCAACACCAAGAGGAGAGAGATGTGAAAATTACCTGACAAAGATTTTTAAAGCAGCCATGATAAAACTGATTCAACCACAATTATGAGAATACTTAAAATTAATGATAAGGAAGCCTCAGCAAAAAACGTAGTCTCCATAAAAAAATAAGAGATATAATGAAGAACTAAATGGAAATTTTAGGAGTCAAAATATAATAACTAAAACAAAAAGCTCACTCTATGGGCTCAACAACAGAAAGGAGGAAATAGAAGAAAGAATTCGTGAAATAAAAGATAAGAGTAAAAATTACCCAATCTAAATAACATAAAACATAGATTGAAAAAAAAAAAAATGACCAGAGGCTCAAAGACCTGTGAGACCATCACAAAATATCTAACATTAGTTACTGTAAGTGGAAGGAGAGTAGAAAGAGAATATGATCAAAAAAGCATTTGATAAAAATAACACCTTAATTATAGGGGAAAATAATTTTAATGAATCACCAGAAACTATAGAAGCCAGAACAAAGGGTCACAATACTTTCCAAGTACTAAAAGAAAAAGAACTGTCAGTTGAGAATCTCACACCCAGCACAAATATCCTTCAGTAATTTCTGAAAATCAAGACATTCTCAGATAAAGGAAAATTGAGAAAATTTGTCACCAGCAGACTTACCCTTAAAAGACAGATAAAAGAAGTTCTCCAAAACGGAAAGAAAATGACCAAAGAAGGAACCTTGGACATCAGGATAGAATAAACAATATGGTAAGCAAAAATATCAGTAAATACAGTAGGTTTTCCTTCTCTTGAACTTTCCAAATTATATTTCTGAATTAGATTTGATGAAGCAAAATTTATAACAATGGTGTGGTTCCAAATATATTCCTCATGGATGGTATATTTAAAACAATTATATTATAGATGGGTAAAGGGACATGAAGTTAGGTCAGTTTTCTATACTTCACCAAAACTGGTAAAATGATGATACCAACAGACTATGATAAGTTATGTCACCAAAACTACTAAAATGCTATATATAGAGATATGCTCAAACACATCATCAATAAATCAAAATAGAATTCTGAAAAATGGCCAAGTAATCCACAGGAAGGCAGAAAAAGAAAAAAAGAAAAATGAAAAAAGAGAGAACAAACAAAATATAAAATAATGTTAAAATTTTAATCCTTAACATATCAAGAATCACAGTAAATGTAAATGGTCTAAGTACACCAAATAAAAGACAAAAATTCATGAATGCATGCTTCTCTAACCCCTGGGTCTGAATATTTTCCTATTACTTCCAGATAATAAAATATTTTCATGTTGCTCTCACATGCTAAATATTACCATTTTTAATAAAAATGTCTATTCCAGTGAACTTCTAATTTCATAGAATTTAATGCCTTCCCCCATACCCTACCTTAGCTCAGCTTGATTCTGCTTAGCCTGTTAAGTTTTTTGTTGTTGTTGAAGGAAAAGAAAAGGTCAGAATCTTATCTCATGCTTACCACAGTAACTAACTTCCTCTGCTCCCTGGCCACAGTTTCTGAATCTATTTAGAGAGTTAGATCAGGAGAAGGAAGCGGCTATTGGAAGGTAGGGGAAATCCTTGTTTGATTGTCTTAGATGCCATCTGGCTCTAGGGCTATTAAAAATATAAAATCAAAATTAAAAAAGAAATTGGTAGAATGTGTTAAAAAAACATGACCCATGTGTATGCTATCTATAAAAAAACTCGTTTCGAATAAATGACATAAGTTTATGACCATACTTTTGTGGTTTTTTTTTCAATTCAGACTGAGAATCTTTGTCTTCTAAGTCAAGCATTTTGTCCAACTATGTTATTGTGATTAATGACATGTTTAGATTTGTTTCTATTATCCTAGTTTTGTATTTCTCATTCTCTCTCTCTCTCTCTCTCTCTCTCCCTCTCCCCTTCTCATTCTCTCTCTCTCTCTTCTCCCTCTCTCTCTCTCTCTCTCTCTCTCTCTTTGCCATTTCTAGGCTTCTTTTTTCTACTTTCTTTCATTTTTGAAATGATCGTTTTTTCCCTTTCCATTTTTTTCCCTTTATTCATTTCAAATATTTAAGCTTTACTTCTTTTATTTAAATAATTACCCTAGGGTTTTTTTTTTTTTAGCATAGATACATAAGTTATCGATGTCTAAAGTTAGCCGTTACCTTCCCCTTCTTCCCAAACAATACAATAACTTTCAATATGTAATTTCCCAAAAAGGTATTTTTTATGTATAGTTATCTATCTTGACATTATTATTGTTGCTGTTTCAGTTAATGTTTGTATCTGATTTACATATATATGTTTGTATCTGATTTACATATCTGATTTTTATAATTTGTTTTGAAGGCAGATAATATCCAAAAGGATTTTTATTTGCTCTGAATTTGCATTTATGTTTGCTAGGTGCCTTGAAACACTAATAGCCTACTACCACTTTAAATTAAATTACTGTCGTATAGATTTTCTGGACCACCCAAGTGGTGTGAATTTAGTTTAAAAATTTATGTGAGGACTAATCTATTTTTTATAAAAATTCAGGAAAAAAATTTTTTTCATCAAGTACCAAGGTTGGAGGCAGTCAATTTTACTTGTCTTGTGGAATGGGTTTGGGTCTAGTTCTCACTTTCACTTTGAGTCTGTTGATGTTTGAGTTTCCAGCTTTAAAAAAAGTTTCTTCTATTAGACTCCCAGCTTGGGTGATCCTTTTTTGAGCTGTCTTCCCCATTCCTTGAATCTTGGAAACTGAAACTCAAGTTCAGAAGAACTTAGTTTCTTATTAGCTCACTGATACAATTAAAACATTTTTAAAATCTGACATTTATAGTCGTTTTTCACAGCAGTGTTTTTCAGGAAAATTATTCTACTGCCAGAAAGATATCTTTCAAAGATGCTTCTAATCTCAAGTAATATGTTGTCTCTATCACATTTACCTCTCATAGGAAATTCTGAGATAGGTCATCTCTATATTTTGAGTGGGAAATTGCACTCATCTAGTTCTCTATAAAATAATATTATTGTTTAGTGCTAAATATTCTAACAAATAAAAGTAGAAATCCTCTTTTATAGTAGTGATTAAAATCTGATTTTTCATTACTAAGTGATTCATTTTTAGAAATTCATGGATCGGACAGTGCTAAGTAGAAAATAAATCTGTGTGCTCAATTCTCGTCATGTAAATATTAAGGGCAAAACTGCAGCATAAGATATAAGGTTTTAATAATCCAGGGCCTAGGCCAGCTTTTATTTAATCGGATAGCATGAAGACAAGAAATAGAGCAGTGTTTTACAAACTGTAGCTATACAATAAATAGTTGTCAAACAATATTCACTTTTACTCAAAGAAAAAGAAGATACTTTTTTAAAAAAGAGAATTTGCAGTAAAAATATTTGGTGGGCAGTCTTGCTTTAAATCATAATAGATTCAGTAAAGAAAATGGGTATTTACATGAGTTGCATTAAATAAGGAGAATGATTTGACAAGTGAAGCGGGAGAGGTAACCCCTGACCTGGGAATTAAGCAGATGAATAATGCGATGCTTTTAATGGTATATTTCTGCATTAATGTGGTAAAAAATGGTAACATAAGCCTTCTAAGTATACACATGACATTATTTCCTGAATTGTTAAATTCTACATAACTTTGACATGGAAAGAGATGTGGGGCTTTTATTTCTTTGTCTCTCATACAACCACCACCATCTATTTTTCCTTCACAGTCATTTTTCCATGGCAACACATATTGATTTACCAGCATGACTGCAATTGTATGGCCAACTTTATGTAACCCCGTACCGCCAACCACTGATCCAGCAATTTTCTCTTTCTACCTTTGCTTTCAGAGTCAACTTCCAATGGCTGTGTTGCTGCATTTTAGGGCACAGCACATAGAGGGGAGAGGAGGCATTTTTTAGTGAAAGGTGCCTTTTATCCCAGTAGCCATCTCAGGGCCAGAACTTCTCCAGCAGTTCTTTTGTGAAAGTTAAGACCTGGCTGGCAACTGAAAGGGTACCTAGTTGTAAACAGCATTAACTGAGATTTCAACATATCAAACCAGACAAAGGAGAAACAGGGGAGCTGGCATCAAGTTGAAGGAATAGCCCGTTTCTTTTTCATTTGCTCCACATTGTGTCATTCAGGATACAGTTTAATGAGAACTGGATGCTTCTTCAGTCACTGGACACTGACATCCATAACAACTGAAAATGTGAATGAACTCCTTATCAAGACTGGACTTTCCTTCGTCTTTCTGGTTCAACTAAGAAGAGCATGCAGGCATTATATTACGACAGATTGCCAATGCAAAAGAACCATCAAACTCTCCGTGAAGAGATTACCGGATTCATGTTGTAAACAGTTTGGCAAAATAATGAACTGGTGTTTTTTTTCTAGTGGAGATTTAGAGTCAGCATATTATTTTTATTCTAATAACTACTAAGTTAATCAGAATAAATCTTCTTCAAGTAAATAAATGAAAGCTGTACTTAGGAAGGGAAACAGAGGGAATATTAGAACTGATTGTGATAGGTAAGTGTAGAGCATACAATGTTCAACAAGGCTCTGTATTTCCTCAATAATTCTATGTCTGTCATGCTACGATATTTAGTACGTGTTGAATTCAATAGTTGTATGTTGAGTAAATGAATTATGTCCTGGGAATAAGAAATTCAATGGAAAGATTCATGGCCTCAACTACTTGGATATTTTGCATGTAGTAAGATTTGATTAAAAATATTTGCAAAGAAATGTGATCGAAAAGATAGTTTTTCCACTTAAAGAGAATAAAGAGTGTGTCCAAGAGCGATCACTCAAGCCAAAGATGCAGGATCAAATACAACGTACATGACCAGCAATATCTCTGATATGAAGGTTTACTACCCATATTTCAAGAATAAACATGTTTTGCCCGTTTCCCATATTATTTCCGCATCCAAAAGTTTTCTTGCTGAAACTACTGGCAAAGTGACTAGCTGGTTTTTCAGTGATACACCCTGTTGTCTCTGAATTACAAACGCATTTTCCAAAGGTTTCAAAACACCTGTCCAAACATAATAGCTTTTCATCCTCCTTGACCTTTGTGGACTCTGAAAAGGTTACAAGTCAGAAGCAAGTCCTGTTCCAGCACCAAATACTCATACAGTGCCATACCAGGTTCTCCCAGTTTTTAAGATTCGTCCTTATTTTTCTCTTTTATAATAATTACTAAGGCACAAATAAGCATCATTCCCACAGCTCTTTAGACTTCCCTCTTCATCACGGTTCAATTGCACTGATATTTCAAACTAAACTAGTTAGTGGTTAAACAACAACAACGACGATAAAACGAAAACTCTAAGTCCTAACAAAAACGGTACTGAGTAGAAATAAAGTTAGAAAGCTTAGAGACTCAATTTTTGCTCTTTCTTTCCACCACTCCACCTATTCACCCTATTCACTAGGAAGGAGCAAGATTATAAAATACCAAGGTGGAGGATGAAATTATATTCATACGTTCCAGAATAGCCACCGATAGAAGTTTTCTCTTCTTCAAATCATTCTTCACTATGGGACTTTGCATAAATGATCCAGTATAAAAAAGCTTAGTGTTCTCCTCTGTGTCAAGGACTAAGTATGGGGCTAGAGTCCATCCAAAGCCCACCATCACGTTGAAGAGATGGGTAAACAAAGCAGCCATAAAATCCTGTGGACCGAGGAAAAGGAGGAGTAAGAGTGGCAGAATGACATTAGGACCCGCTGGAAGATAGTGGGTAGCTCCAAAGTGCTTCTGGGACACCAGAGTCAGGATTTAGAAATAAAATAAAGAATTTACATTGTTCTCCTTGTGCCAGCCAAGGGCATATTTGACCTGTTCTTCTTATGCAGACTCACTCCCCTCCCACCTCCCATACAAAGAGAGCCTGTTCCAAGAACCTGTAAAGTTCCCTTACAGTGTGCAGCACATCTAATTTTATAGAAGCACATTAAATGTTCCAAAGTCTTTTTATTTGTATAAAATGCAATGCTCATTTTTGCCTTAGAAAAGTTTAATAAATATGACATTTTCCTTGAGAACCTCTTAAATTCTAAGTTCAATTCAGCCAATGTCAGTGATGTTTTAGGAAGCAATCTTGGCCATGCTAGAGCTAAAAAAAAATAAAAAATAAAATAAAAAAAAGGAAACGAATCATTATTTTCATCAAAAAGTTTAAAAATCTAGAAGGGGTGATAAGTCAAGTTCCCAAATGACAAAGCAGACTGAGATAAATGGCATGAGAGAGTTGTAAATCAAATGCTGTCCTAGTTCAGAGGAGGAGATGAAATTATAACTTCTTGAGTGTCGTCCATATTTTTCAAAGGAAAAAGGGGAGGTGGCATGAAAATAAAAAAGTAAACACTTTTTAAAGGCCATGGACCGACAGCAAATAGTACAACAAAAGAGAAATATTCATCGAGAAAAGTGACATGATTGAAGATACTAGCAAAAGGGCAATCAGTGTGGACACGCAAACTACAGCTGTAAGGCTTTCGAATAACGTGTCCTTACTGCACTGGTATTAGCAGTCATTTTTAATTCATGTGTTCATTCTTGCAATAAACACATCGAGTGATCTGCTGGGCTCTAGAGATACAAGGGGAGCAAAAGGAGATTGACTACTTTTTTTCTCATGAATGTCGCATCTCTAAAAACATAAGAGGATGCCACAGCAGAGGTGTGCAGGTGTGAGTGTACGTATGCGTTCGTACACGTAAATATAACCTCTCAAACATGTCAATAAAAATTAATTCTAAGATATTTACCTAGAAGGAAAGATCATGTAAGGGAGGAAAAAGGAGTCAAAAATAAAGAGAGACGAGAAGAGTGTCCAGCCGGATACAAGGAAGGAACCAGCAGCCTCGTCTAAGAAAAAGAGAATATGTGTCTCCCGCCATCAGTCAAACTATTTCAACAAGGACTCACGTTGTCAAATTTCTAAGCTGAATTTTTACTTGTCAGGTAAAAATGCAAAAAGCTAAAATGTTAAAGTGACCTTATCGGCCTCCAGCTGGTTTTACTTAAGAATATCATTTTCAAATTTAAAAGTTGTAGGCAGAAGACAAAGAGAAATACGTGTTAATGAGGTGAGATTCTTATACAAGACATGATTTTAAATTAGAAAAATGTAACCTCCATAGTACGGTGGCCAAAGGAAAAAAGTGCAGTGGAGGAAACTCTATCCAATGAGGTTTAAAGACGTGGGCTCCGCCACACTCCATTTGATAAGGTGAATCCCTAACAGCCTATTACTCATTTTACTGAATGTCTGGGCGAGGAAAGAATCAAATGAACAGGTCAAGAGCTCTTCCTTAAAGGCGCTGGGTTTCATCATATTTTAGGGAACCTTATAGAGTTTAAAAGAAAAATGAGAGCATTAACATAATCCATAACAAATTATTCACTCCTTTAGTTAATTAAATGATTTCAAAATCTGTCTTTAATTTCCCTAAAGGGAGCTTTAGGTAGAGTGGGATTTCACAAGAAAGGACGTGGAGAGAAGTAAGAATGATGTCTAATGACAGTAAGACATTACTCACTGTGGTTTCCTTTTATATATAATTTATTGAAAACCTTACCATTTAAAAGGAGTACTTTTAAGAGGAAGATATATAGCCCATACTCTATATCTTGACTAGCCCACTGTTTTATTTTCCCATGTATCTTTTCATCATTTGTTCACTATTTATATTTATTAAAAATTGTAAACACACACAAAAAAATGCATTGTTATGTCCAGCTTTTTTTCACTTCACGTAATATTATAAAAGTCTCTTGTTGTTACAGTTGTCACAATTATTATTTCGCGAGGTATATTTTATTCTACCGACTCGACATGTCATAATTTACATATTTATTTCAATAATTTTTTTCACTAACATTCATTGAGCTCTTGCAGGTGTCAGGTGCTCTGTGTAGCACATGGACACAGGGACAAATGGGATGCAGAACCGCTCCTGGAGCGGTGAGGGGAACCCCACACAGAAGGGGTCCAAGGTGCTGCACGCGCAATAACCCTGGGCTCACCTGAGTCCCGACTGGGAGAAAACAGATTTCAAACTGTAAAACACTATTTCTTCAACATTATCATTCTTAACAAATGTTCCCAAATACTATATATCTAGTTCAACAAATGTGAAACATATTTCAAACAGTAAAATATCATATATATTTTCAGCTTATTTATTAAAGTTCAACCTTAATTCCAGTTTGTTACTTTGTGAAGTCAAAAGCAATGATTATCAAAAAAATATATTAATCACCTGTTTGTCGTTTTGGAAATTGAATTTCTGTTCACTTACATCCAAGTATAAGCATGGGAATGGACAGGTCCCGTAAGATGAGCAACCCAAGGGATCGCAAACCAACAGAAATTGTGTTTTTATCTTCAGCTATAATGAAAAGATTTAGGAGACAAGACTGTGTATTTTTAAAGTCCGGATTGTGGACCAGCAGCATCAGCAGCACTTGGGTGCTTGTGGGAAATGCAGAATCCTAGGCCCCACCAGGAACTACGGCATCTGAACCCACATTTAAACATGATCCCGAGGGGACTTGTATGCGTATTAAAATTTGGGAAGCAGTGCTTAGAAGACACCCTTATCGTGACTGCATGCCACAATGTGTGTCAATCCCTGTGACAATGGAAGCAGTCAACCTGGGACTCTCCTCGCAGCCTGGAGCCCAGTAATAGCTAACTCTTCATACTGTGTTTACTTGCTGGTGATTGGAGAAACAGTTTTGTCACATGTTTAGACCATCACTGAGCTGGTGGCCAGGGGCCATTTTAACTAATGACCTTAAAATTATACATACATTTTAAAGCAGAATCAACAATAGAAATGTAATCACTAAAAGGAATTAAAGACTCCTGCTTCTCCTCACCATCAGCCTACAGAGTTCTCCCTTTGGCCAGGAAAGAATAAACAGGAAAAAGCCTCTCAGAGTCAGCTGAAACCAGCATAAGCCAGGACATTATTTTTACTAATTATTAATGACATTCCTTATTACACGTTCTTTTAGTTACCTTCACTTTTGGCAACCCCATACAGGAAAACATAGAACCTCCAAGGCTGGGAAAGAGGAGATACAGCATTGTGTTGACAGCCGGTCAGGAACTGCAGGAGGGAGAGGCAGCAGTGGAAACCTCTCTAAGGACAGGGATGAAATCACCCTGCTACTGACGTAAGAAAACGTAGGCAGGTTGGATGAAGTGCAGATCACTAGGGACGCGATCAAGTCATTCAAAATGTATTTGATCGTAGCAATTGCTGGTGACATTTGGGGGTGACACTGTAACTCATTAACAACCTCACACTTGTCTGACTTCTTCAAGTGAGTCCCTCAATCAGTCCTTAGACCTTCGACACCACTGATGAGCTGAGTTGTCTCTGATGTAGGAGGTCTTCACAAATCCACTTTTCTCCCTGGCATCACACATCAGATAATAGAATATTCATTGTTCATATAAAACCATATGCTGCATTGGCATAAATCCCTTCATTCAATATTTAAAGTTGTGGTGAGTCCCCTGACACCCTCTCTGTCAGAATCCCAGGAACGGCATGCTAAGTGTAACAGCAAGACTTAAACATCTACTATTGCATTTCCCTTCGTTACACTTTCCAACATTTTATAAGGTTATGTTTAAATAGAATGAAATTATATGAAGTATTTCATCCAGAGGCAATGCAGAGACTTCTAATTTAAAATAGCGTCAGGTTCAAACTCGTGCCCTGGTCTTTCCATATTCATGCAGTGATAATGATGAAGACGTCAAAATGGAAAATTCAGAGACGTGCAACAGAAAGGGACAAGTGCAGAATCTGGGAGAAGTAATCCCTGATGTAACGGCCAAAGTGCACAACTAGTGTGTCCATTTTTATTTTGTTATTTGGAAATCAAGCAAGCCTGTGGCTATGAATGTAGATACCAAGATGCCACCCATCCTTGTCACTTCAGTACCTCATTATGTGCTCCTGAGATCAGAAACACAAGATTCACAGAAACCCTGAAACCAACTTCTGCTTTCTTGAGTAGCTAACGTAAAACATCAGTTTTGCCCCCATGAGTGCTTTTTCCTACATCCATTCCAACTACGATGCCTAGAAAATGAATGAGATTGCAATATAACTGGTCTGATGAAGATCTCTTGAAACTTTTCCTCTAATTCTCAGATTGATATGGGCGTATCAATAATGCACTGACCTACTGTAGACAAAAGTAGGAATAAGACAAGCTCTGAAACAGTGCATGCTGGGGAATGTAGTTTTTGTACATAGAATGTCAGACAGCAGTAAACATTCTGTCTGCTTGCAAAAAATCGGGTTTGGGTGAATGCTCAAACTCAAGTAAATATAATTAAAATAAAAATGAGTATTTTTATACTGCTCAGATTGGTGAAACATTTAAAGATTGACATGTTTATGTTAGTTAGGCTGCGAAGAAACAGGCATGTTAATATATGTTTGGTGTAACTTATACTGCCTTTTCGGAAGGCAATCGGACCTTCCATTAACGATAAATATCCACACAGTCTTTGACTGAATAGTTCTACTTCTACGAATCTATCTGACTAAAAAGATATTTTGCACACATGTGCAAAGTGGTTTGTGTACAAAAATACACACAACAGGATTGTGTGTAATAGTAAAAAACTGGAAACAATGTTTAGTGTCTGTCAATTGGGGAATTCTTACATAAATTATTGCATATCAATCCCATGAGGTCATTAGAAAGAATGAGATAGATTTATATTCACTGAGATAGAAGATGTACGCATTGTAAATTACTAAATTTAAAAAGTAAATTGTGAAATAGTGTGTTAATTTTATTTCAGTAAGAAACATTAAAGATTGCCGTATACACCTATTTATGTAAGTGTGTGTAATATACATTGTACATTTGGATCTTAGGAAATGTGTGCTTTATATAAATGTTCTAAGTAGTGTAAACATACAGAGATCTAGAAAAATATGCGACGAACTTTAAAGATGCTAAACCTTGAAGAGCTTTAGGAAAAAATAGAGCTGAAAAGTGAATTCTAATTATTTATGCTCTATAACTCTGTTATCTATATTTTTAAAATGAATATTTATTACTTTTGTGATTAAAAGTAAAAACTAAGGACTTAAATATGTAAGAAAAAGTTTAAAATAATTATATCTGAATAGTTAGATTCTGGGTTTTAATTTCTTACACGTTTCTGTATTTTCCAAATTTTCTATAGTAAACATTATTATAATCACAAAAATAATAATCATATTTCAATTTAGTATGCCAATTTTGTTTCTATCATCACAGTAAAGATGAAAAATAACTTGTAAAAAGTACACAAACATTAATAGCAATTTTCTTTGGTTAATGAGACTCTGGTGTCTCTTCTATTTCACTGAACTTGAAATTTTTCTGTAAGTTATACTTTTGCGCTAATAAAAAATAAAAACAAAAAGCAAATGAAAACCTTCTAAGCCCTGAGAGTTGCAGGCTAAAACAGCTCTATATGAGCAAACACCTGAGAAACAAGGTCTGTCAAAACAGGAAGGAAATTAAATTCTAAATACCAGTTTGAGGTTTTCAGTTTCCTACGAACCAAAGATATGACATACTGGCAAAGATTTTGCCAAAGTACCCACTAATTAGTGATCCGTATAGAGGAAATAAAAGATTAGCATTTGCTCTGGATGCTAAGAGTATCCCCATGAACAGTCACATTCTAGACTGATGTAACAGGCAATTCAGGGCGTTTGTGGACTCCCATGCTCAAATCCCTTCCATGCTTCTTCTAATCCCAACGGGGTCCCCATGATGTGACCAACAGTGTGTTCTACGGGGCCCTCGTAGGGGTCACATTGAAGCTGATGAGCAACATACTGCTACTACTATTTACATGGAAACTGAAAGCACAACCCACTAGAGTGCGGTTTTTATGATTTTTTAACATCTCCCTTCTGGATTGGGCGTGGAAGGAAAATAAATGATCTCTACATTCTCTACAGACACTAAATGGGGTGTCTATGAGCAAGGTGGCAAGGCTAGTAACCTGGAATGCTAGGAAAAGCCAACAGGTGACAAGCTGGTCCAAAAAAACATGTGAGTATGGGACTGGCAGCGTCACCAGCAGTCTCAGGCAACAGGACCGTTTGCCTGGGGAAGAAAGTAGGCTGACAGCCACATGCAAACGGTGTACCCTCTGCTGGGTGTCTTCACTGAACAGATCAGTCCTTCAAGTATGGGTCATCTCATGGACAGACTGTGCATGTGTGTTGAGAGAAAAAAACTTGTGTGTTTAACAACATGCAAAATATTGTATGTGCCTTAGGTGTATACACACATAGTGAAAATAAATGGAAAAAGAAAGGAGAAAGAGTGATCAAGAAAGAACACACAAGGAACATTTAACTGGGCACCGAGGGTTCTTTTTAGTTTGGTAGTGGGTATACAGGTATACACGATATCATTTTTTTTTGTTTACATATTTCCATGTGTTTTAAATATTGCAAATATTACTAAAAATTAAAGTAATTACATCCTAGATCCTCTCCTTTACTCCACACAGTGGAGTGACTGTTCCTTTTCAATTCTGGCAGAAGATAAAATATTGATCTTCTGGAGATGGTGATACAGAGAGAATTAGGGGCAAGGCTCCTATAAATAAAGCCACAGGGTGGCCTGCATATCTACAAACCTGATGTTACAAACTATCGTTTCTCCAGTTCCTTTCCCAAGTGGGATCTGAGAGCACTTGGAGGTGGGCCTTTACTCTCTGGGCAAGAGCCGCTCTACGGAAACTGACCAGGTCGAGAGAAAAGAGCTAGCAGTGCTGTGGGTGAGGTCATCCCCCAGTGCAACAACCAGATTACTGTAAAGTCCACAGTCAGCAAGCCCCGCCCACAGGCAGCAAACCCCGCCCATATGCATGGAGCTTCATATTAGCTCATTCTTAAAAGTGAGCAGGCATTCAAGGAGCATCGCATATCTTTAACATAAAAGACATCGAAAATATATAAAAAGCAACTCTGAAGAAAGACTATGCAGAGAGAAGTCCACGACAACAATTTGCAACAACCCAAACCCATCATTTATATTCTTAAAGATCTAGGAGAAGTCCTCATTTATAAAGTGAGGATAGGATGCTAAAAAGAAGAAAGCTAGGAACATGAAAAGGAACTTTTGGAAATTTAAGCATATAGCAGTAATAGCAAACTCATTAAGTAGGATAAATTTGAGAAAATATCTCAGAAAATAGAATCAAAAATAGGACGATCGAAGAAAAAGAATGAGAGGTACAATACATAAATAATAGAAGTTCCCAAAGAGGCAAGAGGAAAAACAACAATTTATTACAATTTCTCGGAGTTCAAGAACAAGTTTCCAGGTAAAAGATTCTCCTTCCCAACCAAAGGTCCAGCCATCCCTCGAACGCCTCTTACGAGCCTTGCATTGTTCTAGATGCTCGGGTGATAGTAGGAACAGATAAACAAAAAGACATTTACTATGTATGACAGTATAAAGGAAAATGAAAGTGCTTAAGGGGACAAAGTGGTAAGGGAGATGCTATTGTATGTATTTCATCATCTGCTTAAATGAAACTGTATTAGTTCAATTTTTCTAAGTTAGTCTAAGTAGAGACCCACCAGGATTCAAGGTTGTAGGAAAAACTCCTTGTAGAAAAAGTGCAACATAACCCAGAGGAACATAATGACGGCAAAAAATACAGAAATCAACAGTAATTTCAACTGAGACCACAGAAGCTGAAATTATATTCAGTGCGATGGACTATCCAAAATTTGACACGAGTAGAAAAATCCTCCTGTAATACAAACTTCAGCAGATTCAGTTTTGTGGCTGAAAATAAGTAATGTGAATTTTAGGGCAATAAGCATTCTGTTTAAGTTTTATTTTGTAGAAAAAAGATAACTATAAAGTTACTCTGTAATAAGTACTACCTTTTCGAATGACATGTTTAGAGATCAAACCAGACCTACAATTTCCTGGAGTTCCTCAGGGCTCTGTTTTCTGCACTTTCTCCCCATGCTCAGACACCTGCTTTCCGTCAGAGGAAACAACTCCCGGCAGAGATGCTGGACCCAAAGAGGTTGTGCTATAATTGCAGTTGCCATCACTACGGGGAATGGCACAAAGATGACACAGCTCTGTCCTTGAACTCGGCGTCTCTGAGGCTGTGTCAAAAAGTGAAAATTATCCTCCACAAGGTTCTGCAGATGTAGTGTTGAGCAGGAGTACCTTTCAAAAGCGAGCTGATCAAAGAGGTCTAGAAAGCAGAAGTCACGTTTCAAAGTCGCCGGCTCTATTTTGTGCATTACGAGGCTCTTGCATGTTTTCAAACAGGATTTACTGTCTGAGATTCTTAAAGAAGTCAAAACTAGTCACTATGAAACTACACATTGATGCTCAAAGGACTTGCTGATTGAGAGCTGTTGGATGAAAAATACAAGGGCCAAAGAGGAAAATTAATTGCAGCGTCGCTAGATATAACAAAAGGCAATTAGGGAGAGGTGGCCAGGAGTAACAAAGTCAAACTAAGTGGAATGTGAGACTAGAGAAGAATTTGTTTCTAACTGAAGTCATTTTATCACTGTGGCACCTAAGAAGATGCTGAGCCCTTTACAATGGCAGTGGCACCAAGGGTGAGATGCTTTAGAAACCAAAGACCTTCCATTCATTTCCTCTCCCAGCCACCCCAAATAGAGGACTACATGATACAAAATATTAAAGACTCATACATACCTGTGTGTGTCTATTTATATATATATATACACACATATATATATAATTTTAAAACATATGACATATATCACATGACACATATACGTATGTGGCTGAGACAGCACACACACTGTGGCACATACTGCTAGTATTTCAGTGAGATGAGGAGTATTTGGACTCAACTCGATGCTCATCTGTTAGCTGTAACAATTTTAGATGCAAGAGGATTCACTTATTGTTGAACTGAATGCTGGTAATAACTCCATAAAGACAGTCCAATTTCAAGTTTTATAAATAATGCTTCTCGAACAAAGCATGAACACACGTCCATTTGAATCTCCATTTACATTCATAACGGGTAGAGTGTCATTTGTCTAGCTGTGTTTCTCAAGAAGCTGCTTAAAAACACTTCCTTTGGGACCATTCCGTGGTACTTTCTGAAACTCGGAAAATATACAAAGAAAGAAAATAAATAAAATGTTACTACTTTTCTGTCATGGAGAAAAAAGCATTTCCATGATAGGGGTTGGCAGCCATGTAAAAAAGAACAGCAGTTCTCAGTGTGTGGTCCAGGGACAGCAGCGTGACCAAGTGCAGAATCTTCTACATTTCCTTAGGAACAGAAATTCCTGGGCCCTACCCCGGATTTACGGAGGGAAGTCTGGGAGTGAGGCCCAACGCTCAGTTTTAGCAAGCCCTCAGGTAATTCTGACCTGAGTATTGTGTTAGGTTATCGATGAGAAAAAGTAGCTGATGACTTTTACAGTTCTATGTGAGACTCAACCTATGTTAGTGTTTTGTGGTGAAAAACACATTTAATTATGATCAAAGTTATATAATTCCAACTACCAAATGAACTGTGGAGGTAATTGCATAACTCAGCATTATTAGTCCTTCCAAAGAGAAGTTGCACTACAGAGTCAGTCCAGAGGGGGAGCTGTCCTATTTACTAGTGTCCCTGTTGATTGGCATGGTTTCTTCAGACAGGTGGAAGTGTTCCATCCCACCTAGCTGGGTTCCCACTAACCTTCAAAGGAACCTTCAACTCTTTCCACATATGGTTGTTGTTCAGCTCAGAATACCTGTATTGGAACTAACCTACCCAGGGGAAGAGCTTTCATTTCAGGCCCATGGTCCTTAATGAGGAGTGGCAGACGCAAGGCAAGACAATCGAGAGAACAGAGAGAGCCTTGGAAAATCCAGCAGCTGGGCAAAGCTCAGCCCACCCTTCTCAAAATCATGAAGTTGCCGTGGTGATGATGCCCCAGCTGAAGTCAAGGACGATCACCACCCCGGGGACTGGCAGGGCCCTTTGTGGATGCCACGTTCTCCAGCATGCTCCAGTTCTCAATTTCAATCTGCCATTTTTCTTTCATGTCTAACAACGTGCGAGTTGTGATGATACTGCAGAATAACTATTACCATAAGTTCATTTCCCACAAGTCCACGATGGAGGAGCTACAGTTACTCAGAGTCCGGAGAGAAAAGACTTGAAAAACTCAAGCATAATAATCATTCCTGTGAATATAATACGAATCACCTGTTTATACATATGGGTTTTTTTTCTCTATATACGACTAAAGATCAAGGACTCGAGGAAATGAGAGAACAATTTTCAAAGTTTAAGAATCTTCTAAAAACCATCTACAAAGGAAAGAAACAAAGGGGGTGACGGGTCTTCACTGGGATTTCAAAATGGAGAAACTGCGTCTTCCAGAGGTAATTCACGTTTCCCAAAGAATGAGTCTTCCCGTCCACGCTTCCTGAAGCCCCTCCCCCATCCCCCGCAGTTATGGGGCCCAGGGGGCTCCAAGCCAAGTTATAGAACAGGGGAATTCTTTTTTGACATCGCCAGGTGGAGTCCCTATCTAATTTCTCCAACTCGTTCAACTGCAGTTGGATCATACTGGAAGATAATTTCCAAAAAGGTATCAACTTTTAACAGTTTTAGTTATTACTGGTAAAATTCCATATTTTTACATTTTTTTCTTGAGATAATCACACTTTAACAGAGTGTTTGCTTAAAGCCACATTTCAGTGGAGCCTTTCCTGATCAAACTATAAATCACAGCTTCCTTCTCAAACGTCCTCTTTACTTCCTGTTTTCTTTTCCCCTACGACACATACCATCATTTCAAATGATATATTTTATGTATTTATTTGATTTATTTTCTGTCTCCACCCCTCTGAATGTCAGAAATTTTTGTCTGGCCAACTGTTGTATCCACAGTGCCTAGAAGAGTGAGTGACACAGTTGAGACACCACTTGATGTGTCGAATGAATAAATGAATATTCTAGGAGGTAATATCTTCTCGATCTAAAATGTTGACTCACCAATGCTGGAATGGAAAGCATCAAACCCAACAATGATATGGGATATGGAGTAGAATTTTTCATAATAGTTCTTCAAATCTCACTACTTTAATCGATTCACACGCTTCATGAAGACTGTGAAGGAAATTCCAGAAGCTGCTGCGGGGAGCTGCTACAATCTCAGGTTACCTTAATGAGCTTTGTTACAGAGTGGAATTGAAAGGCAGAGCTGAATCATAAAGACATTACAACCATACTGATTTCTAATCAGGCTCATATACAAAAATATTTCCAACATGGTCTTCACCCAGATATTTCTGAAATGCTGACACAAACAAAAACACTACAAAGCTATTTATCATCACAAAACAAATGCAAAATGCTGAGCCTGTCTGCCAGAAACACTAATTCTAAAGAGATTAGCTTCCTAACTCTATGACAACATGGATAATTATAGCATCAAGTTTATTATGCTGTCGCTAGCAAGGCACACGTTCATTATAATGCAATTCCCCCCACCCTTTGGACCTTCAGTACAAATATAGATGTTATATTTTGGTCTGGATCATGAAGACACAAAGCCTCGGCTTGGAGGATGGAGCAGAGCACGCTCAGCGGAACCAGAGCATAGCTTTGGCACGAGCAGGTGGCTCTGTCTCTCTGCCAGGCCTCGGTGTCATCTCCTGGTACCATGGGGTTGGCCTTAACCTTCAGCTGTCATGATATGTGTACATGTTGGATGATCATCTTATTTCCCATGGATGACACTGATAAACAATCGTTTAATAGAGCCCCTGGCCAAACAGAGCCGTGTTCAAGAAAGCAACAGACCAGGGACAGACCAAAGAACAGACGCCAAAATTAGTTAAAAGAACATGTCTGTTGGGGTTCACAAGGAGAGTGTGAATGACAGTGTTTCCCCAGGCATGATGAGGTGAGGTATATTAAGTCCTGATGGCATTACTGTCACCTGAGGAAACTAGACAGTCATGGTAACACTTGGCAGGCAGCTGGACAGATGGGATGACCTACACTTCTGCCCCAGGAGGGAGCGTGACTTTGCGCGGCCAAGAGCGGCATCCACACCAGGAAGGGCAGTGCCGCTACTGCTCAGCGGGACAGAGTCTGGCGATTTCTCATCCGTCTGTTCGTCGCCAGTCATTCCAGGCACCAGCCCAGCCGGGTGTCGAGAGGAAAAAACCCAGTGGCCAGTTATTTACTTCCAACCATCTCTATGTTGATGCATCTTAAACTACACTGTGGGTCAACCAAGTCCTTCATTCTTTTATTCAAAAAAAAAAATTATAAGCCACTTATAATTTTATTCTGCACCCAATTTGGTTGGGAAAACAGACATGTGATTCGATCCTTACAAAGCATGGTGACAGGACTGCCATTGTGATAAAAAACAAACAACGACCATGAAAACCAGTGGGCTGGGAGTCCAGGAGGGAAGAGCTCATACTGTCTAAGCACAGAAGGAAATAAGTAACTTAGGAAACAGGCAGAATTCATGTGATGCTGAAAGGTGAGTAGCCGCCGATGAGACGTGTTAGACAAAGATTCGGTAGAGTGTGCTGTGCTGTACGCAGAGACAAAGGGATGAGGACAAGTGCCTCTCGTGTTCATAACCCCCTAACATTCGAGACTTACTAAAAAGGTACAAGGTGCCATCGGTGTCTGGTGAGCTGTGGCCGTGGCCAGCGGTATTTGGTATTGTGTCCCACAGAGAGAGGCACACTGCTTTCAGGTTCAGGAACTTTTTGTCTCTGGCTCCCTGACTCTCCTCTGCGAAGAAGGCTGATGTGACATAGAGACAGACATGTTGAAGGGAAACCAACCAGGATGCCTGAACTGTGGGTCCTTATTAAAGTGAAGAGACTGCTCTTAGGAAGTGTAGATTAAACTTAAGCAAAATCTTAAAACCAGAAAATGCAGAGTTGAGAAAAAAAAGCAGAGGGCAATCTTGCTTGCATTTTCTTACATCTGAAGGGAAGTTATTTCAGAGGAAAACGATTTTCTAAGCTGTTTGAATCATTAGTGCTTTTTAATCCAGGAACCAACAGCGACAGAATCAACAAATATTATCATGTTCTGATCTGAATTCACATCGGTCTGCAGACAACAGCCAAGATATCAGTTCTTAAGGTCGTAGGATTTTAGGATCTAATTTTAAAAAGTTACTTGAGTATGAGTTGTGTTTGAGCTTAGGTCCTCTAGTATGTCTAATAAAAGTTGTATATGAAATATATCTACTACAGAAACTTGTTAAGGAGTTTAGGATCGTGAGGTGGAAACAGAAAGTCAATCTAGTGTCTGAGTCATATTTCAGAGTCACTTCCTGTCCTGGCATTAAAGTGTTTAGGTACCTAACCATCCCCTCTCCCCACTTCACAGCTCAATTCTTAACTTCCTATTATTGTTCTATTTGCTTTCAATGACAAGTTCTATGACTTTACGGTAAGCTGTCTCAAACCTTTTTGAATGCACTGAGTAAATACATTTAATAAAAGCAAACTAGTCAGTCCAATGCCAACGGAGCAGTGCAGACAGCCAACCGAGTGAAATGTGGACGGCTGAACTTGTGCCTGACCTTGTGAGAAAGACTAGCACAGCCACCAAAGATATTGTGAGATATTTTCGCTTCATACGAAGATATCAAGGTCTCAGCTTGACGCTTCTAACTTCCAGTAGTCATTCGGCACATGGGTCATAACTCATCAGCCCCCCGGCATGAGCCGAAAGTGCAAAAGGGCGCATCTACTTTAGCAGCTCAGTGGGAGGCAGAAAGGTGCAACGTGTCAGCAAAATTTATTAAGAATAATTCAAAGTTAAACTGCAGAAAACCTTAATGGGTTCTGAGTAATTTTTTCCCTCTTACAAGGTTATGATATAAGAATGCTACTCTAAGTTGCATCCTGATTTGCTTTCTTGATTAGCAGAGGAAAAAGGCTGAATTACAGGGAAAGGCCAGGAATTGCATTCGACTCTAGGTATGCCCGTGGGAGTGTGTTTAGTACATGCTCCTTGTCTGCTATATAAGATAAAAAAGAAATAGGTTGAGAACTGCTGGTGCAGCAGAATGAAAATGGGTCTTGGTGTCAGGTAGTCCTGATTATAATTCTGCTTCTGCTACTGTGACTTTGATCAAGTTACTTGGATTCTACACACCTTGGTTTTCTGATCTGTAAAACTGGGAAAATGGGACCTACCATTTAGTGAGATAAAATATCAAATGTCAGCACTTAATGTATGACTTGGTTCTTCTTCCTTCCTCAAATGTTTTTGTTTGTTTGTTTGTTTTTCGTTTTTTGTTTTTGTTTTTTGTTTTGTTTTGTTTTGTTTTTTACAATATTTACAAGTTAGGAAGCTTTAGTTGGCCAGTGACAGAAAAACCAATTCAAACTAGCATACTGGCCCTACAACTGAAAAATTATGTAGGTCAGGATTTAGGGATGTCGTGATCTCCTGAGAGTCGGGAGGAGACATCACTATCTATCAACGATGTCAAATGTAAACATCACTCAAACAACATGAACACTACACACAAGAAGAGGGATGGTACCGATTAGAAGCTGGGAAGGCAAACACAAAGTCCACTACAATGACGAACTGGCATTTAAAGTCCTTATGAAAACATTTTATGTTACTTTTGTTCTACAAAAAATACAAAAGAAATTTGTTACATTTATTCCACAAAATATATACATATAAAAATTTCACATATATATGTATGTATATACAGATGCCTTTTGACTTACAATGGAATTATGTCTGATAAACCATAAATCATAAATTGAAAATACTGTAAGTCAATATGCATTTACTAAATCTAACCTACCAAACATCAGAGCTTAGCCCAACATGCTTTAAACATGCTAAGAATACTTATGTTAGCAGAAATCAACTTATATAATTTATTATGCATATAGCTTTTGCACTATTGTAAAGTCTAAATATTTTAAGTCAAACCATCCTAAACTGGGGTCCCTCTGTATATTGGATGAGAAGACTTTACTCCAAGAAGACAGAGAGAAACCATAGATCAGTGTCCACCCACAGCCCCACCACCTCTTAGACTGCAAGTTTGAGAGTCAAGGATAGTGTTTATCTTCTCTTTAGAATTTATCCAATGGCTTTCTTCTTCCCATAGATTCACACAGAGAAATACAATGGTTAAGAAAGAACGAGATAGTCACCTCACTAAAACACACACACACACACACACACACACACACACACACACACGCCCAAGACAATAGCAAAAATCCCTTTTTTAAATCCTTCAGAAGCAGCTGATGTTATATTGACATTATCAAGTCAAAAATCAAACCTAGCAAGAATCCTGAGGATTCATTATACTCTTGACATTTCTGAAACAGTTTTATACATAAAGCATGAACACTTCTGATGAATGTTTAATATTGGATCCTGACTGGGTTGGAGAGGCAGATACCCTAATAAATTTTCTAAAACATTTGTTCTGAACCTGTCCATGGTGTTTACTACAAAGCAAATAATTTTCAGATCTGCAATATAGGAAACAAAACTGAGGGTCAGTGAATAAACCTCCAAGTACATAGCAAATGCTTTGCAAAATATATAAGGATCATATGTCCTGAAACTTGCAAAACAGTCAGAAATTCAAAACTCTTACATGACTGTTTTAAATAAAACGCTCTATCCCCATCATTATTTTGTAAAGATATACCTCCTAGTTTGTTCTTATTGAGAGAGGTTTGATTAGCTCGAATTTTAGTTAACGATGAGTTAATATATGTCAGCCTTAGACTGTAAGTAAGATAACTTATTTTTTCTTTTTCTACAATAGAAGAAACATGGTAATGCTTCAGTACGGTGATCTGACTGTTGCATTTGGTTAACTTCAATCGAGAGTCCAGTCATTTGACTGTTGAGTCATGTGGCTGAAACTAAGATGGGAGAGTCTGGTCTTCACCTCAGCCCAGGATGGAAGGCTGATTGGACAGGATTGTCATCTATTCAGTTGTGAGCTCCTCTCTCTCTGGTTTGGGGACCATAATGGGATTCCAGTGTGGGGACTAGAAAGACTGAGGTGTACCTCATGGAGACACTGGTGTGAGCATAAATGAAAAGGCCAGGTGCTGCAATGCGGGTGGAGGACATACTGGGGATGAGTGCCTGGTACCATTGGATTCCCAATGCTGCTTCATCTGCAGGGGTCCCCAACCCCCAGGGCCTCACAGCAGGAGGTGGGTGGCAGGCGAGTGAGCCAAGCTCCATCTGTATTTGCAGCTGCTCCCCAGCACCAGCATCACCACCTCAGCTCCACCTCAGATCATCAGGCATTAGATTCTCATAGGAGCACTGGTCTCTGGTACTACAAAGGTTGGGGACCATTGATTCTACAGGGTACATGTCAGAGATAGTGCAGGTCGCGGGTGGGTGCAGGAGGGTGGCTTCAGGGATATTCATTGCTATTATTGTTGTTGAACTACAGTTGCTGTGAGCTGAGCCTCAACCATGTGGGTGAGAAGAACCGTGGAGTGGTTAAGAAGGACGATGCTCTGGCCATAAGGAACCTTAAAGCCTGGGAAGGGCTGAAAACGCTCTGAGCCTTTGCCACTCATGTCTCAAAGGAACTCGAAAAGGCCAGGTGCTGCAATGCGTGTGGAGGACATACTGGGGATGAGTGCCTGGTACCATTGGATTCCCAATGCTGCTTCATCTGCAGGGGTCCCCAACCCCCAAGGCCTCACAGCAGGAGGTGGGTGGCAGGCGAGTGAGCCAAGCTCCATCTGTATTTGCAGCTGCTCCCCAGCACCAGCATCACCACCTCAGCTCCACCTCAGATCATCAGGCATTAGATTCTCATAGGAACACTGGTCTCTGGTACGACAAAGGTTGGGGACCACTGATTCTACAGGGTACATGACAGAGATAGTGCAGGTCGTGGGTGGGTGCAGGAGGGTGGCTTCAGAGATATTCATTGCTATTATTGTTGTTGAACTACACTTTGCTGTGAGCTGAGCCTCAACCATGTGGGTGGGAAGAACCGTGGAGTGGTTAAGAAGGACGGTGCTCTGGCCATGAGGAACCTTAAAGCCTGGGAAGGGCTGAAAATGCTCTGAGCCTTTGCCACTCATGTCTCAAAGGAACTCCACTTTACATCCAATGCTTGCGGTTCTGCGGGTACACAGGATCGTGGCATTTTTGTTTTCCCCATCAGGTAAGGTTTTGGGATTTCTATAATGCTAAACACTCTTATATGCATATCGTCGAAATTGTTCTGATTTCTGGGAAGTGTGTATGAAGTAGAATAAAGACATCAAGCAATCCATTATTTAAAATGTGGCCCTATATGTGAATAGATATATAATATTTAGAGGTAAACCAGTCCACATTCTACTCCAAGGCAGAATTCTACTCTAAAATGCTCTTGATTAAGCAATAGCCAGCTTCTTGCTGTGATGGAAACTTTGCTATAGGGGGTCCATTCCATTTGGGGGGTACTCTAAGTTCGAACATATTTGTGTATTTGAGCTTAACTTCAGTTTGCTGAATCCAAAGATTATTTTCCTCATCTGTTCTTTGTAGTAATCCTCATATTTACATTTTTATTGTACATTACGCTATATTATTTATGTCTCTCTGAGCCCCTCCCTTTCTCATTCACTCTAATTCTTATTCCTTCAGACCTTCTCTCATTCCATGGTTCTCAAGCCTTTCATCCTGCAGGTTGCTCCCTCTGATCCACTCTAAATGATCAATGCCTTTCATAAAATGTGCCAGGCACAATCTTCCAGATGGGGTAGGGCCTCATAAACCGGGGTATGACCTACAACTGAGCACTAAACTAGAGTAGGTCATGTCATTTAAAAGCCACATTGTAACTTGAGATCTGTTAAAATCTCCAGTTATTTAATAAGAACTGCTGTTTGCTTCCTATTCAGAAGTTTAATATGAGACATACACATTTCACTAATTATAGGTAACTAGCATGCCCTCGCCCTGTGTCAGACCAGTCACATTCCTTAGATTTATCTGAATTCATCGAAAAGACCATATAATTGTGGTTCTGTCAAACAATTCACTCAGATTTGTGAAACTTCAGATAAGAAAACCAATAATCTTAGGAAAACCTACAAGAGTTTTGACAGATTTTAACTGCATCAGAAACTTTATATAGTTGATTTACCCTTCGTGAGACCATTTGATAAAATCTTGGAGAAAAGTTATTAGTATCTAAATGATCTCATCTCATTGTCTTTATTTTTATTTTACTTACAAATTATTTCAAATATATCTAATGCACTCACTACTCTATTTGTACCAAAATTCCTTTTTTTCCCCCTGAGGTACAAAGAATTGTGGATACAGCTAAAATCCCATTCACAATTCCTTCCCTGATTGTACTCACTGGAGGTAAATCCCATGTGAAGTTGGTGTTCATCATTCCTATGCATATTTTATACTTTTAGTGCATATTCACGTATATGTAAATCATATATAATTCTGGTTTTTGTGTTTTGAACATTTATATAAATAGTATCGTACTGTATGTATCTTTTTGCAACTTTTCTTTATTCAATATTATGTTTCCAGTTTTATTCACATTGATATATGTATATCTAGCTCATTCATTTTGATGTGTTTATGATAAATCTCTAAATAATCAGCCAGTTTAATTAGCAAACCTTTTATGGAAAAGTCAATCGATTACACACAATTCTTCACTATTACAACCAATGCTGCAATGAAAAACTGTATACTCATCTCCTTGGTATATGTGGGAGAGTTTTCATGGGGTCCATCCGTCGAAGTGCAACTGTGAAGTCAGACCACATGCACGTATTCAGCTCTCCAGACCACTGTGATCTCTTCCTCATTGATTTCTCTAATCTTATCCCCCCATCCTGCCATCGTTCTTGCTGCCCGCTGCTGCCAGATTATTACTCTCCAAATACCTCTTGGCCATCTATCTCTCTCCTTCTTCAGATGGCTCTACCTCTCCATCTCATTGGTAAAGCTCCCTGGCGGCCTTCTGCAAGCACCAGTTACACTTCTACCTCTCCTGCTCTCCACAGAAGCCTCTCTCATATCCCATCACCCCCATTTCAAGGCAGGACCACATATAGGGCTTCAGAGAGAATGGAGAAACCTCAGCTTCCTGTGATTCCCACACTTTCCCCCGCTCCATCACATGCA
>NW_006443225.1:7673617-7720612 GCF_000325575.1 Pteropus alecto | reverse complement strand
ATATTCCTGCTTCTCAACTCTAAGTAAAATGTGCTCGCTCATTCATTCTTCCTGACTCCCGAGCCAGTATAGATAATATATGATTTGACAAAGCAGTCCTGACCAATAAAAGGAACAACATCACTAGATTCCTTTTTGAGAGAGAAATAGAGAAGATTGGTAATTATGATCAGTGTGGTCACACCCATGACAGGAGAGTATTTACCACGGTAAACCATCTTCCAGCCGTAATCTACAGAGAAAACATTAAGAATTGACCTAACTCAAATAGAGGAATTAACTTAAAGAGTCTTGAAAACACTCACTCAGGTCCAGTTCAATGGCAAAACAAATAATTAAATTTTTAATAGAGAAAATATGGAAAAAATAAATTAGATTAAATATAACTTTTTAATTATGTATACAGTCAAAGACAGGAGGAACTCCTTGAACGAAACTTTTGCTGTAAACCTTTCTGATTGGCACCAAATCCTCTCCCATTTAAAAGATGAACCAGAAGCTAGGCTTGAGATGTTATCCTTCCCTCTAGTCATGAAACTGCCTCTTCTCCTACTGCCTCCTCCTCCTCCCGCTACTCAATATTTGTTTCTTTTGATGTGTCAATTTTAAAAAGCTTATAATTCACTCATAAGCATGCATCCCCTAAGCATTTGAAAAAAATGTAATCAGCTCTCTTTAAGGGGTTCTGTGGCAGCATTATTGGTACACAACTCCCCATGAAAGCTAATCTAGAGTGTAATTGATGGCTCACAGCAGGTTATAAAGTACTTGTTAACTGAAAAAATTCATATGGAACCATTTACCTTTTGAGGGTCTCTCCACAGCACGCCCCACCCCCCCACCGCTGTAACCACTGCAAATGAGGAGGTGACAGAGAAATAGATGGTTCTATGTGAGCTCTTTCCTATGGACCCTTCAGTAAAATCAGTCCTATGTGCGATTAATACATCTTTAACATGACCATAAACATCACCAAACCAATGCAGCCATTAAACCAGAGTACCTCAGGAATTCTCTGAAGGCCTGTATTTGTTTTGTAAAATCTCAAGATATACTCAGCAGTGAGAGCAAACAAGTAACCAACTTAGGATGCACAGAGTGCTCTTAAGAATCCAGAGTGAAAACGGCCCAACCGTTTAGCTTGAAACCTTTGCAAAGAAAGCAAAACAAATTTGAAAAGTTTTGGTTAGCTACCTTAGAAGGATGGGGTGTGCCTGGAGACTTAAAATAATTGAAGAATGCCATGAGGGTTAATTGATGTCAGTAGTGCAAGGCATGGGAAACCACTCACTGTGGATTGAAGGCGAGTAATCTGTTCCATCCAGGGCTCTTTTTCTGAATGACCTATGCTGATTCCCATCAGCAGACAGAATTAGTTATCGCTGCCAGCGCGTCCCTTTGGGGCCTGCTCATTTTTCAATTCTCTGCCATTTGGTTGAGTTATTCCCTAAATGAATCGATCGCTAATTTATAATTACACCCAGTGACAGCATAAATCTCTACAGTGGAAAATTTTGGAAGTGACAACATGAATCTCTAGACAAATTGGAGATACAGCATGTTTGTTATTATTGAATCCAATTGGCTTAAATCTCAGTCAAGATATATTAGCTAGATTTTTTTTTTTGATGGGCTTAGTGTGATGAACTTAATACTTCTCTTGTTCATCTTTTTCTTGTTTTTCAAAAAAATACGCAACTATTCTAAAGTAGTGGATTTATCAATGTCGTTGACATAAAAAAACTCATCATTATCAGCTCTGTTACAGGGAATAGTATATGAAAGCAACTATCATTATTTTAAGGCCAGATGATCATCCTAGAGGACCAAACCATGCAGAAGAAATTCTTTGTGGTTGTGCTAAAACTCCATAAAATAATAGACTATAAAATGATAAAGCTGGATGAGCCAGCTAGACTTCTAATCCATCCTCCTCTCTGGGAGGCTTGAAGAAGTCCTGGCCTCTGGTGTCTTATTATTGGCATCAGAATCTAACTCATTGCTTCTTAACCTTGCTCCACAGCGCACTCTTAAGTACAGCTGACCATACGTGTACCTGCAAAAAAACTTGCTATCGATGCATTGCCACCTTACCCTCTTCTGATATTTGGAGCCCTAGTACCTTCATGGTCATAAGAAAACCCAGAGACCCCCGCTGTGATGTCTCATGGGGGTGCTGTGCACACCTATAACACAGACTTTTCCATCTCCGTCTCCCTGCACCAGAAACATATTTCCCAGCCCTCAGTATTCTGATTTCTGCTATGTACCAGGGAATACCAGTGGGCTATTTAATTACTCTCTCTTGCAAGTTTGCCTAGCTATTCCCTTCTCATTGAACTGTCTTAGCACTTTGTACATGTTTAGGTAGATCTAACGAAGACTGACAAAGGCGGTCAAATGAATACGTGTTTCACATAGGAATACGATGATCTCCAACCTCAGAGCAAATCCTAGACTACTGCCTTTCCAAGCTCTTTGCATCCTGTTCTCTCTAGGACCCATGGGAAGACTAGGGTAGCCATGTGACGTGAACGTCATTGCCACCACTGCTCCCTAACCACTGACTCATCCGAGAACTCATGCCTAGTCTCAACTAAAACCTCACATTCAAAATGTTTTAAAAGCAATTATAGTATTTAAGAACTCAGACTTCTCCAGACTAAGAAATAAAACAGGAAATTAGAGAAAACCTTAATTAAATCTTATCCAGGAACAACAATTTTGATGACATCAGCCAGAGATGTTTTCCAGTTTCTACCATCATTCTTTCCTGAATTGACGAAACTTAAATACTCTGCATTAATGAATCTTCTGAGAGAAATTGGAACTGACGTTGTGGCAAATCGGACGCTGCCCTCCAGGTCCAGGTCGAAGATGCTCTTTTTGTCCTTGACTCAGGCACCTGGCCAACAGTGAAAGCAGCCCAAGGTCATCTCAAGGGGGGGTCAACGGGCTGAGTCTCTGTACTGAATTCAATATGAATGTGTGCCTGCCCTCTGCAGTCTCCTGCAGTCCATTTGACTGAGATGTGAGTGTGCCCCTCAAGGACACACGTGGGATTTACTACTCACTGACCATGATCACACTTATGGCCTCCATCACTCCAGAACTTCTCTGCTTTCACAGCTAAGCATTTGCTCAATTATCACTGGATTCCCAGGCCAAAAAAAAAAAAAAACCATTACGAAACTCTACAGATCCAGTCATGTAATCACACAGATTAACTATTCTTCCAACAATATTCAAAAATAGCTGGCATGTGGTCTCTCTACTCACAGGTTGTCCCAGAATCATAGAATCAGAGCAAGGAGAGACCGTGAGAGAACATTCATGCAATCCCCCAGTCTTTTAGGATGTCTGCAGCTAAATCACCCCAGACAGGAGCACAGTTGCCCTAATTTCAATGAGCTCCAGAGACAGAGTTCTCACGACTTTCTATTCTGAATAGAAAGAAATCTTTTCTTACAGCTAAACAAATCTCCCCCTTTGGAGCTGAAGTCTATCCACCGTGTCTGGCTGTTCTCTGAGATGGGGAAGGACCTCTCCAACAATTCCTGTGTCACACACTTTTCCCACACAAACAGGAGTTGGCTCCTTCCTCATGGATCGTATTTCCCTTCAACTTTTAAAATATTAAAATAATTTATTTCTATGTTCACTCATTTCTTGAAATTCTCTCTATTTCTTTTTAGCTTTTAAGTCCTGACCTGAATACTATTTTCCAGTAATGTCTAACCAGATCTAAGTAAAATAAAAAGTCTTCATGATGCCCAGTATGGTATCTACAGGCCATATGTGTACTTGAAATATGGCTGGTATGACTGAGAAACTGAATTTTAAATATTATTTAATTTTACTTAAGTTTGGATCTAAAGACTAGGGAAAACTTGGGTTCCTGAATCTACTTTTTCAAATATAAGTTTTATGACATAGAAATAATGTTAAAGTATTGCTGATAAAAATTTACCTATTTTCAGATGTATTTTAGTGTATAATACACAGAGGATTTTGAAGACTTAATATAGATAAGAATTTAAGTATCTCATTAATATTTTTATATTGACTTTATGTCAAAATTATAATATTTCGGATGTACTGAATGCTATGGAATGAATATTTGTGCCCTCTCTCTTACTCACCCCCCAAGTTCATATATTGAGGCCTATACCCAATGGGGTGGTATCTGAAGATGGGGGCCTTTGAGTATTCAGGTCATGAAGGTGGCGCCCTCACCAGGACCCAACCATGCTGGCACCCTAATCGCAGACTTCCCAGCTTCCAGAACTGTGAGAAATAAATGTCTGTAGTTTAAGCTACCCAATGTATGCTATTTTGTTATGGCAGCCAGAGCTGACTAATATACTGGGTTAAATAAGATATGTTATCAAAATTAACCTTACTTTTGTTTTCTATTTTTAGTATAACTAATTACAACCCTGAAAAGTATCCTATAATGAAAGTTCTGTCTCTTATGTTTCTCCTCATGAGCATCATACATCTGACACAGGATTAAAAAGTTGAGAGAAGAAAGAAAGGAAGTCAGAACAGCAGGGTTTTAAATGTTGTACGACAAGGTCATGATTAGAAGCAGCCCAAGGTTGTCTGTGTGGTCTCAGCACTCCAGCTACTTAACAAGTCTACAGCACAGGGACATACGTCTAATGCACACAAGTTATGTTCAAGATTTTTTGTTTGTTTGTTTGTTTCAGATTTTGCATATGACAGACGTAAAATGGGAGTCTGCTAAAATGAAAAATGCAGACAAAGGAATTTTACACGTCCTCACGACCTCTGGCCGGTCGGGGAAGGCCTCGGACCAGCCCATCTGCAAAAGGCCGTGCTGAGCTATGTGTGATGGGATATGTGTGCACAACTTCGTACTTGACTTGTATCCTAAGGCCAAATTCATAAAGATAAGAGGTCCTGGCAATTTTAAAATTTAGAAAAATATTTTGAATGTAATTGGCGATGAAAATATTAATAGTATTATAACTTGGAAATGATCTTTTTAAGTGTTACTGCATAGATTAGAGATGAGAAAGGGCCTATGGTCAGACTCAACACTTCTAGAAAGAGAGATGATTATGCAGAGATGCCCACAGAATGTTGATTTTTGGGGTCAGTGTTCACTTCCATCACCTTAAGTTAAAAGCTGCTTTTTATTTCCCCTTAGGTGTCTTTGAGTGATACCAAAAGAACACGCCATGTGTGTACTCTCTGTGATTGTAGGCATAGTATTGTACACATTCTCGTGGATTCTGATCTACCAAGAAAGTAAAATGTGTAACGACTGCAGTTTTTCTTTGATGTGATGTGTATTCATGACAGAACCATTTTAAGGGTCAGGAGAGTGAATTTGGCCTGTTCTGACAGAGAAACACCCAGGAGAATGAAAACAGAAGGCATGAGTTTTCTGCTTCCAGATATTTTAATGAATCTTCATGAGAATTTTGGTAAGTCGACTTTCCCCTCCAAATTTCCTTGACATTTTGAAACACTAATTTGTTATTTCATTTTTTTTTTAACATGCTAACATTGCCAGAACTGTGTTGGCAGGAACTGTGTTGTCAATTTCTTTTGTGTGTCCCAAGTCCCGCCACGAACGTGACCTGGTACAAAGGTATACATGAAATATTGCACAATATTTTTTTTACTCTTAGGAAAAATATGTCCAGTTCACATATTGTTAAAGCTATTATCTATTAGAATTTGGATGCTAAAATGACTCTCAGGAGTTGCCTAGTAAATCCCTTCATGGTAGAACTGACAAAGCTGGGATCCAAGTATTAATGTCACTTCTAAATCCTGCAGCTAGTCAGCAAGAAATGGCAGCTGGAATCCAGGTCATAAAAAGACTTGCTTCTTGACACTGTTTTAGCAACAGCTGAGATAATTTAGGTGAACGTTTTTGAACAAGTCAAAGACAAAGACAAAATATTTCAAAGTGCACTTTTTGGTCACTTCTATTAACTTTAGAGAGTTGTGGTATAAAAAAGTATTTTTACTGTATTTAAAATAACAATTTTAAATATTTTGATGCCTAATGTTCTTGACATCAAAAGTTAAAACCAAATACTTAATACATGATGAATTCATATTATCCTAATGCCCTGTGTCACTTAGCACTTATTTTGTGCCAGGAACCATGTCAAACACTTCATGTCATTGTCTCATTTAATTCTCCAATATCCCAGGAGGTAGAACTAGTACTATTAATACTTTCCAATGAGAAAATTGATCCACAGAGAGGTTACCTAACAAGCCCAAAGTCTAATATTAATCTATATCAGTGATGGAATTAGTTGCGAATTTGAAGGTGCCGACTTATACTTGAGTCTTCAACATCTGCTCTCACAACGAAATCATTTGGCTGAAGATGACCAATCGCGTAAGCTCATGCTGTGATTCACATGCCAACTGAAGTGGGAGATATAGGTACTAAGTTAGAGACAGATATATAGATACCATTCTCCTAGATGATTCTTTCTTCTAGTGAAATTTTGAAAAGCAAACATTAAAAAGTAGATCCACAGTAAACAAACTATTGGCAACAAAACTTAAAATGCATGGTCCCGAGAGAACAAAGTGTATGCATCACTAGATGCTAATGTTGAAAGCGAACATGAAGGCTATTAGGGTATGGATGAAGATGTTTGCTTTTACTTTCTTGGTCATACACATAAGTATAGTGGAAACTACTAGTACTTGCCTACATCCCATTCTTCGTGGGGGATTAAACTTCTCTGCCTCTTTGCAGTTAGGTGCCAGTTTTGGACAGTGGTCAGTAGATAAAAATTAAATGTGTCACTTTCACTTAAAGCTTCTAGTTACTGATGAAAGGCCACACATTTTCCCTTTAATGTCAATGAAAAGCTGTGAGTTCCAGGTTATGCAGCTACAGGATAGTAACGACGTCATTCATCTGTGTCGCTACAAAGCTGTACAGAGAACAATTGTCCTAGAGAATTGCCTAGACTTGAAACTAAGGTAAAATAATACTGAATGTAAATGGAATTGAAAAATAAAAAATAAAATAAAAATTAATTTCTAATTAATTAATTAAAAAATAAAAAATAATCAACCTTCAGAATTTGGAGATAATTTGTTACCACAGTATATCTTAGACTACTCTTAATTAATACCCACTGCAGTTTTTAAGAGTAAGCTTATTAGAAAAACAACTATACTTGTGACAAAGTATTATTTTATTCTATGCTTAATCAAGAAAAATATAACTGCCACAATCTAAAAGTCATAACCAACCTGTGCAGTCAGAGGAAAGAAATGACTACAACAATTCACTTATATGTTCAATCAATATTTACAGACTCATTTGGAAAAAAAAAAAACCACTCACAAATAATTTTGGCATTAAAATAAAACAAGGGTAAATTAAACAAGATGGTGAGGAGGATGCCAGTATAGGTAGGAAATCAGAAAAGATTTTATGACTAGATGTCTAGAAGGAGCTGACAGTGACACGATCTACTAAAACGAAGTGAAAGGGGCGGCATTTGGGGTGTGTAGTGAAAATCTAATTCTCATCTGGGTATGCATAAAGTTTTAGATAAGAGATTTCTACAACGGAAATGTCAAATTAGTAGTTCAGTACATACACAGGGCTGATTCTGAAAAGAAAGATTTGGACTACTGATGCAGATTTACGATAGCAATAAAATTAGAAAGAATTAACTGACCCAAGAAACTGTAAAATTCGCACAGAGTATGTTTTTAAAACTCTGTTAGAGGACACCAACCATATGTAAATAAAAGAGAAATATACTTTGTTAATGGACGGATGGTTTCACACTTTAAAGATCTTTATTTGTAAATTTGATACAGTGCCAATTAAATTTGCAGAAAAGGCTTTTTGAGGACCTTGGAAAACTTACTTAAAAGTAATCTGAAGCTTAGGTTATTTTGACAAAGGAGAGAACAAACAAAGATCTTGCTTTATCATATATGAAGACATGTTTCGAAATCCTAGTAACAAACAGAAATATGGTGCTGTTGCAAGACAGAGAAATCCAAAAATACTGCGTAACTGCATTAACTTGATGTCTAATCATGCCGGCACCATTGGTCAACGGCGAAATGGTAAACCGTTTATCAGAAAGTATTGGGAGAAAACTTGCTTAGCAATTAAAACAAAATCCTCTGAATCCAACCTTATACAACACAGATAGGAGATCGAGATGGATTAGAAAGGTGATTTTCGTTAGAAATGGATTGTGAAAGATGGAACTATAAGTTTAATACAAGAATATATAAAGAACATTTTGAGACTCCCAAATATACAAACTGTATGTCAAAAAATTGAAGGACCTGAGTATATTTAAATTTTGACTTTTTGTTCAACAGTAGGCACCTTACGACAAAGCCGACAGACACATCATAGACTGGGAAAGATTTGCAATATCTAAAATAAATGAGAAAAAAAATCTTAAAAACATAAGGAAACTCCTACAAATCAAGAAGACAGGAAAACCAATAGAAAAGCAAGCGAATGATATAAATAGGCAATTTATAGTGAAATTCAAATAGCTAACACGTACATGAAGAACTGCTTAACCTCACTAGCAATTTAATAAATGCAAATTACGACAAGATATGACCTTACTTCTACCAGACTGACAAAAATTAGAAAGCCCAAATAGTATCAAGTGTTGGTAAAGATGTGGGGAACCAGAAACCCATGCAGAGTTTGGTGAGAGTATAAATAAATACAACCTTTCTGAAGCAATCTGGCAGTACTTGGTGCAATCGCTTATTCATGTAAACTGTGATAGAATAGGTCCACCCCAAGATGGAGAATACACACACACACACACATATTTCTCTCATGACAAGCGACTACATGCATAAGAATATGCACCAATTATTTTTATGGCATGGAAGAGATAGAGGCAATTTGGGAGAAGGGAAGTAAAATGTGCAAGGTTTATGCTATGGAACTTAGAAATACATTAGAGGTATGCAACGATTGGCATAGATTTTAAAAATAGTGTTGAATAAAAAGAATGTTAAGAATCAGAATGATCCTTGGGCACAATTTTATTTTCTTTAAATTTAGCATAATTTTGTTTTCTTGAAAACACACACAGACATAAATTATATGGCAATGGTATATACACTCCAGGATACAATTCGAGGATATTCTATGTAAAAAGAAACTAAGCTGCTATTATTAGTAAATCTCTGAACAGGCATATAATTTGTAATACTTAACCCAATGGAGCAGACCCGACTCTATACATCCTCACTATACAAACACAGTTCTTGATGAAATATAGAGAAAGCTATGTGTGGCATAGCTGTATTCTAATAGAGAAATCTGGTTTAGAATATAGAAAAACAAATGGATATATACTGTTGTATCCTCCTATAACCACCTAGTCTTATGTCTAGAAAAATATGAGTGAAGAGTCTGATGGGACAGAAAGCAGCTTTGCAGATGTGTGGCCTGTATCCTGCATTACATTTCATTGCAGTAAATGGCTTTAGTATATTTTTTCCTAGCAAGGTATGAGGCATCTATTTATCATAATGCATTACCACTGTTTACATACATGCATGAGACTAAACAGGACCTCCGTCTTCTAGAAATGCAAATACTTTGACAAGAGAAGATTATTTATTTTTCCTAATAACTGCTCCATAGGAAATAAATGCATATGATGCTAATTGAGCTGTCCAATACTGTTTCTTTTGATATTTTATATTTTTTTTTTCCCAAAAATGGATCTTATGATGCTCGGAAGAAGCAAATAGTGTGATAAACTCATCTACTTAGTGAGTTTCCCATAGCCCCTGCTGCCATATATTTTCGTGGTTAATTTCATTTGTTTCTAAATACTTGTTTGGGAAGATAGTTATTTCTCACTCGCTGGTAATGTACCATCTGTTCAGAGAAAATGAAAAACATGATAAATAAAAGTTTTCCTGATCAGAAAGGAAAGCCAAGATGAGGCCGAAACTGAGGATTTACCCAAGCTTAAAAATTCAGTTACATAAATAGACTCCCCAGGTGAGACACACGGTTTTGTTTGTGGCAACAGCTCAGATACAAACAGTCTGACGACCACGCAGTTTGTTCACAGCAATGAAGGCAACTTCCCAGCGTCAGTAACCGCAGTGTGGACACTGCCCTGTAGGACCTGGGTCTGTGGGTGTCCTGAGAAGTGCCTTTTTCCCCAATGTAGCTTTTAGATTAAGAACAAGCAAGTACTATAAGAGTGGAATTGGAGATCAAAGGGGCTGTTTGGAGAGTTAAAAAAACAAAATATCAACCTGAAATAGAACTGACTGTGAAGTTGGAAAAGAAGTCAGAAGGATCTAACACCAAATCCTTTAAAACCAGGGAAAAAACGTGGTCTCATATTAGAGGGGTCCTGTTTCCTTGGTCTGATCACAGCGGGCAGAGATGAGCATTTTTCCAGGCCTTCATCAATTATTTAGAAAGAAGGTTGGGGTAAGAGAAATGGGTTACGAGTCTTAGAGAGACGTGCTAGTTGGGAGTGTCAGTTTCAGCTGGCTAGGGCAATAAACTCCTTACAAACCCACAAGCTCCCATGGATAGCCACAAATTCATTAGCCTGATATTCAAAATTATTCATTTATTAAATCAATCATCCATCAATGATTTTAGTAACCTTCATGGACGAGAACTCTTCAAGGTGCTGAGGATATCATGTTAAATCAAGATTGTCTCAGCTTTCCAGAATTTCCTGGTATAAAAGATTAAGTCAATTCACTCATTCATTTTTGCTAAGAGAACTATATGAATTGAGCATCTGGTACATGCCAAGTGCCGTGCGAGACTCTGGGAATATAAGTGTGAACAGAAGAGATCCAATTGTTACTTTCATAGAGATTACTATTTAGACGAGGAGAGAGATATTAATGAAACAGTCATAAAAATAATTCCATGGTCATCAATAAAGCTACACGCAATGAATGAGTGGGACAAGGCTCTCAGAAGATGCGGGCGGATCTGAATATTAAGAAAAGCTTCCCAAGGGAAGTAGTTCTTGAGTTGTGATCAGACAGACAAGTAGGAGTTAATTTGGTGAAGGTGGAGACGATAATATTCCAAGCAAAGGAAAGAACAATTGTAAAGGTTCTGTGAAGGAAGGAGATGACATGGCATTTTTGAGTAAATGAAAGAAAGCCAGCGAGATTTTGGTAGAAAGAGCAAGAGAGGGACAAATGTGCACTAGGGTTGAAGAGAGAATCCCCTTGTGGGGCTTTGTATGAAGCATAAGGACCTTTGCCTATCTCTTGAGCATACCAAGAAAACTTTGAAAGGTTTTAAGCAGAGAATAGAAATCATACTCTCTCTCTCTTTCTCTCTCTCTCTCTCTCTCTCTCTCTCTCTCTCTCTCTCTCTGTCTCTCTGTCTCTGTCTCTGTCTCTCTCTCTCTCTCTCTGTCTTTTTAAAATCATTTTGCTGCAACACAAAAGCAGTTTGGAGAACAGCCAGAGGGATGCAGGGAGATTAAGAAGACAACTTTTCCAGTGATGTGGGTGGAAGCTGATTGTGGCCTGGAGTGGACAAGTTACAGTGGCCTTGGAGAGACTTAGAGATTCATCGATCACTGAATCGATGACTAAATACAGTGAGATGAGGTGGGTTGAGGGAACAGGGAGCCTAGAGGACAGTGGTAGGGACTAGACTGCAGCAAAGCATCCTGAAATAAATTCTCCTCAATGAACACATGAATGAGGAGTTCACTGTTGAATAAAACCAAGGAGAGGATGTGGTACTCTAGAGCACGAAGAAAGCACGAGGGGAGACAGAGGTAGAGATGCGCGTGGGGAGCCAGACCAGGGATGGGAAGAATAGTCCCAAGATTGTGCTGGAGGTTTGCAGGTAATAAGTATAAAGCCGGGAAGTTGACGTGGGTTCCTGTAGCACAGGTGAGAAGAGGAGACACTGGCCAGAAGCTTTGCAGTGCTGTCACATATGGGGGAAATAGGCAGTGGGCACCTGAAAACTAAGTTGAGGAGGATCCAAGAGAAAGGGTGACGCCGTGAAGGAAGGTGAGTCAAGAGACAAATGCCAAGAAGGGCTCAAGTTGGAAGAGTAAACACTGACCATAGGTTTCAGCAACGCGGGTTTTATCCACCGACCTCTCACTATGGTATTCAAACTCAACTTTTAATTAAGCCACTTTTCTCTCTCTTCCTCCTCCTCATTCTTCTATTTCTTCTTATTCTCCTGCATCTTCCTTCTCCTTGTTCCCCTCCTCCTTCTCTCGCTAACGAATCTTGTTTTTATAAGGGACAAAATTGGTCTAAGACAATCATAGCAAAACCACTGGCTTAGAGATGGACATGAGACTTGGTATCGACATGAGTTGTCAGGCAAACTGCCAAAAAAAAAAAAAAAAAAAAAAAAAAAGCCAGTGTGCTTAGGATGATGGAGCGAAAGAAGAAAAGGCCAGGTCCTTGCAGACGCAGCTGGCCCTGAACAGATCTTAAAAGCCAGTGTGCTTAAGATGATGGCGCGAAAGAAGAAAAGGCCAGGTCCTTACAGACGCAGCTGGCCCTGAACAGATCGTGGGACAAGCTACCTCCAGGTTTTTATAGAATAAACCCTGAATGTCCTTTCGGTTTAGCAGTGTTTGTTGCTGTCGGTGAAAGCGTTTCTAAGAGATTAACACCTAATTATCCACTGTTCCTTGTACCAGCTCCATTTTGTGGTCACTCTTCCCTTTATTCACTCTGATTCCTCTGCCAAGAGATCCTTTATCAAATCTCCGTCTATCTCAAATCAACCAAACTTTCAAGGCCCGTTAAAGTTTCACTTTGCATCATATGGTTTTCTCTTGTTCTTGCATTCCTAAGAAATTACTCCCCTATTCCCATCCCTCAGCCCTCCGTTTCTCTTTTTATAAATAATTATCTTTGACCACTTAAAACAGGTATTTATGTACATATCCTACAGACTTTCATGTGCACAAGGGCAAGATCCCTGTCTGAACTGCTTGAATTTCTCAGCACCTGATACAGTGTTTTGTCCATAGTAGGTCCTTAAAACACTTAGTAACTTAATAATATGTCTACAAATTCTCACCACAAAGGAAGCTAATAATAGAGATATAGGGATAATATAATATTTTGGAGAGTTATGATAAGAAAGAAAATTTCTAGCAGGATAATCAAAGTCAGGGGAAAGAATTAAAAGCAATGTCAGATACGGCTTCGTGGCAAATGGCATGTTACCGGAATTGTGGGCTTGTATCTCACAGCAATTTAGTGATCACAGTACACTCCTGGCACTTGGATGCTCGTGGTGCTTAGAGATAAGGATGCAACCACTGCCGTATCTCATTAATAGCCCATAGATCAGGAATACCAAACTCAAGGCTGTTTTTGTTAAGGCAGGGACACACTGTATTGGCAATAAAAGAAGGGAATATATAGAGCACAGACTTAAGTGAAAGTGACAGATAAAGGTCGCGAAGAACAAGAGTTACAAATCTCACTGGATGGGAACCTTCACTTGGATAGATGGCAAGGTGAGCGGTCGGAGTTATTCTGAGATAGTAAAATCGGGTCTGAGGTGCAAACTATAAAGTAGATATAAGTAAAGAAGGACAAGAAGAAGAGATATATCAAGAGTCTATAAGTGCCTTTCCCGGCCTTTGGCAAAGCTTTCCTTGACAAAAACCCAACTGCGCTGCACTCCCTTACCCCCCGTGATCAATGTTCCAGTCCACACAGATATAGATCATGCTCGTCTGGCACACAGTTCAGCATAGTCCATTAGTTGTCATGCCTTTGTGCTGGGTGTTTTTGCTTTCCCAACAAAGCTACAAGCTAGACCCCCTAAAGAAGCCACCTCTTCACTAAAGATACTACAGAACTATGCATATGCTGAGGGAATTACATATGACTGTGGAGAGAGGAAGTGAATGGGTTCCAAAAAGACCATTCTTTAAAAACCTATGAATTATGAAGGAGCATGAGGGAGACACTGGAAGTGCCAATAATAATAATGCTCTATCTTTTTCCTGGGTGCTTTGTGAAAATTCATCTATGATACACTTACAATTAGTGTATATTTCTGTATGTATGTTATACTTCAATACTTAGAAAAACTTATTGAAAAAGTCATGCTGAAATCACTCTATTCAAAGAAAAGCCAGAACAAAACTCATGTGACTATGTGGCTGAGAGGTGACAAAAAGGGACTCAGTCATCATTATTGTAGAATATTGACTACGTTATTTTGGAAGAATGCGTTGGAGCTGGCTGAGCATTTTGAAATACATTATTTTATAGGTTCCCCCCACCAAATCCATGAAATAAACATGCTTAACTGGTCTCCAAGACATGTGGCTCCAACTGTTGTTCCAGGAACCACAGCCTGATGTGACAATGGAGGGGACATTTTTGATGTGCAGCAAAGGGAAACCAGTGGTCATGACTTGGCCCGAGTGAGCTGGAGAGTAAAGGAGGATCCAAAAAGTAATGTCCAAGGTGAAGGGAGGAGGGGCCAAAATGAGTCAAAAGTGAAGGGGTGGAAACAGGGACGGTACTATGTCTGAGCTCCAAAATGCTCTTGGGTTACAAAGGCTTGTCCTGGAACTACTCTGGTTTCTCTGGCAAGATCACCTTCCTCTTCCCTGTGCTTCCCTTTGCATTTGTCGAGAGGCCTCACTGCTCTTTAATAAAACCTCCCCAGGTTTTCACAGACCTGCTTTCTTCTGCATCCACCACAAGACTATCAATGACGATCCAGGGAACAAGGCATAAGAGAAATTATTTCCAAGAAGTAATAATGTGCCTCCTTTCTACGGAAGATCAATCGCCCCAAGTTATGCCAGGTGTTTGTCTTAGCTGAATCCGTAAAACAACACACCGAGATGTTTTTCAGCATTTTTTACACCCTGGAACTAAAACATGGTACTTTAAGCACAATGCATGAGCTAGCAGAGCCTCTCCGAAGGTCGTCTGAATAATACTTTGTGAGTAGACGCCCCTGTCTCCTTTTACATGTCCTTTCTGCAAGCCCTTGCTCGATCACGGGCCTTTGCAGGGGACAGCCTGATACAGACTCCACGTGGAACAGTTTTTAATCTGCTGAATAATTTGTTTCAACTGTAGGGCGTGGAAGCAGTTTTGTCATATTAATAGAGTCATATTAATAATGTCTCCTCCATCCATACTGGGGCATTATTGTTTAAAAAGAGGCAGAGAAAGGAATAGTGACACCTTTGTGGTTCTCAACCAGCGGAGTAAAATTTAAACATTTGGGAGAAGGTAAAAGCATTCAGCAGAAAGTCTTATAAGGAATTGGAAGTGGCCGTCAACTCAAGCTATGGTGTGGACAACTGCAGGATGAGGCACTAATCTAAAAGGCGTTTCAGTCATTTCTACCAGATTCAAATTAGGTTGACCGGGAAGAAGATAATCAAACAACTATTGACTAGAGGGAAAAAGTGGAACGTGATTCTTATATTCAAATAGTAAGTTTTTATTGAGCGTCTATTGTGCGCAGAACTAAAGAGTTGCTGAGGTACTGATTACATTGGTTTTAGATAAATCTCAGTGAACAACTCATGGTCCACAGGCAGCATTTTATGTTTTGTTCACATTCCAGACTCAAATCAGAAATCCTCATCCATCTGGTTAAACCCACACTACCCAAGATCGTTTCGACTTTATAAAGTGCAACTGACAAACCCAAAATAGAAATATGTATTCTAACTACTTACACGCTTTGGAAAACAATGGGAAATTATTCACTCAGTGCAAAATTATCTTTATACAGAAGATCACATAAGCAACATGTTCACAATCAAAAACATTTTACATTAGCAATAAACACCAATCATTTACGCAAGAGCTTCTCATATTTTTATTGCTTCATTTTGCTTCTGTCAAAGAAATGGAATAGATGCTTTTTCAACCTTAGCATTATTGATTCTATGGTAGGGAAATGCAAAATACTGGAAAGAGATGGGGGAGCACTGAAGGGATCTTCAGTGCTCCCTGTAAAGAAGGTAGATTCAAACATTGTCACCCCAGACACTTTTTTCTGATTTGTAACCTTACAGAAGCAGAAGAAAATATATACCTCCTAAGTCACAAGTGCACATATATCCCTACACAATTACCCCCATGGATTCCAAGGAAATGTAACTTTTGTTATTGTTTTATGGATTGAGTTTAGAATTACATGGTGCAGTTTGCTCCTTTGAATAGGTAGTTGAGGAATCGCGATCTCCACTATAAATTAGAATATGTTAGTAAGATGGTATAGCAGGCAGAATAATGTCCCCCCAAATGTCATCATACTAATCCCCAGAATCCATTCAGTGTATCACCTTACATGACAAAAGGAACTTTATTTGTGATTGTATTAAGGACCCTAAAATGAGATTATTATGGATTTTCCAGATGTGCCCAATCTGATCACGAGTTCTTAAAAGCATAGGATCTTTTCCAGCTGTAGTTTAGAATAATGGCTAGAGCGATGCAAGGTGTCACTGGCTTTAAAGACGGGGGAGGGGCACAAGCCAAGGAACATGGGTACTCTATAGAAGCTGGAAAGACAACGGAACAGACTCTGCCCTAGAGTCTCCATAAAGGAACTCAGCCCCGCCAGAGCCTTGGTTTAGCCCAGCGAGAACTGTAGGGGACTTCTAACCTGCAGAATAATATGATAATAAATTTGCTTGCTTTAAGCCACTTATTTTGTGGTAATTTGTTACAACAGAAATAGGAGACTAATACAAATGAGCTAGCATATAAAGGTTTCTTGGTGCCAATATCTCAAATAAATGCACAAAACCATTTTGACCAAGATGTTCATGATACCATTGAACATGGGTCTGGCAATATTTGGTAAAAAGACTGAATGACAAAATCAGATAACTGTTTAATTTCGACAACCACTTAGCAAGTCTCTATTATACAGTAGGGGATGTTAATTGCTTTTCAATATTATGCCTTAATTACCAGTCATATAAAGCTATGCTTCTGTTTTTATTATAAAGCCATTGTTAAGAGTCTTATCCATTATTTCACTGAATATATTCTATGTCATGTCCACATGGAGTATTCCTCTCCAAGTTTGGAACAAGGAGAAATTTTGCTCTTCTTGATAAACTGTTATATATATATTCCTCTAAGATCAAGTATAGAACTTATTCCTATAAATTCTTTGTGAGTAGGAGCTGATTCTATCTTGTTCTTCGTTGCCTTTCAAAACCTTGTGGTAGGCACAATAGGATCACACAAAATTATTTGTGAAGTGAATAAATTAATGACAAAATCTTGGCTGATAAGTGGTTCAGAGCGAGGTTTTGTGCACAGCCACAGCGATTGCCTGTATTGTCCTACTGACCTTATTAGTGGCATTGCTTTTCTTAGTTCTTCCTTTACTGTTTTTGTTTGGTTTGGTTTTGTTTTTATAGCTTTATTACATTTGTCTTGCCTGCTCTCAAAGGACTTAGCTTGTGGGGGAAAAGGATGCTTGCATACTAACTACAACGGAATAAAAAAAGTCACTAAACAGATACTCAAGAGTTATAAGAACCAAAACTAAAAGTGGCTAAAAGTCACTGGCATTTTGTTTAGGAAAAATGGCATTCCAAAGTGTCAGGACGTCATTAACCCAGATGGCTTGCCTGGGGGACAATGAATAATCTAGTGTTACTAGAGCATAAGGTCCTGGGAGAAAAGTCTGGAAGAGATGGTAGGAATAGCACCATAAAGAAGAATGACAGATAAGCTAAGGAATGATGGCATTAGACTATAACCAACAGGAAGCTACTGAATAGAATAGAGTTTGGCTCCAAAAGGATTTTGAGAAGACTAACCTGTTTATTGCAGTGTTTCAGGAAAACAAAATACGACTAAGCTAAATTCAACTCTGATGACAATACAGCCATGATTTAGAGGAATGGGAAACTGAAAGCAGAGAAATCAATTTGAACATTATTGCAATTATACGGGGAACAAATAATAAGGACCAAAACATAGACAGCTGGGGATGAATTCAAGGGAACCTACAGAAATAAAATCAACACAATATGACTAGTGATAAGATGTGAGGATTGAGATAGAAAGAAAGAGAAAATGGCCATGAGATGACGACATTTTGATTAAAAGCAATGGGAATACAATAGGAGAAAGAGGCATTAAGAGAAGGTAATAACACAGAATATTCCCTATGTATTGAATGACAACCATGTGTCAGGTTTCGTTTCGGATGTCTTATATACAGTTGTTCTACAAAGTAGGTCTTGTAAACTTCATCTTACAGCTGCATGAAAAGTTTCGGTATCTTCCCCCAGGCCCTTCAGCAACTGAGCCAGAATTCTAAGCCTGGTCTGATCAAGTACAAAGGTCACGCTCTTTATGTTCTTCTTCAGTCCAATCTCATTTTGGACACGTGGAATTTGGAAGGCCAGAAGAACATGCATGCCCAGCAGGCTGTTGCAAGTGTGCATGCGGTGCCTAGGGCCATAACTGACACACACAGATTTCCAGTCCTCTGAGGGTAGAGGATGGCTGGGGAAGTGTCTAAGATCATCTAAGGAGAACTCACGGGAACAGAGAAGACTGAGATTGTTACGCTGAGAGGTAGGTGGAGAAAGAGAAGTCAGTAGAATGAGAAGAAATGAAGATGAGCACAGTGTCCTAGAAGCTAAGAGGGGCCGTGCCGAGAAGGAGTAGGTGGTCAACTGGAATAAACTAGAAAAATTACACGAGGATGAGTACCGGGAAGTCCTCTGGATTTTGCAATAGGAAATTCATCTGAGACTCTGAAAGGGCAGTGACATTTTAACCATCAGGTATCAGTGAAGCCCACAAGTGTGACTGTAGGATTGGCTGGTAAGGACAAGAAGACTAGAGATAAGACAGAAGATGCAGGGACAAGGAGAAAAAAGAAAAGGTACTAAATTCTGCATGTTTGAATGTTTATAGAAATGTTTCTTTGGGTATAGGAAGGCAGAGAAAAGAATATGAATATATGCCAAAGAGGTTTCTGTCATCGTCTTGGTGGATCATTTGGTGGCAGTGTGAGGGATGATGCATCAGTGCCGTGCCACATCCCTTCGGTAGCCATCTGTTGTGACCGTATGGCTTGCTTTAGGATGGGCTGCAGACAGAGCTGTGGGCAGCTCTACGGCACCCCTACAAAACTGGGAGCATTTAAACCCTCTTTAACTTAAACATAATATCCAACTAAGTTATACTGGTATTCAAATGCATTCACTGAGAAAAAATGCTCCCAGACATGACTCATCACTTAGCATAGTTATAATGTTAGTAAATACCAAGGATAGTCACTCAAGTTTATGATTTTATTTTGCATACATACGATATAGCACTAATTCAAATACTTACACACAGTAAATGTAAGTTCAGTGGTTTATGCTTGCTAAAGAAATCGATTTCATCTTTTAAGTGAATAATCATAGAACAAATATTTAGAGTGTTATAGGAAGAAAATCTGCAGAGGTCTGGCTTGATGTACGGAATACACAATAGCAATAATGCACATTTTGCATAATGGCTAGACAAAAAGGGTGAAGAGAATAGAACAGAGTTTGACTTCAGAAAGGGAGAGACAAGAGCAACACAAGCTTTGGAATCAGCAACAAACACGAGCAATGAGGAAACCTGGAAAAGACATGAGTAAATAGAAAGCTTTATAACTTGGAGGGAATTGAGAAAGCAAATGACAGATAGCAAAAGAAGCGTGCCAGCCCTGAAGAGAGAGCCCAAAAGGAACAAAATCAATGTTGCATTCTAGATTACTCGGCACTGGAAGGGTGATTTTTCGAGTGAGGAGCGACAGCCTTAGGAGGATTTAGTAAGCTTTGAGGGATGGAGTGAGGGATGGAGTGAGGGATGGCATCCCCACCAGACACTGTCATGAGAGTCAGGATTTGATTTCTTCCTCTACATCCTATTCTTCCATATATATTTTTCAGACCGTCTTCATAAAACGATGTAAGGAGATTTGGGGATAATATGATTATGTGATAAATGTTCTTTGCCTTCCTCAAATTCTCAACTCAATCTAGTTGGAAACAGTAAGATACTTGTAAATGGGATAACTAGAAAAAAGGAACATATGACAGAATATGTTCATGTGCGTATAATTAGCATAACAAAAGAATACTTGATATATACTCAGATTTTCTGAGAAACTGAAATGTTTTGCTGTTGTTTAGCAATCACTTCTACCATAGCAAACCTGTTTCTCCCTCCTGAGGACCTGTGAGTCACCCCCACTCCTCCCAGAATGACACTGACCTGGCCGCATTCCCTTCCTGGCGCCCTTGGGCCTTCTGCCCAATCTGGTCTCTCTAATGACTTCCTTCTCCCTTCCTGCGATATTCTGCTCCCTCCCTGTCCAAATCCATCTCCCTCCGCATGGACGTCAAATACAGTCCGTTCTTCAAGGTCAAATTACAGTGTCATTTCCTTGACCAAATCCCCCTCAACTTCTGTGCCCCTATGTTTAGCCCTTCCCATCGGTATGTGGAGCCACAGAGCTGACATCTAATTGTTTTCTGGTCATTTCTTACTTTTTGGAATAAGGTCTGACAGTTTTCTCCTGGGATTTAAACCCATGTAGCATCTGTCCTTGGTTAAGGAAGACATGATAAATGCCATTATCTAAAACCTTCAACTACTGAAATAAATCTCCTTTCAAGAAAGCTGACAAGATTCAAAGAGCACAGAATTACAGACAGACTATTTGGGTTCAAATCCGGTCTCTGACACCAACTCATTGTGTGCTCTAAAACAGGCCACTAACTTTGCTAGGCCTCAAGCTGGTCTTATGCAAAATGTTGGGATTGAGGATGACAGAATTCTCTGGCACTCCACAGTCCCAAGGCCTCGCGACCTTGCTCAGTGACGAGGGGTGCACACACTCAGACCCATCCGGCCACGCTCACATGCAATGTTCTCTGAAGTTGGTGTCACCCTTAAAAAGTAAGGTCTGATCTTCCTTCCGAAATAAATCATTATTTCTCCTCTCCTCTTATCAGTTCTTTAAAGATGCTTCAACCCTGATGAGACATTATAAAAAGGAAGATTAATTGATGAAGTGAAAAATCCTTGCAGTGACAAGGACACAAAAAGAAAGAAAAGAGAGAGAGGGAGAGGAAAAAGAAAAAAATCCCCGGCCTTCTTTTGCATTTGTCGTTTATCTCGGGATTCAAGGTTTTATTCTCGGGATGGCCAGCTTACCTCCTTAAAAAAAATACTTCCTAAATTGCCAATTAAGGGAAATACATAAGTTCCAACCTTGTCATTAGCTAACCTTGATTAAAGCACCTATTTATAGTGACTTTCAATCCCTTGGGAGATGTAATGCTGTATTCTTTGCCACTTTATTTCCCCTCCAAACTGGTACTTGCAACATCATTTTCTTCTAAATTAACATAAGTAAAATTTAAATATGCTTGGAGATTTTAAATGACACATTTCTCCAATAAATCCGAGATACCATAAGTAATGCAAGGTTGGATCTGGAAATCACTCAATGGCATTCTGTCCTAGGCATGCAAGGAAAAGGACAGAAAACACTGTTTCTTTCTATCTTCAAAAGATGTATTTGCAGCTAACTTTATTATAGAGGTCACACCATGGGCCAGGGAATACCTCTTCACACTTACAGCAGTCCTTCATGAAAGAATCAGCACCTTAGTTATGTTTAGGACAATCGCATGGTACAATCTGACAGCTAGTACAGAACTGTGTATCAACGAGGAACTCTTCATGACTCTAAATTGATAAAAATGGGAGAACACAGAATACAAAGGGTTACAACTGAAAGTCACATTCCTACGGAAGGTGACATTCCAGTTGGTCTTGAAACTGTTTTTCGATACAAATACAAATGCAAATCAATGGTATTAAGGGAGAAGGACGTGCCAGAAAAAGAGAATGGTTTATAGCAAACGAAGTCTTATGAAATAATTTCACACCTGTACTTTGCTTGCTCTGTGTCAGTCATCCCCTCTGCCCAGCAAAATTCATCGACTCTGAGACTGTCTTGTTTATAGCTACGATTCCAACTCAGTGTATAATAATAAAAATTGAATAAAGGAAAAGACGTGTATCACTTAGTAGACTGAATTACTGGCCCAATTCTTTATTCATCATGTATCCAGGATCCTTGTCATGTAACTTTTCAGTTCCTGAAAATGGGAGAGTGTACTTCACCACTCTGTTATGGACTGGATGTTTGTGTCCTTCCCCAAATTCATACGTTGATGTCCTGCTCCCAATGTGATGGTACTTGGAAGTGAGGCCTTTGGGAGGTAATTAGGGTTAGATTAGGTCATGAGGATGGGACTTTCATGATGGGATCAGTGCCCTTAAATAAAAAGGAAAAGGGATAGCCCTCTCTCTAGGCACAAGCACGGAGAAAAGGCCATGCAAGCACACAGCGAGAAGGAGGCTATCTACAAGCCAGGACGAGGGATCTCACCAGGAATCGAATCTGCCCACACCTTGATCTTGGACTTTGCAGCCTCTAGAACTGTGAGAAATAAATGTCTGTTGTTTAAGCCACCAAGTCCATCCTTTGTTATGGCAGCCCAAGCTGACTAAGACATACCGATTGACTTTGGATTTGGCCAGTAATTTGCTTTAGCCAATAAAATTATAGTAGACGTGATCCAAGCAGAGTCTTGAAATGCGTTTGCCTTGTCCCTTGTGCTTCTGCCAATACCACAAGGAAGATGCAGCAGAGCACATATGACCGTGAGAGCTGAAGAGGCAGCTGAATGGAGTGAAAAACAAAGGTAGAGCAGGATAATACTGCAGTGAAGTCGCAGGTAGAAATGAGGTGAGGAGAAAGCAGTTGAGGGATAGTCTTCATATTCAAATTTAAAAGTTTACATTTCCACAGGGAGCCTGAGGAGAAAAGCAATTCCATTACAATATGTTTACAATGGAGTTGAGGAAGATACACCAGAAACTAGAGGCTGCAAAATAAAGCATCCTTCAGACCAATTCTGCCATGTGCCAAGGTTTGCACGCTGCTATCTTTATGTTACTTTCTTTGACAAAACCACCAAGGATCTTGTTTTCACAGTGTCTTGATGATTGCCAACCTTCCTGATCTGTGATTGTAGTCTACAGTCATAATCCATATACATTAAACACACACATACACACACAAATGTGTGCGCACACACGCACACACACATACATCACGCGACATTCTAAAAATCGAGACCAACAAGAAAAAACTAAGCAACAAGAGAGGATCTGAATCCATGAATGCCAAGTAAAGTGCCTCAGCCACTGTCCCTTAACCACTCAGCCACTTTGAGGGTAGATGCCAGAAGGCTTTCTGATGTTAATACTAAGATTTTTGTAGCTATCATGCCCAAGCTGGGAACACTAGACACTCAGGCTGCAGGAATTAATAAGCTAAATTCTCTGAGGCTGGGAACCCAGAGGACGATACATGTCCAAAGGCATCGGAACCAAAGCCCTGGCTGCCCAGCACAGGACTCCTGGAATCCAACGTCAAGTTCAAGTTTGTCTCTGAGCGTACTTTACCATGAGTGTTATGGGCCACTGCTAATTGGAAGTAGCCCCTCTGAAACAGGACGAAAGTCTCCATGGAGAACAGGTTTGGAACCAAGCCAGGACTTGTAGGTAGGAAGTGAACGGCAGCATTAGCAGACCATTTTCTATCCCCAAAGTAAGAGTTTATTTTAAATTAAACTGCCTGCCAGACAATAGACACCTTTACAACTTCTGCCAGGAGCTTGATAAGAAAATTCAGGGTACATCTAGAGGTCCCTGACCTCATACCTCACATTCCACTGAACATTGCTTCAATTACCATTATCTATTTTTATTGCTAAAACAGAATATATATCCTATTCCACCATTACTTAATTTTCAAGTCTACAACAGAAACATTCTATATTTAGTAACTCATTCTCCTATAATTTGTCATTCTCCTTCTTTTCTTTAAATTCTATATTTTTATAACTAAAAACTATTGAACTATATATTTTGGTAGGTTTTCTTTTTTGTAAAAGCAGTCGAAAAGCATTTCAAACACCTCAAATTTTGTCAAGGTGAGAAATAAGGGATTTATTTTAGCCTTAAAGCAAAGAAACAACTTCTTTTCCAGACTATCAAGTCTTTAGTTGGCAGCTGTATCATTAGGAAAATGTCTTTTTTTAAGACCTTGAACTTCAATGCCTTCTTAATTGTGAAACTCATTAAGTGTTCAAAAATGACATTATTCGCTAAAGCCCATACCCATTAAGCAAAGTACACCCACTATAGTTATCAAGATGCGAGAGAATCACCACACAGATAAGGAGGGAGGAAAATAAGAGGCCACAGACCTAAATTAAAACGTTCCCGCTAAGAAACTAATTACATAAACAACACAGAGCAAAAGAAACTTTTGCTCCCCAAAAGAGGAACTAAAGTCAGTCCAATGTACTTTAATCATGTCACACACCAGTTGTATCTCTTCTTTGAAAGGGGGTCCCCAGTAGCCTGTCAGAACTCTTCCCACATTCCCTGACACCACCGAAGCCTACTCTTCATACTATCCCTGTCACAAAGATTGTTGGATAAATGCACGTGTGAGTAAATGAATGAATGGAGGAATAGAAGCTTTGAACTAGCAACACTAGACTTATTAAATTCACTTCAGCGTTTTTATGTGTCAGCTGGAATTGGTGAGCAAGATGACAATGTACGGAATTCCTTTCTCTACAGACCTACTCCTTTCTCAGGACCTCCATCCAGCTTGGACCATCCAGCAAGAACACCCTGCATTAGCCCTGACACCCAGAGCTTTCAACATCATTTAGACAGGACTGAGGCAAAGACCAGAAAGTCATTGGAGTTATTAAAACGTGACTTTTCTCACATGGTAAAGCTTTGGTAAGAACACTGGTTATAAACAGTATTTTATGCCTATAGGAAGGCAATATCAGAAGTGTATCCTTAGTAGTCTAGTTTAAAATAGCTTATTTCTTCTTGTGTGTATTTATAGCTTCCTGCCTTTCCTTTTATGTTTACATATTATAAGCAGTAAGTACATCATTAAAAGCTGTTAAATTAATAGAGCATGATGATTTTAACAGAAAACATATAACCACAAATAACACTTACACATAAAATGTGTCCCCAAACTCAGGGGGACACTAGACTCCAAATTCTTGGCTTAGATCAATTTAATGGGCAAGCATTGGTATAATTGTGTTGTGGAGTGAACCCTGGGCTGGAGCCACCACAGCTGGGGCTCCGTCTCTGAAGAGCTTTCAAGTAGGAAGTAACAGGCTTGGAAGTCAGTCCTGCGGTTAACTGATTAGCTGTGTGACCTTGGACAAGATACCTAACTCTATGATTCTCTGTTCTCTTATTCATAAATTAGGACTCTTAGTTCATAGGGCTGTTGAGGTGTTTAATTAGGTGATGTGGGAAGATGCCTCAGCACAGCACAAGGAAAGTAAATAAATGAGCTAAAAATATCTGTACATTGGGTGCTTCAGGTAATTCTCTGTGGTTCAGTTTTTTATTTTTTTTATTTATTAAAAAAATTCTTAGACTCTTCTTGTCTCTTAAGAGTAGATTAATATATTTTTCTATATTCTCTGTTTAACTGTTTCCTAAGAGCAGACATCTGTTCTATTTTTATATACTCCATAACACTTGCATCATTGATAAAATGAATTTAATTTAAAAAGTCTGGTTAGCATTAAAGAGATATACCTGTGCAATTCTCAAACACAGGGCTGATTTTTAACATTTAATTCATATTCTGCACTCATTTATTTCTAGTTCTCAGTTATAGATTTGTTTTCCTTTTTGATAGAATAGTGTCTATTTTTCTGAACATGATCTTATTCTATTCTCTTCGATCCTTGATTTAAATCTAGTCTTAATTTTTGATTCAAAAATATTTAATAAGGATTTACATAACCCACATGTAATTGGGCATGAAACAATTACAGCAAAACTGCAGTGCAGCAAGCAGAGTTTTAACTACAGCTGCTGTAGCAAAATATGATAATGAATACCGAGAGATAGGAAGTAACCACAGAAAAAAAGGTGTCTGATAATGGAGAGAGATTTCCAAATAGCCCTTAGACCAGACGCTACTCTTTGCCTCCAAAATTGCTACCAATTAAATTACTGATAGCATTTTCTGTTATCTGCATGCAGCTGCAAAAAGCATAATTGCAAAATTGGTAGAAAATTGTACTTGCAACATTTTCACAGATTGGTGAAGTAACAAGTCAGAACATTTGAACTAGCTACTAAAATAGAACAATAGTTGGAAGGTATGTGCTGGGAGCAAAATTTGAGCAACTACAGATAGAGTTAGGTAACACCTTGAAATTAGTATGCTAGCTCTAATATAAAGAAGGAGACTTTCCAGGATGATAGGGTATGGCCATATACACAGTAGCTGGTGAGATAAGAAGAAAACCAGGACCGAAGAAGACTCAGTCCATCTCTGAGATACTGGTTCGCGAATTTAAGGTGGGGCTTGGGGATCCATATTGACAAAGTTTCACAGGTAATTCGAAGACAGCATCAAGACCAAATGGTACCGATTGCTAACATTAAACTTAATAAATAAATACTACACTCTTCCCTTCTGGAGAGAAGCAACTGCATCACATTTTTCATTGCATACCATGGACCACTAAGACCTACTAAAATACCTGACGTGGCCTTTCTCCATTCTCTCCTCCTTAGCTGAACTTCCTGGGAAAGTGTTCTACAATTTTCTGTGTCTTCTCTTCACCTACCATTCTTGACTCAAACTACTGCAATCCATCTTCTATATTCACAACTTCGATTAAGCTGTTCTTATGCAGGTCACCAGTGACCTCCTTAATGAATAAATCTAATGAGTGTTTTTAGTCCCAAATTTTCTGGGCTTCTCCCCTCAGAAGTAAGTGACATTGACTACACCCTCTTCGAAATGGTCACATTTGTTAAATCTCTTCTTTCGTCCTGCCTGGGTTTCTCTTTCTCTTCTACAGCTTAATATTTGGTATTCTCCAAGGTTCTATTCTCAAACCCCCTCTCTTCCCACTCTAGGTATTTTCCCCAGCAAATGAAGGACATGGTGACAATGCTCAAATAATTCTCGTTAGGCCTAGACTTCTATTTTCCACAGTCACTCAATTAGGACTTCTGTTCAAGATGGGCTTATGGCTACTCATCCTCTCACCGCCCCCCGCCCCACCCCACGACACCTGCTCTTTCTCCTATATTTATATGATTTTCAATGCTCTCAAAATTCTATCTAGGCTACAGTAAACTGCAAATATCTATCTGTTTCATTAAATCCCTAGAAGCCTTTAGGTATGTTTTCCTCTATAAAGAAATCGAAAAAAGAAAATAAAAGAACAGCCTAGAATAAGTCTTCCAAAAGATAATTCAGACGTGATGGTTAATTAGAGAGAGAAAGGTAAGCCCCTACACTCACATACTTCCAAAACATCTAATTTATGAATGGGTAGGGATAAAATAGTGATGGCGGTATGATAACAAAGGAGACCACACAGACAAAGGCTAGAACAGCAGCTGGCCATTGGCCTGCAGGATCCATTCATGGTGTGCCTGCAATTTCAATTGTCCAGTAATAATGTGAAGGGAACAGCACATTGCCAGCAGGTATGGCAAGGGGTCCATTTCTTAGGAGGAAGTATAGCGAGAGTCATAATAAACCTTTCTACAAGATCTGAGAAGCATGATCTGATGACCTTACTTTGGACATTTACCATTTCATCTTCCTCGTGGCACGACAGGTAGAGAATGTGTGAGTGACCTTAAACAGTAAACAATTACCCACTAAAGATACTGTTCATCAGACAGTTCTCAGTAAGAAGTTTAGAAAAATAAGAAAGGGCACAGTGTTCTTTAGCATCCACAGTCCCAGGGAGAATACTATTAGCAGCTATTTACTAAGTTTATTTTATGCTGGTCCTACACATGCATTATCTCTTGATTCTTATAATTTCTCTGAGAGAAAAGTATTATTGTCCCATGTTTACATCAAAAAGTAATATAAGCGAGCTTCAGAGACATTAAGTAACTTGTTCAAGGTCAGGCAACTAGCAACGATTCACCAAGGCTTGACTACTCCAGGTCTGACTCGGAAGCCCTTGTTCTCACTCTGATTGACATGCTGCTGCCTCCCCCATGACACCAACATTGTGACTTGATTGATGGGCTGAGTCTTCCTTCTGCACCCATGTTCGACTTTACACTTTATGAAGCACACATAAACATTCATGGATTTCTGTTCCTTAGTTAGTTAACACATATTCCTAAACTTCTGGATGAGTACTTATTACTCCCCATGGCCCTCCTTCCCACAAGACCTTCCGAAGAAGCTTTCTATTATCATTCTAAATTTTTAAGGCACATAATATGATCGCTTCATCTCTTATTATCTCCTGTATTCCTATCATTTCTTTCTCTCAAAGAGGATAATCATGTAAATTACTACTATATCAAGCAGAAAAGTAGAAGCAGTAGGAGATGGATATTGAGAGATTTAGTAAAAAGAATTGGCTTATACAACTGTGGGGCCCAGATAAGCAAATCTGAAATCCACAGGACTGCCAGGAAGGATGGGTTAGAATCCACGAGCAGGGTGCACATGGAATTTCTTTCCTCAGGGAAGCCTCACTCTGCTTTTGAGACTCAACTGACTGAATCAGGCTCTTTGGATTATATAGGATAATCTCTCTTACTTAAAGTCAACTGATTATGAACTTCAATTACATCTACAAAACACCATTGCAGTAACACCAAGATTAGTGTTTGAATAACTAGGGACTCTACCTAGCCAAATTCACACATCAAAAAGACAATCACAGCTACTATTACTATTTTTAATATGAATAAAATAATATTTATTATACTACTTTACATGTTTTCAAATTATTTAACATCTGATCCTCAAGACAATTTTGAGAAAATTGAATTATGGCTTAATGTATCCAATTTATAAAAAAGCAAACTGAGGCTCAGATAACTTAAATTTATCAAGGATCAAACATAAGAAAACGATAGAGGTGGACTTGAAGCCAGACCTTTGGTGCCATGGGCTACTTTTGGTGGCACATCTAATGTAGGTCACTGCTCCAATTATTCAGCAAAGGCAACAGATACAATTAAGGAAGAGATGATGTTAGAATTTTAACTTGTAAGGTAGAAAAGTTGTTATTTTAAGTTCAGTGTATTACGTACTTGGTTTAATCATTACATCATTGATATTTATTATGAGCAAAGAGCATAATAAAACAAAATGCAAAGTCACAGCTCTTTTGAATATGTTAAATGTTTTGCCTTCATTTTTCAAGCTTGTTATTTCTTAGAACCTACCTATAGTAGAGTTTGATTTTTTAAAATATCTCCATTAATCAGATATTAAAAGCCAGGCACAGAGGAGCCTACAAAGACCTTCAGAGAGCTTTCACATTTTCATTCACTCTCAGACACCCTCCTATATAACATATAACAGATAACTGATAAGTTTATTTTTCAATAATTTAAGGGTTTACATAATTGTAAAGATTTCAGGATATACTTAATTTAATGCTATGAATGCATAATTCAGTTTAAGACTTAGAAAAATGTATGTTTAGCTTTTTAAATTTCAAATCAAATAAACTGATAATTAAGTCATGTAATAAATATAATAATAACAGCTAGCATTTATTGTTCTCTTAGCATGTCTGTCATTTTTCTAGAATACGTTAATATAAAACATTATTTAATCTTCCCAGTAAACTTAGGTGGCAACTACAGTTGCAAAGGTCAAGGATACACAGCTGCTAAGTGGCAGAGCCACAGTTTGAACCGAAGTCTAACTCACTCTAGGCCTTCAGTTCTTAGCCCCACTAACTACCTCTGTGATTAATGCAACCTTACACATAGATATTCCTCGAAAGCCTAGGCTCCTTCTCTTGATCCCATATTCTAGGCTAATAAGACCTACGCACTGGTAACTTATACCACAAGCCTTTCATAAAGTGAAAAGAATAGGATGCCCAGTAAATAATAACATACATTCATCATTACCTCACTTGTTCATTCATAATAAGTATTTACTGAGATGTTGTGCCATTCAGGCAGGCAATGGCATATATGAAAAAGAAAAATAATTTGCTCTCAAAGGATTTGTCTATTGGGGTAGAGCAATAGGACAGTTATATAAAATGATAAGTCAAGTGTCATGATGAAGCGGCATAGGCTGCTATGAGTTCACAGGGAAGCTGTCGCTTAGCTCGCCCTTCATGGGTAGGTCATGTTTAAGAAGCAAGAAGAAGGAATGACTTCAAAACACATAGAACAGTATGTACAGTGGTAGCAAGATAAAACAGAGTCTGAAATGCTGCTGAACATCGAGATGCTCTCTGTGGGCGAGCAGGCGAACGCAGGTAAGGAGGTGGTGTCTCTGCGGTACGAGGCGGCTGAGGTAAAACTTGGTTGGGTTACTGTTCAGTATGTCACAGTTCTGGATTCCATTCAGCCAAAGCAATCTGACTTCATAAATTTCAGTGTAAGGATGCAATACCTAAGCTCGTAAAAATCGGATTTTAAGGTAAAACATTGCCAACAATGAAATGGATCAATAAAGCCCCCCAGTGGTCCAGCCGCCTCCCTAGAAATCTAATAAGCTACAAAAGTGAAGTTCTCACATTTACTGACATTAAGACTCCTCAAGTAATTTACAGATGTTTGTCATTTTTCTGGTTTATACCCCCAAACTGTTCCTACCTGCAATTTGTAGCTGGCACTAGAACTTGCATAACTGCAGCTGTTATAAGAAGTGACAGGGGCTATTTCAAGCTGTGTGGTGATAAGGAGATTGAATGACACTACTATTAATAGCTTCAGAATAACCCCCTTCTACCTAGTCATAGTCGGCTGAACCGTTACGTGTGTTTTGTGATCATATTTAACAATGCAGATATTCAACTCTCTTGAAAAAACACAATTTCGAATAAGAATATCACTGAAACATTAAGGCAGTAAAGTAGCCATTGAGCCAACATGGAAATTCAATCGTGTCTCTGTGATAGCATCACTATTTGAATTACAACCTGAAATGCTGTCTTCGCCTCCAAAAGTACATCATTTCCTTGAGATTCATATTAAAAAAAAAGAGTGAATTTTCATTTTAGAAACCAGCGCCCCCATATGTCCGCACCCACGTTCCCTCATTCCTTTGCCTCGGCATGTAGTAGGTCTTCGGAGCTTTTCCAAACTCCGCCATCGCTGTCCTTTTCCCACTGAGCAAGCCCCCAAATTCCGGGCTTTTGATGATTACGAAGGAGGCATGCAGATTCTTTCAGTTCCTTAGTTCAACCTGTGCCATTCTGGCAACCGAACCCCACCCACGAGAAAATCTGCTTTCTCGCCCCTCAGTGACGATGCGGCCAAGGGACCGAGCTGCGTGGAAAGAGCGCAGGGTAATCAGTACTCGCTGCGGTGTTTTCAACGTTGTTAGGCCTTTACTTCGATTCTGGTGAACTCTCTGATCCGGCAGGGGCTGGGAATCAGGTCGTCCAGGTAACAAAGGTCCAGATGAGAGAAAAAGAAAGGAAGGGTGTGAGAGATGCTGGTTCTGTGAGATTCGGGCGGGGTGCACGGAGACAGCTGATTTCCTCAGCCGCTTCCCTCGGTTTTGTCGCCCTGTGAGCTGTCAAAACAGCGGCTAGGAAGTTTCCAAACTCTTCTCTCCCCTGTTTGAAATGGTTCCCTTCGCCACTCCTTTCATTCTTCCACTTCGCAGCCTTTCCTCGGAGGAAAGGCAGGGAATGGAGTCGCTGCCAGTCACCATTTATGGAGCCTTAAGATGGTCGCACAGTAATAACAGCAGGAGAGCTGCCCTGGGAAGATTAATAACATCTTTCTCACTTTTCCAATCCGCGGTGTGTGTCAGAAGTTTTCTCTGTGCGTTTGCGAAACTGCAATAATGGTTATTACTTTTCACATTGCCTTAGGTCAAAGAAACCGCGTCAGAAATCAAATGCAAGTGAGCCAGCAGCCATCCCACTCAGCTTGTGGTTACTTGTACCAGAGATCAAACTCACTTCCAGAATTAATTTGAGCAATATTTCAAATTAGCATGAGGGGATGTTCCAAATGTCTAATATGTTAACCGAGCACCAAATATTCAGATGAAAGGATTTACACACACACACACACACACACACACACACACACACACACACACACACACACACTAAAAAGAAGAAACAGAAGATGAAGGAGGAGGAAGAGAGGGAAGTGAAGTAAGGGGGAGGGAGAGGAGGGAGGAGAACCCCACACTCTCGGCTAAGCACGCAATGCATAAACGCCTCATCCAACTTTTCGTCTTTGACATAAACAGATGCCGATTTATTGAGTCCCCGTTCCTTTTTGACTTGCGTTTACTTCCTCTTCTGGAAACTTCTCTCATAGCATCTCACAGCATCAAACAGGTAAGACTATCAGTCTTACCTGATTCTCCACTTGTCTGACTTTCCCAGTCCCCTTTGTTGGCGCCCCTTAAATGTTGGTGTCCTCTAGGTCTCTGTCCTTAGCATTTTCTCTTCCTGTTTCTGTACCATCCCTTCGCTTTGTGTGTCTATCAACGGGTTTGTTTGCTAGCAACTGTCTGCAAAGTGAAAGACAGATGGGTGAGACCTACTCACGGCTCTCAGGAAGCAGCTCACAGTTCTAGTTGGGGTGGTGGAAATAGATTGCTGCTACATAATGGATTAATTCCTATGACAGGGTCATGCAGAGGAATTGTTATGTCTATATGGATGGATACATCACTCAAGCAGGGGCCTTCTTAGAGAAAGAGCCACCTGAGAGGTATCTTAATAAATGAGTAAGACTAGACAAAGGGAGGAGGAAAAGAGTGCATGAAGGTCTGCAGGAGTGTGGCACATTATCTGTAAGGAATTACAAGCAATTAGAGGTTGCTGGAGCATCGAATACGAGATGAGGAATAGCAGCGGAGGATATTTTCAATAATTATTAACATCGTCTAGGTGGGGAGAAATTAGAGCTAAATATGAATATTGAAATCACACCAATAAATATGAAATCACAATGATATCATGACTAGAAATGTGGAAAGCATGAGAGATGCTGGTTTTTTAAATGACTGTGCCTAGCCATCCAGATCTCACAGTAACTGTCAGTCCGGGAAGGTGGGGCTGTTCATATTTTCTTGATATTAGTGACATCTCTGAGTCTTCTCTCCTGCATCTTTTTTTTGGGGGGGGGTCCCTGGGGAATACTTCCATTCCAAACACTTCTCAATTTCGTCTCTGTAAATTCTGCACTCTGTAGACACTGAGAAGCATCCCCCACCCTCATTCCTTCCCCCGCTGGGGCCTAATGCTCATCACTATTCAGCGGACTCCGTAAGTCTATGACTTTGGTGTCTTGCTTCAAAGACAGCCCCAAAGTTATTTAAGAAATGGTTTTTCCAGGTACAGTTCAGGGTTGTCCTTTAAATAGAAATCCAGGGCTTTTCTCAACAAGCCCTGAGGCTTCTCTCCTCCAGGACCCTTTTGAAAGCGTCTTATGCTAACTTTTTCTCTCTATTAGAGACTGGGGAACTCCAACTCTCTGTCCTCTAATTTCTGTATCTAAACAGAAATCGTAATTGAATGCTTCATCCAAACTCTATCCTGAAAACAAACGCTATAACATGGCAAACTGTGAATGATTGAATTTCCATTTAACTTCCCGTGAATGAAGATGTTCTATAAAAACCAAGTGTTGCTTAAAAAAATTTGATTCAAAATAAAATCAAGCTAAATTCTAGAATATCCTGGGAAGAGACCAGGATCTTTCTCACTGTCTGTCTTTATTGCTTTTCCTTTTCCTTTCTCCCCGTTTCCTCATTATTTAGAATTCCACTGGGGGTCAGAGGGACGGAAGTATGCTGACCAGCATTGCACCAAATGAAGCTTGTTCCATAACATTTCTAAGGATGATTTACTTCTGAAAGTTGACTCTGGGCCCCTGAGGGGTAGAATTTTCATTATTTTATGTCTCCTCCTAAAAGTCATAATCCTCAGCATCAGAGAGGCAATAGACACGTTTTGTCTCCTCCCTTACCTTTGAATAAGGTTCCCGTTGAGTTCATTCGGTGTTTCCAGAACCATCTTCGTCCCTACCTGGAACCTAAATTGATCTATCACTCTCAAGACTAAGGACAATTTGGAGTGAGTCCAGACCTGACAATGCTGTTAGCAGTCTGAATGGTGCCTCATGCAGTCTTAGCTAAGGCAATACAAACATGGTACAGAGAGTGCGGGCTTTGGAGCTAGGATGTGGGTTCAAATTCAGCTTCACCACTTAGAAGATGTGTAAGTCTGGACAACTTGATTTCTCACTGCATCACCTTCTCCACCTGCAGAATCTGGTTCCTATCTCACAGGGTTGTTTTGAGAACTAAGTGAGACAATATATGTAGAACCTGGGATGAAATAAATGCTTAACAAATGATAGTGGTAATAGTGGTCATAATAAAATTAATCCATAAAGATGTTAAGTCACTTCCTGCTAAACACTCACATCTAGGAAGTTATTATTAGACTACTCAGGTTCAGTGAGCAACCAGCCTAAGTAACATATCAGGTCCAAAACTACTTCTCGTGGTCTCCTATGACACCAGTGGCCAGAACGTGCAGACGGCAGTAGACACACAGTAAAATCCCGACACAGAAGGTTAGAAGACGAAGTGGAGAGGCCCTGTCCGGGACCAGACTTGCCTGATGCCAGGGTCCGTACAGTAAATCTCCATGCTGTGTACTCTACATGGCAAGGTGACCAGCTCTTCGGAAACTTCTTGGTGCCTAGCATGGCACCTGGCATACAGCCACACCCAGCGCATTGTCTTTCAGGTCATGCGACTATTAGTTGACCTACCCTATTCTTAATCTTGGCTGTGCGTTAGCGCTATTTGGCAAGCTTTAAAAAGCTATCGATGAGCAGTGCCCTATCCCCATTTTACCCTTAATATCATGGCTTATTTGGTATGCCATTTTGCCCAGGAAACAAGTATTTTTTTAAAACCTTCCCAGTTGATTTTAAAAGACTACCACGTTGAGAAGCACTGTTGCTAATGTTAACAATAAAGATGATTAATAATGATGATGATAACACTAGTATATGTACTGAAGGTTTATTTCATTTGCTTACTGTGATTAACATATGATTACACAATTCGTAGGCGGTAGATTCAGCATAGGAAGCTAGGTCGGAATGACTTAACACTTGTATTTTTAACCAGAGTCACAGATGCCTCTTGTGTTAATTTTATATTTGATGGGCCATCCAGAGAGTATGGCTGAAGATTAGCATACTGTATGACTTTACTTTCTTCCAAGGTAATATACAGATATTTCAGCCTGTGACCTTGGCTTTGTATAAAGACATCATAGGATAGTGGTTAAAAGCATGCATGGACTGTGGTTCAAATACTGGGCCTACCACTAACCAGCTGAGTATCTGGCTCTACTAGTTACCATTTGCTTAATTACTCTGTTCTTCAGTTTCTTCATCAGTAAAATGGAAGTAAATAATAATAATAGTAGTAATAATAGTAATAATAATAGTACCTTAAACAGTTCATTGTAATGGATTAAATTATTACACATGTATAGTGCTAAGAACAGTGTGACATATGGTAAGAGCTATATTAGAATTTGTATTATTATGTATCGAGGCAGTGATGGATGGTGGGAATTTCACAGAGAAACTTTTGGGTGGTTAGCTCTTTGCCATATTTCTTGGATCATGCCACATTTGTGGAAATTCTGGTTTGGACCTTTAGCACACAGAGTGAATTACACGTATTAGTGATTTTCATGAGGGTAGTACTACCTTCTAAAAAGAATTTTGGAATGTGTGGGGACAATTTTGATTTGTCACAAGGACGGCAGGGGGTCCTACTCATGCGTAGTAGATGAAAACCAAGATCATTTTATGTTCCACTCAGGGGAGAATTGTCCCTCCCCCAAATGGAATAACACCCCACTTAGGAACATATAGGAGGCAGGATACGGTTCAGAGTGACTGTATATAAAAGATTTTCATCATAAAGTCAGAGAGACAAAGGTTAATTATAAAGTGTCTTCGAATTTAAAAAGGAAATGAGGTGGAGACTAGCAGGCAGTGGAAATCCAGTTTGCCAGGCAGGGTGGAAGGTGCTGCTGGGCACAGGATGAAGACGCCCACACAATAACAGTCAAGTCTAGGAATTCGGGGCCCCGGGCGGTAGGTATAATATATTTTTTCAAAAAGCTACATTATAATTATTATCGTGCCAGAACATGTAAGCTTATGAACAAAGAGTAGAATAAAAAATGTAAAAACAAACATTTTTTTTTAAAGTGCCAAGGTACAGGACTACATATAATTTTTCTTCTTTTAAGGGTAAAAACGATGTGAAAACTCCATAAAATAAAAAACTGACGAGCATATAATGACTTTCTAACCATAGGGGCGAGGATGGAACTAGTATTAAAAATAGACACTCGGACTTGAGAGCAACCCAAGAATAATGGTAACAGACAGATGGTAACAGAAAAACATGGCTTTGGCTTCCTACTTAAAAAAAAAAATAACCTTGTTTTGGAAGCATTAGGTACAAAATAATTTTATAATTTTGATTTGTTCTTTTAATTAATCTAATGTACTTTTCATTTACTTTTTACATCTGAGAGCTTTTAGAGTTCATAATTCTTTAGAGAATTGGGTTACCCCCTCTTGACTTAATAATTTTCACAATAAAGACAGTTAATTGAGGGTCGGTAGATACATCCATAGCTGCTTTACTTCTTAAATTCAAATTCAACTTTTTAGTGAAGACATCCTTTGATTAAAACAGAGTCTGTCCTGACTGGAAGTCTTGGACAATTAAATCATTTTTCTAGTTATATCCTGCTTTTATTTCTAAATTATTATTGATAGGCCATACAACTGGCCACTTACTATGAGAAAAAAAAAATCACTCTCCCCTAGGCCATTAATCAAATGCTCTGAGCAGATTTTATCCTATTTAACTTGGTATTATACAGAGTTATATACGACATAAAAGTACACACTCAGAAACTCATCATTTCTATAACCTTGACGTCTTTGATTTGATTTTTTTTCTTCAGTGGCTATATTTTCCTGTATGCGATACTCTCAAAAACGTTAAATATCTGGCTTTGACATGTTTGCACCTTTAATTGGATTACTTTGTATTTGAAACTCTCTTTTCAAAGATCTCAGTATTTTTCTATCTTTTATTTGAAGTGGCGTTTTCTTCGCCTTGTGGTAACTTATTCTGATGTTTGTTGTACTTTCGCCTACTGGCCCTGTTGTACTTCACTTTTTATATAGGCGTTTTTCTTTTTTTTTTTTTTTTTGCTTTCCCCAAAGCACAGTATATGGATTCATTTTATGAGCTATTATTTTTGCCAATCATTTTTTCTATGGAACAATTTTTGTTTCAGGTCTCAGGAGCATCTTATGTATAAGATAGAATGATCACTAAAACCTGGTTATTTCCCATCCTCTTTCTTATTATATTACCCACAAAGTACAATAAAACATAGAACATCCCTCCGTTTACCTTTTCTGTTTATTGATTTCCAGATTTTGTCTGTGCAACAGAAAATATGATGTTGAGTGTTTTTTAGAGTTTTCCATTTTAGATGTTTCTATTATAAAAGTAATCTTCATTTATGTACTAATTTTAGCTCATAGATTAGTTTGTTTCCTAGGTACAAAGCAGGTTCTGAAAACTACTTAATATATTTTTTTCTAGTTTTCCTCACTTGCCTGTATTTTGTCAGTGGTCCGGTTTCTCTGCCCTGGTTCTCACAATGTCATTTCTGTCATATTTCTCAACAGAAAAACAGAAATGACATTGCACCCACATGAGTTCTTGCTGTGCTGATTATATTTCAATGGGAGTCACAACTCTGTTTCTGTTTTACTGTTGAATCTCTCTTTTCCATTTTCTTTCTCTGTGAGACTTTCTAGGTCCTAAAATATACACCTCCCAGAAGTCCCTTTCACACAAAGACGCAAGCACCTTATCGCCTAGAAATACTATTTCTCTCATCCGAGGAAGCTCGATATATGTATAAAAGGGAAGCCGCGAGAAACCACCGTGTGGGGAGAACTGAGTCCCGGGCTCGGTGGCCGGGATGGGAGAGCAGCAGTGTCCTCTGAGAGCCTGAAATCAGTGAAAATAACAGCCTGCCTGCTCTTCCCCTAAGTACCTCCGCAGTGGCCAGCACACGGAGAGCCCTCGGCTCTCCATTCATCGCGTCACAGGTAAACATTCCTCATCGGCAGTAGGTAAAGGATGTGCTATTGTCAGTGTTGTCATTGTCCTTGGCAAAGTACTCCAAAAGATGCTGGAGCGTGTGTGCGTGCGTGTGCGTGCATGTGTCCATGAGTGCGTGCGTGCGTGCATGCATCTAAGACCATTCTTGTCCTCATTCCGTCCTGACAGGAAGCCTGTACTCTCAGGCTGATGTATATTTCCCCACGTGATTGATACTCTTAACATTTTTAACCAGCTGCTTCCTCCCCGCATGAACATAGCCCATGTTAACTTTTCTCTCTGCCTAGGAGATTGGTAACAGTTTCCTCCCATTGCTCTTGTACCTTTCCTTTGTTTTCCCCAATCAAAGCTGCCTCTCCATTTGCAGTCCAACCACATAATCTTTCCATCCTAAAGTCACAGTGTACTCCCCCTTCTCTCGTTTCTCTTTGTCTTGATGTAGCAATCTATTTTAAAATTCCTGTGACCGCTTTAGAGTGTCAGAGAAAAGTGGTACATTGTTTATTTAAAAAAAAAAAAAAAAGGAGGCAGGGGAAAAATGATAGAAAAAAAATAATAAGTACCCCACGAATCTGTGTGTGTGGGAGGCTACAATGGCTTTTGAATTACTAAAGAAACAAGCAGAGACTAACTGTAGAACATGTACGTGACTCTAAGGATCCTTTAACCGCAAACAATATCTGGTTGTAGCCTATGCTTCCACAAAGTTAGTTTCAAAATGTATTGCAAAAATTGTGGTTAAATAGAAATATTTTCAGATAGACAAAAGATGAGAGAATGGTTACCAGTAGATTCACACTAAAAAATGCTATCGATTTTTTTAAGCTGAAGGAAGATGGTACCAGATGGAAATTCAGATTTACAATAAAGAATAAAGAACCTAAAAAAAGCCCTTACCTGAATCAGATGAACAGTGTTTGCATATCTTTATTTCTCAGTGATAACATTCTTATTAAATAAGTACCATGGCTAAAAAATTCTAAGCTTCATACTCGATCATGAAACAGACCAGCAAAAATGCTTCAAATGTCCTAGTACAATCCTCACCTGAAATTCTTAGCCATAAACTATAATGATTATAATAATTGACATCTAGTAAATAATAATACCATGTACAGGCATTTTTCCAAATACTTGACTTCTTTTGTTTCATTTTATTCTTATCACAAGCTCACGAAGAATGTAAGTATGACAGAGAGAGGACCTGAGGTTCTATGAGTCTCAGTAACTTTCTCAAGTTCGCAAAGTCAGTTTGAAACCCAGAACTTGACCTCATCATACTTTGGTGCTCCTGTTCTTAACCACTATTCTCTCCGATGCTTCATATTAAGTAATTAAAATGTTTGTTCATGTCCTTTAGGAAGGATTTTTCATTTTTAACCAATGTGAATTTTCAGAGGGCCCTTGGATTGCACCACCCTAGGGAGCCCATCACAAACAGTGCAACGTACCATGCCCCTTTGGAGCTGGAAAATGCCAGAACTCTGGAGAAACCATTCATTTCAACGAGATTATTCTCCCCATTGAATTATGAGATCTTTGTGAATGCCAAGACTGAATGATGGGGCAAAATGAAATGGACTTAGTGGAAGAGAGGAGGGTTACCGATACGTTCTTTAATGTCACCCGCAGGAGCTTGTTACGCGTGCAGATATTAGAGTCCGCCACCAGGCACCCGCGCCAATGAACTTAGGCTGGATCCCAGGATTCGAACTTTAAGGGTGAAGAGAAGAAAAGGGCTGACAGATACAAGGTTTCTTTGCGGATAATGAAATATTTTTAAATTAGGTAATTGTGATGGCTGCAAAATTCTGTAAATATTTTAAAACACACTGAATCATATCCCTTAAGTGGATGAACAATACGGCATATAAATTGTATCTCAGTATAGCTGTTGAAAAAAACAATTATGAGCAAAAATGACCAGACACGCATAGTTTTCCAAGCAAGTCCCTTTGATTACATACTCAAAGGGGCCACACAGAGAACGAGGTTGGAATAAATTGTTTCTCTGAGCTGGAAGCATCATGGTTTCCTCATTTGCTTCAGAAAATTAGTTTGCAACAAAGATCGAGACCTGCACAGGGACTACATGCCCCTATTCTCTTTGGTCCTTCCTATTCTTTGTTCCTTCTTCCCACTTTGTTTGTATGTATGTATGTATGCGTGCATGTATGTACGCAAGTATGTATGCACGTGTGTGTGCATGCATGTATGTATGTATTTTTTGCTGGAGGGGTACGGTGTAAATAAGTATGTTTTAGTATCTTTGCTGGCTTTTTGGCTAGACTTATTATTTTTATAGTCGTTGCTCTAGGATGATAATATGCATTCCTAATTTACCATGATCGACCATGAGTTAACATTATAGAAAGTTTTTTATATATCACGTAAGGCATTTTAATGGACTTTTTAAAAATTTTAAGAGAGAAAACCACCTTTTATAGTTACCTTTTTATTGACCCTTATCAAGGTTCTTTTTTCTTTATTGTAGATCTGAATTTCCATCTGGTATCATCTTCCTTCAGCCTAAAAAACTCTCTTTAGCATTTTTTTTAGTGTGAATCTGCTGTCAACTGTTTGTCTCATCTTTTGTGTACCTGAAAATATTTTTATTTAACCATAGTTTTTGAAATACGTTTTTACTGTATAAAGAATTCTCCAGTTGACAATATGGTTTAGTTTTTGTCTTTCAGCACTTCAAAGGCTGTGTTCCATTCTCTTTTTACCTCCATTGTTTCTTATAATGTCATAATGATGATTATTCCCCTATAGGTATTCTTTTTTTCTGGCTGCAAGATAATGAGGTCTTTTCCACCATCTATCCTGCTCCCAGCCTCTGCTTACTCAGCAAAATTTCCAAGAGAGGAAATTACTAGGCAGAGAGAATTCTCTTTGTTTTGGGGTCCCATCAGACTCAAATACAACATGCCAGCCCACAGATTTCCCCAGCATTTGTTGGTTTCTGTTAGTCAAAGCAAAGATGAGCTTTTTCTGGCTGGTGCCTTCCTTGGTGCTCCCTGACCACAGCCTCAGAAACTGATCTCGCCGCCATCGGCTCCTCTCTCTGGTGTTATTTCTTAAAAATTTCTTTGTGTCCACAATTTTTCAATGTCTTTAAAAAATTATGATTGTGTCTATTTGTATGTTTGCCTGATTTCCGATTTTATCACATGAACGAAGGTCTTGCACGTCCTTCTGTATCCAAACTGAAAGTGGAACCTTTCTCTGTTTCCAAACTGAAGACGCAACAGAACTAGGTTGGGAATGGCAGGCGATAAGTAAATGATAAGGACAATCAATCTCCCAAGAGTTGGGAGGAGGAAGTAGGGCTGCCAGACAACCTGTTGACCTTGAATTTTTAGATATACGAGGAATACATTTTTAGTAAGAGTGTATCCCAAATATTGCATGGGATATAAATATATAACAGACTATTCCTTCTTGATCTGATATTCAAATTAACTAGATATCCTGTATTTTTCCTACATTTGTCCCTAGGAGGAAGGGAGCACTATCGGAGATAAAAGCTTCCAGAAGCAAGTAATAGTTGATGAATCGGGCTGTTAAAGAAAGACTGAGATGTTCAAAAATTACCACATAATGTGTATGCAGATAAGCAGTGGGAGAAAGAATCAGAGAAATGCATCAAGTGCAAAACCCCTGAGGATCCTGAATGTCAATCTAAGAAGAATGGACTCTATTTTTCTGGCAAAGATGAATAAGAAAGATTCTCTGTAAGTCTCTCATTTTTGACCTCTTTGAAGGTAACAGTAGCAATAAGAATCAATTTTATGTTACAGGTCTTTCATAGCAAAGCCCTTTTCAGATTTTATAGGGCTTTTTGCTTCAATAAGGTCCCATTTTCCTTTTTATGCCTTTCCCTAGGCTTTTACAGTCTTCCTTTGTTCAGGTATAAGAAATGATGATGGCTCTACCTTCAGGAATGTGAAACAAATAAGATTTTCTATTTCTGCCAAATAAATGAAAATCTAGATGGTGCAGAAATTGACAAGTGCCAAACAATAGACTTTTAACGATGTTTATTTGAAGCAACTTGCTGTACTTCAGCACACAATTACAAATCATCCCTTCAAGCTCTTCAGAATCTCAGACCTGCCAAGAGCTAATTAACTGCTCTGACAGTGGGAAGATGTGGCAACATAAGGCAGAGTTTCTGAATGACTGTAAGGTATTTAATTTGAATAAAAGGAAATTAAAAAGCAGCGAGAGTGAGAGCGGAAGCAGAGAGAGAACGCCTGTACAAAAGATTCCTGTTTGATTTCAAAATCATCCACCGGAAATTTATGCTTGGGATGAATGCTTTCCAGTGTGAAGACAGCCTTACACAGCAGAGAGCAGAGACAGAAGCAGCGAATGTGAGTTTGTGTTGATACACCTCTCCCAGAAGACTAACTTTTCCTCCTTGAGCCCTTTTCTGCACTTCTGACCATGAACGTCAACGTGCACGAGGATTCTTTAGCATCGTGGTCCGAACACAGTTACATCCCCTAAGGTGTAACTGAATCAAGTAACTGCTGCATCCTAATGTGAGGACTAAACATGGATAATCTAAGAGCCCTTTTCTGCACTTCTGACCATGAACGTCAACATGTACGAGGATGCTCTGTCTTTAGCATCGTGGTCCGAACACAGTTACGTCCCCTGAGGTGTAACTGAATCAAGTAACTGCTGCATCCTAGTGTGAGGACTAAACATGCATAATCTAGTAAGTACCCTCATCATCGATTTGCAACTGCTTTGTCACTGTGCAGCCTAAGCCTGCATCTCAATCCTACTCCCAGGTCTGAGAAGTGGCAGCAGAGATGGGATGTTTTATTAGATCTCTCTCTGAGAGAGCACTTCAGATAACTTCAGCTAAAGTCTTCTGGCTGTTTCCACCCCCAATTTCACTTAACTTTAACCAATGGAGAGGAAAATCACTTTTTCTGAGGTGCCAAGAACTTTCATGTGTTATTTCACTTAATTCTTACAAGAATGTCACCACGGTAGGGTTACTCCTATTTCCAAGATAAAGAAACTAAGTCTCAGAAAGCTTTAGAATCTTGGTTGACCATCATTCAAACTCAGGTAGGCTGACTGCCAGCTCCCTGGCTTTCTCCCGCCCTAGCGCACAGTCTCACACGCAGCCTTGCCTTTCCTGGAGATTCCTCAGCTCTGGCTTTCTCATTGGCTCGCCATTGATTCAGTTCTGATTTCACGTGGAATTAAAGGCCCTTATAACTTCCTTCCCACCCAAAGCTGAGTCCTAGCTCAGCTCATCCCAGGAATGAGGTTGAGTTGTCCTTATCAGGCCATGTGTGGGTTAGCTCCCTAAACACCCAAGGTTTCTAGATTCTTCCTCCCAATTCCAGCCCTCTCCCAAGAGAATTAAAGGAGAAAGTGCTGTTTAGGTTCACAGCCATGTGGATCCTTCTGCTACATGGGGATTTGATAACTTTTCACAGCTAGTTTTCCAATTCATATGAACCTCCTTCTAAAAGAGGCAGCTGAGTGTATGCATATACGATTTTTTACCAATAACTCTAATGCTTTCACAGTGCACACAAGATTTTCCTCTTCTAGATAATATTCTGTGACTTCTCATAGATCCTAACTTTAACAGAACTTATGAAACATTCCAAGAGTATTTAAAAATATCAGAAAAACACCTCTATATAATTATAACCAAGATGGAACAGATGTTAGTTAACTAACGTATTGTAATTTGCTCTGGATCATTTTTTAAAGAAATAAAATGTTATAGATATAGCTAAAATGCTATTTCCGTCTCTTATCATTTCCTTTCTAGAATTATCCACTCTTTTGAAGTCGGTGTGGATCATTTCCATGCATGTTTTTGAACTTCTGTAACATGAACACATTCATCCATGAACAATATGGTTGTGAGTTTTAAAGATTTATATAATTGGAATCCTACTGCACATATCTTTTTTACAACTTGTTTTTCTCTCACTTTTTATGGGTGTCGATCCTACAGAAACTAGATGAGCTCAAGGAAATATGTATAAGGATTTTCACTGAATCGTTGCTTGCTAGTAAAACAGAAAACGAAAACAACCTAATTGTTCCTCTGTTGTGCAAAGTTTACGTAAATGTGATTTACATAATGGAATGCTATCGGTGCTATCTGGCAGTTAAAATGGATAAACGAGATCTACACATATTTATAGAACTTAAGTTCCCTTCTTAAAAAATGCATTTAGGCCAAGGAAAGTAATGAATATAAAGTGAGTTTTTTACAATAGCAGGGTTCTGTTTGCTTCTTTTTAAGACTGATCCCTTGATAATATGAAATATTGAATGCTTTAGTATCTAAAAATTCTTAGTGTTATCGCTGGTGGAAAAAAAGTGTTTCAATATTTTCATTACCTAAACCTCTGCTCTGTCTTCAGCTCACGTGTTGATTCCTGCACTGCAGATAGCAGAAAGATGCAGAATTTTGACACTAAATTAAGTCAGTATGTTAGCGAACTCTCATTCAGTCTCTGTCATTGACTCAACTAAAAAACTTAGTATAAGGAAAGATATGTCTATCTTTCATCCTTAAGAAATTGTTCCCATTTACGATATTTGTGATTGCAGTCAGATCAGTGATGCTTTTCAGAGGCTTGGTCTTTCTTGCTATCTGGTCTTATCAAGTTAGTGCTGAAACTACTTTAGATAATTCATTTGTATGCAGACCAGAATTTCAAAATTGGCAGCTCTAACTACCACAGCATTCAAACTGCCATATATAGATGACAGTAAATTACTTCCAATATTACCTTCAGACCATTAAAGCTATAGTGGTATGAGAATAATGTATGTGTGCATATTGCTGCCGTCAGAAGGTACCCAATCAATAAAACAATATTGCTCAGTATTTCAGCAAAGCAGAGGTCTGATAAGGTAATGGTAGCCTGAAATATGCTAACAAATATATTTAGTAAAACCTCTATTACTGAAGACGAGGCTGTTATGAACTGGGAGAGCTGCAAAGCATGCTGGGACCCGCACAGCTCAGAGCTGGGATTCTGCTGAAGAAACTTCATCGAGGTTGAACCTGGAAGGGAAGTGATGTGTGAGTGAGATAGTAAGTCCTGAGACGTCTAGCTGAGTTGGTGAGATGAAGCAGCAATTCTCTGACCTGCCAGAATAGGTCGTCTTGCCATAGGCTTTTATTGTGCACTGCCATCTTTCCTAGTGAGCTTACCACAAAACTAAATATGCAATTCTTTGTAAAATTATGTGATTAAGGTTTCTTTCCTCTGCCAGACACTAAGCTAGACGGAAGGGACTGTGCCTGTCTCACCAGTGACGTATTCCCTGTGCCAAGCGAGACTCCTTGAACAAATTTATTAATAGAGTCATAAAAATAGTTAAAGGCATATGACAGGGAGGGTCCCAGTGTAAAAGTCCTATTGGGCACCAGTCATGACAAAGCAAGCCTTCTCAGTGTCCCTACCCTGCCTGTGACCACATCCAGCAGGAGCTGTAAGTCAGCAAACCCATGGGAGCAACAGAGCAGAGGTCAGAACACAAGTTCTGAATTCAGGCCATATACCGTGGACTCAGGATACTTCTTAATACAGCAAAGCAGCCTCTTCTAACCAAATCGGTTTGGCACAAAAGAGAGGACGTAATTACCTTCCCTGATCTAGATTAAGCCCTTAGTATTTAAATGAAGAAAAGCCCAATGAGGCAAAACCACTTAAAATCTTAAAATCGCAGAGCCGTCTATTGTACCTCTCCTGGTTGGGTATATTTCCTCTCCTCTTTACAGGCTCCTCAATTCTATTTCTATTCAATTAACATTATTGTTATATGAAACACATTAAGGCAAAATATCAGATATCAAAAAAATTAATTAAATGATCTTTCTTGAAGTCACATGACTAGTTGTTCACAGACTCAGGACCCTGGGCCAATACTAAATAACCACTTGGAGCCGAGCCCACTGACCATCTAAGAAAAGATGGATGAGAGAAGTGCTGAGTCAACTCAAAAATAAAAACCCTTTTCCATAAAAGAGATAATATTTCAGCATCACAGTGGCCCTCCTTGATGTAAAGAAAGTCCTAGAGAGAAAAGGAAGATATAAACACAACCTCCTTTAGCAGCTTTTAAGAGAGAGCTGGACCATCCAAATTATCTTTTTTCAAAGTCTCATAAATTCTAAACGGTAAAAATAATCATTAATGAAATGGGCAATGCTTTATAATACTTTCTATATTGACTTCGGATAAATTTATGAAAGAGACTTTTGTATCAAGTGCTTACTACATACACTGATTAAAAAGAAGCACCGATGTAAGGTTTCAGGATAATTTAAACTGGTTACAGGAGTTTACAGTGTTTATGCCATTTTTTTTTTGTTGTTGTTGTTGTTTTTTTTTGGTAAGATTGCAGATCACAGCTGTGTTTTCTTTGCTATAGAATCTTTGGTTAGGAATTCTCCATTTTTTTTCTTTTCTAGGGAATTATGTGATCCATTTGTTTTGATACTGTTTCTAAGAAATATGTGGAAATAATATGAAGAAAACACTGACTAGAATCAATGACTTGTGTAGGGCTGGGGGTGAGGGAACAAGTGCCAGTTTCCCAGGCGGAAGTAACAACATGAATTGGCC
>NW_006443225.1:7663768-7673568 GCF_000325575.1 Pteropus alecto | reverse complement strand
TTGGGTACCTTTTAGGAATAAAAACGCCCTCCTGTGGTTGCTGCAGAGGAGACCTGGAGAGCACAGAGAAAAATTAAGGGAAGCATTCAGAGCCAGGCCATGTAGGGTCTTGCAGGCTATAGTTAAGAGTTGAATTTGAATTTAAGCTCCATGGGAAGTCATTTGAGAGAGTTAAGCAGGCAAATGTATGATCTGATTACCCCTTCGAAATTATATCTTTTTTTTTTTCAGTTAATGTTATTTAAGTAAGCAACTAAACTAGAATTAGGACAAGAACTGTTTTTGCTACTTTTTCTGAGACCTCCATATTGTTCAATTCATAAGTGGCATAGAATAAACGTTTACTGAATAAATAAGAAATTGAACGGCTTACTGAATGAAGAAATGAATATAAGAAAAGAACTATCAGCATGAATAGAGTTCAAAACACATAATGAAACAATTCTGGCCACATCGAAATCTGAGTGGACAGGAAAAAGGCTTTAAAATAGTATGCATTTGTGATTTATTGTGGAAGATGTAATTAGTCCTTGAATTTTTTCATCCTTTAAAAGTTTATTCTGTATTTGTTGTGTTAACATTCTAGTTTTATTTAAGTGTTTTCTTGCTGAATAGCATGCATTTATGTAGCTAGGATAATTAGGTTAAATTACATCAATTTGGAGAGGTTAAATTCTAGTAATTATACATTTGCAATTTACAATTAGAGTATAAATCTGATGATGGTATATTACTTGCATGCATATGATAACGGCAATTTAAAGAAGATTGTAAACTTAGAATTCTGGATACTATTGACTTAAGCAATCCGTTTAGTCTATAAAAATGTCTGAGTTTAAATATTCTAAAAAAAGAAAACTATAAATTGAGGCCTACCCATTTTATAGTTGAAAATGCTATATTATATCTGTCTTTAAAATGTTTTCCAAGTAGGCAGAAAGCCATTTAGGAAACTTCATTACAAAACAGAAATTCCTTCTACATGCTAAACTCAGTACATTCAAATACTCATTTCATCTTCATATATGAATTATAGTTCCAAGTATCTTTACAAACAAATCGTAAGTTGCACTGTTAAATAGGTCTGTGATAGATAATTCACAGGTATACCTCTGTTTCATGGTGCAAATAATTAAATTATATATTTAGGCATGTGAACAAGAAAGATTCCACCTCTGACATTTTTCAGGGTCAGCAATGAATAACTGGAAAGTAAGAAGAAAATAAACAACTATTTTGCTTTTGAAAATAGTTAGACCTGAACATCCTCCTGACCCATCATGGGGCACTTTTCTTATATTAGAAGATTTAGATAATCATTAGGATGTGTCTGTAAATATCATCAAATGGAACACTGTAACTAGCATTTAAGATGCACATTTTAGCATCACACTTCTAACAAGCATTAAAATGTTGCTGGAAAAAAAAAGAAAAAAGAAAAGCCCACATATTGACTGATTTTTTTAAATGTTATTTTATGAATCAAACGATATTGCTCTTTTTAACTTCCTTCTATGTGACTCTAAATACACACACACACATATATTTGTACCTAGATTACTCATTAATAATAATTTGATAAAATATGCTGTATCAAGAATAATTCTTCTGACTTCACGATCTAGGGAGTAGAAGGAGGTACCAACTTTCTGAGTTTTAATTTGAGAAAACTTTCTAAACACTGTAGCTTTCATTTATTTATTTTTGTATAAAATTTATTTTGGAATAATTGAAGATTTACAGAAGGTTGCAAAGATAGCACCCTGAGTTCACATATCCTCTTCACCCAGTTTCCCCGTGAGTGTGTGTGTGTGTGTGTGTGTGTGTGTGTGTGTGTGTGTGTAGAGAGAGGGAGAGAAAGAGAGACAGAGAAAGAGAGACAGAGAGAAAGAAAGAGATGTGTGTGTGTGTGTGTGTGTGTGTGTGTAGAGAGAGGGAGAGAGAGAAAGAGAGACAGAGAAAAAGAGACAGAGAGAAAGAAAGAGACGGGTGTTATCTACATATACACACAAAGCAAGGGAAAGATTACATATAAAGTGAAAGCAGCTAAGAACAAAGATTCAGCTTTAGAGGCAAAGAGAATGAGAGTTAATATAGTTTTCCAGTTTTAACACAGTTTTTAGACACCACAAAATTTAGTCCAAGGGCATGGGTTTTAATAGCAAATTTGCATTCACCAGGCCCTAGGCAGATTTTAGGACATGTCTGCTGGCTTCCATGACAGGACTTAAAAGCACCGCTTTAACAATATTATAATATAGAACATAATAGGGATTTTGTGTTTCTGCTAAGTAGCTATGCATTGCAAAGTGAATTGCATTGATTTTCAACATTTTCCAAGGTAACATCAATGCTAATTGCTCATAAGCTTTTTACTGTGCCTAAAATAAATTCGAAATTTGCTGGATTACTGGAAAACAGAATTTTAATAGACCGAACTTACTTTCATTGCACATTTTGTTGTTCCTATTTACACAGAAACATTTGTTAGCTCTGAGTAGTATTACAAAGATGAATAAAAATGCCAATCCCGCTTTTAAAGAGCTCAAAATCTAAAACGAGAGACAGAAAGGAAGAACAAATAAGGTTTAATAAAAGGCTAAATATAAGAAGTGCTGTAAGACTAGAGCCCACGAACTGCAGTGGGAACTTTGAGGACACATGTGGCTGGAAGAAGCACCCTTTATTTACTATGGAAATGACTGGAATGTTTTGGGCACTCAGTAATATGAGAGAAGGTCATTCTATAAAAAGATAACAGTACGACTCAAGGTTTGCAAATCTAGCATATGGAATGCATACGCTCTGTGAAGAGGCTAGTTGTCAAATGGACAGTCAATGTTTTAGAAGCACCGGAACGACCTTCCATCTGACAAATGATATTGTTCTACAAAGGCAAAGACTTGGAAAACCGTCTGCCTCAGCTGCTTTTCCAAATCAAGATGACCAGCAGGACATACTTTCTTTCTGTCTTTCACAGTGACAGCTGATTCAGGGTCTGGAGCGAAATTACCAAGAGCCATTATTCACATCATCAAAGGGTTGGGTCGATGACCTCCAAACCAAACCTCACATCACACTCCAGTCTCGTTTCTACGGGCAGATGTGTTCTGATATGTTCGTATTTTTAAAACACCTCATTCCCTTTTTTATAAACTTTAATCCACTCTAGCATGATGATTTACACACATCCTCTCCCTGTAAGTTTTCTTGCTCCTTAGATTTAGCAAATAAGTTTTTGTAGACATAGCGCTAGAAGAAAGCAATCAAGTCAAAGGGCTGAATTTAAGCCACGGGCTCTTTCAGAACCAGCAGTCTTAACTAACAGCTGGAGAACACAAAGAGATTAATCTTGACAGAGTCAGATCTGCAGATACTCAGACAGGAAGATGATGATATGCTTTAAGTTATCTATTGTAGTGCTGTTATTTTTCTTTCACGTAAAACTAGAGCATCTGAAGACCAAATCAAACTGGACTAATACATTAACCTTTCCACCTGGGACTTACCTATAGATGCAATCCAAACAAAAGAGACAGAAAATCTGTAGGTAATCAATAGTGAGCCTATTACAGTGTAGTGGCTTAGGTACTTTGTCCACATACCTATTTTATCCACCTGAAAAAGACTTGAAAATCCTCCCTGAATAAAAATTAACTGAGTATAAGCAGGTGCTAATGGCCACAGTAAGAAAAAGCAATTTATGATATATGCAGCCCTAAATTGTTTTTGATTAGATCCACATATGCCTGATTTAATATACTAAGAACTATTGCTGTAAATTTGAATCAATGGTAAACTGCTTAAATCATGCTTTATTCAATATTTTTTTTATCAGTCATTACCAACCTAGATAAAAGAACTCACAGCTAGAAAAATGAGAAAATAGATTTTTAAATGAAATTAGGAAGTCTCTTGAAGAAAAATAAGAGTTACGAACTTCACGTGGAGATCACTGTGTGCTCAATTGCATTAGTCACACAACCATATACCTCAGTAAAGCTGAAATAAAAAAAAAAAATCAGGCAAACCACTCCATCCTCCCAAAAGTCACACAATCATAGGTAGAGAGGACCTTAAAGTCAGCATGCCCACCCTTCAACAGACTGAAAGAATCCACTCTGTCACCCTTCCCTGCAGACAGATTATCTCATCTCTGAACACTACCAGTAGCAGAGAGCTTGCTACTTTGCAAGGTAGCACCCCTGCTCAAGGATGCACATTCTTATTTAATTCTAGGTCTTCCCAAACCAAAACACTTATCAGTAGCTCTAACTCAGCACCAGATCTCCATACTGCCCCCTGGAATAACACAAAATTAAAAGTACCTGTTCCATTCAAGGACCTTCCAAATATTTGAAGATGACTTTCCTATCTCTCCCTAATGTGGTCCTGTCTCCATACACAGTCCCGATTCAACCACTTCCCATGCACATGATTTCGCCAACTTCCATCATGCTAGTTTCCATCTAATACATATTAGATATTCATTTTAATATAAATTAATTGAGCACCCAGTACACGCCAGGCATGGGGCTACGCTGATGGATAGAATGACACAGCACCTGAGCTCGTGCAGTTCAGAATCTACGAAGAAAGCTAAATGCTTTAGGCAAAGTAATTAAAAATGTGACGAGTGCTACAAAGGAGAAGGTCATGGGCACTGTTCAGTTCTTAAAACGTAGTGCCTAGAGCTGTCTGGAATGCTCCAGAAATTGTTTGGATGAAGGCAAGGTATATTGAGATGATTTATCTCCTTGACTTAACCTGTGATTTTAATTTGTTCAAGACGGCAACAATTCAGAAGTTACATAGCAGAATGGAAAACACTCATACTGAAGCTCAGGCGAACCCAAAATTTGGCACTGCTGACTCCTGTAACTATACCATGCTGCCCTGGGTGAGAGTGGAAACTACCCTGAGAGAAAATCCCAGTGGAAACCCTTGGCTCAATTAGGGGGGCCTGTCAGGAACAGTCTGACTCAGATCAAGGTTTGCTCCGCTTGCATTTCTTAAGACTCTCCATATATTAAAAGCAACGAAGAACAGCCAAAACGAAATCTCCCAATTAAACTATTTACAAGCCAGCAATTTTAAGTCAATATAAAGATTACTGGATATATAATTATATTCCCTAGAATTTCCTCGGGCTCTCCTCCAACTTCAGTCTGCTCAGACAGAGATGTCATCTTTTGTGTGTTTTTGCTGTAATTTTTCTGAGCACGGTGAATGAGTTGCTTTATTTTACTCTGTGGACCATGCTGTGGTGTTTGAACATTCTTAACTACTAATTGAAGCATCCTGGAAAAGAAATGAAGTAAGCAGGAAGTATGCATAACAGGTAGTGGTCCATTAAGCAGCTGTGGAAACTTCATGCCCCCTTAGCTTCTCTGACCTCAGATGTTTTGCCTAGCAAACAAGAGGTCATTTCTGAAGATTTAAGTTGCTTCCAGCTTTAACGTTCTATGAATCTGAGTATTGTTTAACTAAGTTTAGATTAATTTTCTATCACCATCTCCACCAGGTACGCAAAGGAAACCCTTTGAGTAGTTAGGAGATTAACCAAAATACAAAAAATATATATACATATTTTTTTAAAATCTCAAGAATACATGACTGTGAATGGTGTTAGGTAATCTATTTCTACTGTTTGGAACATTCAGTTCTTAGAATTCTACAAAATGCTTTTATAGCTGAGTTTCGCAGAGATCTTCCCATTAAACACCCACCAAATAGCCTGAGTCTAGAAACAGATCGGTCACTTGGTGCTTATTACTACTTTGCATTTTCGGGACGAGCTGTTGTCCAGCTAAGTTAACGGCTGCTTGAAATGTCCTGAGAGTAATAATCAATGCAGAGAAATGGCAGGTGGCATGATGTTGCGATTTCATCGGTCTGACATTTGTCTGAACCCAATTTTTGTTTTGCAAACTCAATAACTTCAACTTAACTTCTTTGCTAGCCTCAAGCATTTTTACCTTTCTTTGTAAATTAGCAGACATAAGTAGTATCCTAGTTGGCCAAAGGTCAGTTGGAATACCTACCACCTTGGAAAAAGAGAGAATTGCTAATGTTATTCTGGGTCTGGAAATGTATATATGAGAGAGAGAGATGGAAGGAGGGAGGGTGAGGGAGAGAGCGTATATGTAATATATATGCTTAGGATGAGACTGGTGAGGGAAATACACAGAACTCAATGTCTCTTTCAAATGCCATTTAGCAATAAGCATTTCCTTCAGAAAGTAGCAATAGACATGTTATTTAGAAAATGTATTGCAAATTTTGATTTGCTTATCTTCTAAAAATCTCATAAGAAAACATGTACTTCTGAGAATTCCAGCCTAATTTCTATGTAAATTATCTATACATCTATCTAATCTATAAATCCATAATCATTCATTATGTATGCATTGGAATATCATCTAAATAGTTACAGATTGATTTAGGGAATCCTTTGAGGCTCATCCCATTGCTTTCTTTGATATCCAAAGAAATCAAATGGCCAGTGGGTTTTTAAGCTAAACGACTTTTCAGTACCTAGGACTGTTTTCAAGAGAGAAGAAAAGGTGATCCAATGGTGACCACTTCATTTTGAGTTAATTGTATTTTATAAGTATATGCTGCTTTAAAATGACTATAATCACAGTCATAAATGGCAGTTGCCTCTTCTCGAAACCAATGTAATCTAAATTATTTTTTTAAAAAAAGATAATCATAATTTCATTTAGTATTTTCAAAATCGATGTCAAAACAAAGCGTACCCACTCTACGTTGCACAAACACCATTTATATGACCTTCAAGGAGAAATCACTGTATCTTTCACTGTTCAATGTATCTATTTCCTCATCTACCAAGTGGATCAATCATCTCTACCTAACTCTTACACAAAGTGGTAGTGACATACTTTCAAATGATATCACACCAAAATAATATGACAGTTTTCTAAATAGCTTTAATGATTTAGGAATTGGGTCAAAATGTCTTCTGCAAGGATTTCAAGATTCTAGTTTCTGATTCTGAGCTGTGTAGTAGATCTACGAGAAGATAACATGACAGAGATAAGTAGCCAAGACTCTGGAGCCACACCGCCTGGGCTCCACCTTCTGACTCTGCAGTTGATTCGCTGTGCAACATGGACGAGTTACTCAACCTTTCTGAGCCTCGGTTCTTTACCTGTAAAGTGTGCATAATAACATCATCCCCTCATTGAATTGTTATAAAGGTTAAATGAGTCATTATTTCAAGTGCTTCATGCAATGCCTGTACATATCAAGCCCCTGTGCACATAATAATTATCATTTTTGATTAAGTGGCATTTGCTTTGGGAAAGCAGGCCTAAGGCAACTATTGTCCTGCTGTAAAATATTTTACAGTTTTGAGATGTAACTGGAAGCAGAATTCCAGCACTTGCTTCTCTAATTCTTCTGCGTCTGGGAAAGCCATATTTTTTTCCCTTCTCCTTTCCTACCTTACCTTGCCTGACACTGAATATCATCCTTGCTCTACATTAATGAATATTTTTGAAACAACGTAGATGTTAAGACCAAATAAAAAATAAGTAGCCACCCGCTTTGAATGTTGGAGATCAGGATTTGGGTTAATTCAAACATCATTCCCTTCAAACATCATTCAGATGATTTTAATAAATCTAAATGATTTTCTCGTTTCCTGTGCTCTTGACAGTCTTTAAATAAGGTTCTAGCAAATAGTGAAGAAAACCTAAAATTTCATTAGTTCACTTAATCATAATAGCCACAAAAAAGATATTTAGGACTGCAATACTATTGATAATAACAATAAACCTTGGTCATCTGATTTATGAAGATGGTGACTTTACAGATCAAAATGCAATTTGATACATTAAAGTACGCTTTAGTCTCAGTTTTTGATTTGTAAACTTACAACATTCTTCATGATTTAACAAAGGATGGCCAGGTAGAAGGCTACAAATGACTCAAAGACTGAGCACAAATCAGTCCCCAAAAGCACAAAGTAATTATTCCCCCCAAAAAAGTTACAGGGACCAATAAATAACCATTAAAATCCACTAGTAACCTGAATACAAAGCATATTGACATTAAAAATGCATTATTTTCTTTTTCCTTGAGGCTCTGGTCTCTTCAATATAGTGGATATGCATGCATATTCAATCAAAGGCATTTACATCCACTACTGACAGAAAAAACAGTAGGGAAGGATCACACGTGGTAACTTACTTTGTAGTTTATGCCATTTAATGCTTTAATGTGGTTTATTAAATTTCAATAAAGACAAGTTTTCTGACCACTCATCAAGAAATAAAAGGGAGGCAGTGGGGGACGCGAGGGGGTTTTTCTTTTTCTAAATCATAAACATACCTTTCAGTATTTTAATATTTAAAATCCACTCATTCTGAAGACATATTCTACTTCTCTCAATCATGTGTGCATTACCTAAAGGCTGGAAATAAAAGAAAAGAAACAGAACTTCAAGCGCATTTCAAAGTTTATTGTTAGTTTTATTATAGAACTTGATTAAATCTAAGGGAGCAGTAACTGTAGCTTTATTTCACATTAATGGACAAATCTGCCCTAAAAGCCCCAGCATAGGGCCGTGTATGTGGAATAGACCATTTTGACAGTCTTGAGTGCTTCATAGGTTCTGAATATTTTATGTTTTCCCCATTGGTCAATGCTTCCAGTCAAATCCAGATACAGAGTGGAACACGCAGGTTTACGGTCCAGAAGTCACACACAGATGCAAAGATACAAGGCTATAGACAGAGTAATCTTAGCTTCTAAACTTAGGTTTGTTTTTGTTCACTTAGAATCTCAAAAAGTATTTAAACAACACTGTGCAATCCTGGAAAAGTACCCGGAATCGTGAATGCCATAACTTTTAAATACTGTTTCTAAAGGCCAGTTGTTTTTCACTTAAATGAAGCTGTCTAACCCCAGATAGGAAAAGCATTTTGAGATTTCCAATGCGCTTTAAATATTTAGAGTTTCTTCACATGGCAAACTATTGAGTTAGCAAGCCTAAACCCTATGTAAAAAGACACGCAATATAGTTTGGCGATCCTAAAATAACTTCCACTCCTTCAACTGACATTGGTTAAGACATAAACTCAAACTGGGAATCGCATTCTCGTTAGTAATAGCACCAAAGAAGAAAGCAGGAAAGACTGATTAAAATCGAGCTAGAGAATTTTCTGTGCATTTAAAAAATCCATACCACATCATATCCTTTATAATCTTAAAAATGGACCTAGACTTAAGTTAAATGACTCTTTACAAACCTGAAATTTTTATAACAATAGCCTTTTATATCTTCTGTTGTTGACTTACAGAGCTGCCTCTTTTAGCTCTGCTCTCTTTTTTTTTCAGTTGTTCTAACTTGTTTGTTTTCAAAGTCCCCTTGAGAATACCCATGGTAGTAAAAGAATAAAGCAAACTACAAGACTTTATGCACTGTACAATCTCAGTTGTGTAAAAGGACAGACAGAAGACATTCTTTCAAAAGTGAGTGGCTTTTCTTTTCTTCTTTATATATTTCTGCATTTTCTAAAACTTCTAAATGTATTGGTATTACTTTTATAGTTCTAAAAGTAAGCATTATCACATACCTTTAATCTATGACATATGTAAAATCTAAAATCTCTGAAAACAGAAAGTTTTTCATAATTTTAGTACTCCTTCATTTGGCAGCACCACCTGACCTGACCTGGCAAGAAACTATGTCTAGCCTTTATCCTGACCTGACCTGGCAAGAAACTATGTCTAGCCTTTATCCTCCTTGTGAGAATTCTGATATATTTCCC
>NW_006443225.1:7651942-7663756 GCF_000325575.1 Pteropus alecto | reverse complement strand
TGATGACGGAATTCTGTCCCAGACTCCATTAGGATTTTTATGAAATTCCTAGTGTATATATCACATTACATTTCTAAAACGTGAGAAGTTCTAAATTCTGAAACATATTTCATTCTAAGCATTTTGATTGAGAAATGGGGGTCTCTAATAAAGCAAAATTTTAGTAAGCTCTTCCATGAGGCTTAAATATTATATATGAGATAATCACAATCAGTGCCATCTAGAGTTCAGACGTGACCTAAGAGACGTTTTATTCCATGATTAAATAGGTCATAACAAAGACGATAACAACAACCACTCTCTTTTTAGAGTGTTGCAATAAGTTCTATTTGCAATAGGATCCACTAACTCCTTACCTTTGAAAGTCCTTATAATTTTGAAAATGCTATGAGGACATTATCTCATCTAATGCTCACTTACATGAGATTAATCTAGGGAAGCCGGACAAGCGCTATTCCTAAGTGCTAATGTTCAGAGAGGTAAAGTGATCTATCCTGCTAATAATTAGTGAAACGCAAATTAGACAAACTCTTCTGATTCCTATAATAGTGTTTTGTTTAAAAGCATTTAAGAAAAAGCAAGTCTAAAATTTACAGCATTAAAATTAGTCATTCTCAAGAGTACCATATCTGAGACTTTGTCCCATAAGATATTCTTTGAAAACACTCTGGAAAAAGGAAAACCAACAAGAAAAATATATTTTTTAAAGTACTACAAAATATGGAAAGTAAGGATGAGTGAATAACTAAAGTTTATTGTTGTCTAAATAAAAATTTGCTCCTTCTACCAAGGAAAAAAATATATATATATGTGTATATATATATATCCATAAATATCCCAAAATGACTTCTTCAATCTATGTTATCCAAATACAGTAGCCACTGGCCACATTTGCATATTAAAATTAATATTAATTAGATTAAAATTTTAGTTCATCAGTCACAGTGGCCAAGTGGGCAACAGATTTGTGGCCAGTGGGTACTGTCTTGGGCAACACGAGTATATCGGGTTTCCATTGTCACAGACAGTTCTGTTTAAACAGTGCTGTTGTGGATTATATGCAATCTGGTGATTAAGGGTGAGGGTTAGGAAAGCAGGATGGACAGAGGAAGAAGAGAGCATCTCAGGATACATATCATTTTCAGGGAGAAGATGTAGATATTGATATACTCAAGACATTGATTTAAAAAACTATAAATACATTACATTAAGGCTAGTTAACGGAAAGGTGGAAATCAAATATATGATTCCTACTATCAAAATAATCTTCAGTCTTCTATAAAGAAGAAAAGAAAACCAATTTTGTGTCAAATAAAAAATCTGAGATCAGATGATAGAAATAAAATTATAACTCTAATTACTATATAAATTGTTAAAATAATAGTAACTGTGATTGTTTAAAAATTGATACAGCAATTATTATATTACTTTTGAGAGATACACTTTAGTGACAAATAGATGCAGAAAAATATTTAAAATTAAATGATGATAGAAGAAAAATTACAAAATAAGAAAATAATATAAATTACTTCACAATTTTTATGGCAATTATCTTTCAGACAAAATAGAAGACAAAAAGTAAATCAAAAGCAGCAAGGAACAATAATAGATACTACTAAAAGGAATAACAGGTGAAAAAGTCATAATAATCATAAATATGAATACATTTATCTATACTTGGAATTTAAAAATGCATTAATTATCACTTATGAAAAACAGATTAATGTAATTGAGTAAGATTTATAAGACAATGCTTTCAGAAACTGACACATAAAGATAAAAGAAGAAAACATCTAAAACTTTTGAATAAGATTACTTATAAGTTTAAATTAACACACGTATATAAATTTACAACAAACAAACAGAATAGATATTTGAAGTACACATGGAACATACACAAAAGTAAAAGATGAATTAACTTTTAAGGAAACCTGAATAAATGTCAAAGAATCCATAACACACGTACTATGTTAACTGCCCATATGCGAAATAATTTGAAATCAATAAAAAAGATCACTAAAAATTGCATAATCTGTAAACTAAAAGACCTATGACTAAATAAAATGTTAATAGTATGGGAAATTAGGAGCAGTTTAGACCTACATGACAACCAAAATAACTACATATCAACAATTGTGGGACTCAGCTAACAAGGGACCTATACAAAAATTATAGCTTTGAAGGGATTTATCAAAAAACAAGAAGAATTCAAAACAAATTAGAGATGTAATGAGAAAAGAGAAAGATAATAAAGCCAAAAATAAAACTAAAAAGGAAATAACAAAATTAAAGGGAGTAATCAGCAAAGTAAAAAAGTAACACTAATAAGTCAAAAGGATGAACAAACCAAACTTGATCATTTGGAAATACTGAAAGTTAGATCTACTAACTGAGATAAAAGTCCTGAATAAATGGAGAGTTGTACTCTGTTCACTGATATACAACTTAACATTGTAAGATGATAATTCTTCTCAAACACATTGATAATAAAGACTTGGGGGAAGTGACTCATCATCTGATCAGATATGAAGACATACCAAAATAAATAAATAATAAAACAAAACAAAACACCACAGTTGTAGTATTAAAAGTAGTTTGGAGCTTAATTATCTCCTAAAATCAATAGCATTGTATGAAGCTTCTTAAAAAAGAATACGAAGATTAGTCCTTTGCTTGGACCAATAAGACCTAAACCTAGAGAATATCTGTATTCAAAACTGCAGACATAATGACAAGAGGTAAAAATAAAGCAGAAAACAAACAAGCCAGTTGAGCGTGTTGACCAATTTTCACCAGATGAAGCCTTAGAAATGGAGGAGGATATACAGCAGAGTGAGACAGGCGTGGCACTAAGAATGATTTTGAGCAAAATTTGCAAATGTCATGACAGTTTTGCAATAAGTCTGGATATTTGGAATTGAGTTTGTGTGAACATTTATTGCCATACACTTAATATACTCTTGCATCAATCACAAAACTGATCTGCCTGACTGCGGCACCCCATGGTGATTAATCTTCCCAGAGCAATGAACATCAGGAGAATAAAAGTGTCTGAGAGTAAAGCTCCCATCTTTATTTCACAGTCCTCAGCTCTCTCTTGATGGGGAAAAAAAAAGAAAAGAAAAAGGAAGAAAGAGAGAGAGAGAGACAGAGAGAGAGAGAGAGAAAGAGAGAGAGAGAGAGAGAGAGAGAGAGAGAGAGAGAGAGAGAGAGAGAGAAAGAAAGAGAAAGAAAGAAAGAAAGAAAGAAAGAAAGAAAGAAAGAAAGAAAGAAAGAAAGAAAGAAAGAAAGAAAGAAAAAAAGAAAGACAAAGAAAGACAAAGAAAGAAAGAAAGGAGGAGAGAGTATAGTCATTGTTACTGAATATCAGGGAGATTTTTTAAAATAAATACAACAAGAACTTGAACATTAATATGTACGTAGGCTGCACAGAAACTAGTACAAAATGTTGAAGACGAAGGAGACTTAATGACAACGACAGGAAATGGAAAAGGACTGGATGAAGAGCAGAGTTACAGATGATGACCTAGGACAGGAGAGGGAAACTTAGTTTCTAAGACTGAGTGAAAGTGACATACTTGTCAATCGATTGGCTAAATTGATTCCTCCCACATCTACTGACAAAATTGCTGCCTTGTCAGCTGCAAATTTCGTCTGAATCTTGACCAGCTTTTCATCCTTAGTGAAGGTTGGACAAGGATCCTTTGATTGACAGTAATTTCTGAACAAGAGCAAAGAACTCATAATTCACACCTGAAGGGTACCTTTATTTTGGGTTGGATTTCCTTTTAGTATTTATCTTCTGGGTCCTTTCAGTGTTCACTATGGAAAGTAAATAAAAAGACTCTGACAAATCAATATTAGAGATAATGATGGTTTCTTAATTCAAGAACTGCCCTGACCTTGGAATTGCATAAAGCGGTATATAAAATGCACATTTTTAGTAAGAGCAGAGCATCCAACCTCTGTTACAAAGAGGAAGGCAGATTCAATGAAAAAGTTGGTCCTGAATGTCTTTCCAATAAAAGCAACATCCAAATGCAAGAGGAAAAAAACATTTATCTTCATATTTATACATGCTTCCCAAAAGATAAGTAGAACAACAAAAACAATAATAAACTGTTACTGGAACAATAGTTAATTCAATGCAGTCAAGCAAAATGCTTCCCCAATAAAGTAAAATGCTTCTCCAATACAACCACATGCTCATAACTTAACAGCAAACAAACAAAACCGCTTTTGCGTTGACGGCACCTCACGTTCAGTGGCAAAGGCTGTTCTATGCAAACGAACTGAGGAAACCGAAAAGCGAACATCTTTGATAACATCTGCCTGCAAATGTTCAGAACACTCAGCGTTGGAATCCACGTGGCTAAGTACAAATGTTAATGATCCGGCACTAGATTGGATGAAGTAGCGAGACTGCCAAGTCTGACACCAAGAGTTAACTCGAGGGGGAACAATCTGTGTGCCGGAAACATTTTTTGCTCGGTATGAATGCTAAAATGCAGAGACACTTGAAGAAAATCTATTCATTAGCCAAAATGATGCTGGTATTTTTAATTTGCTTCTTTGCTTCCAGGCTCGAACACCTGCTAAGTTGATCTTTTTAAGAACTGAAGCATGGGCTGGCTGGGATCAGGATTATACTAGGAGAGAATCTGCAGCGACATGGTAATTGCCCTAGGCACTTCCCTTACAAGGAAGTGTGGCACTTCCTTTACAAGTCACACTTAACAGAGCCTTTTTTGCAGTTGTGAAAAGGAGCCATATTTCATATCCAGAGGACCTGGGCTCCCACCCCTTAGGTGCATCAGCCACCAGCTGCGTAAATGTGGACCAGAGCCAGGATCATCATTTCCTTTTCACTTGAGATCACATCACTCTCTCCTGTTTAAAATGTCTCCAGAGCTATCTAGAGAGCCTTGGAGAAAGCCTACCACCCTTCTCGTTAACTTCGCCTCAGAGACCCTGCCTGGCCTTACCGACCTCTCTGGTCTAAACTTGCTTATTGTCAATGCTCTACTGCACCCTGCTTTAGCTCGCCGGGGTCCGCGACTTTGGGCTAGCAGCACTCTTGAACACAAATACTGGCATTTTCATGGTGGCACTCCTGACACTGGCCTCAAGAGTGCTTTTGATAAGTGGAAGCCAGGGAGACATAATATCGTAGGTGACTTGAGGTGATTCTGGGTGACACACTAATTTGTGAGCTCAGAGACTCACTGGTGTCCCCACGAGCCATGGAGAGGTGGGAAGTGGGGACTCATAGCAACTGTAATCAGGCATAAATGTAAATGTTACCCTATTTGCGAACACGACTTGTGTTTGATTTTAGCACACTGCTTCCCTATACAAAGTATAGTTACAGGAAAACAAAAATTGATTACATCCTTTCCTCTGTACAAGGACAAGATCGTTATCTGTAGAAAGACATACATATGGCCTGTGACTTACAAAGGTTCGACTTAACGATTTTTCAACTTTATGATGGCATGAAAATGAAACACATTCAGTAGAAACCATACTTCAAATTTTGAGTTTAGACCTTTTCCACGGCTAATTTTATGTGGTGTGATGCTCTCTCACGATGCTGGGTGGTGGCAGCAGCTGCAGGCCCCTCACCCTGGCCGTCAGTCACGGGATCGTGAGGGTAAACAACCGGTACTCTACCATGCACGGTGTGGCCAGCGTTTTTTGGATATTGTGTTTTGTTTTTGCATCCCATCGTGTCTACAAAATGCCCGCCTGCGTCTCCTGCTTCTAGCTGGGAGAAGAGTATGGTGATAACCCTTGAGATGAAACTCAAAGAACTGACCAACAGCAGGCGAATGTAAGTGCTCTGAGCACACTGAAGAGAAGCAAGGCTGAAGCTATGACGTCCGGAAGGTTAGGTGGGCTACATGTAATTTGACGTCTGACATTTCCAACTCGTGATGGGTTTATTGGGATGTAACCCCATCGTAAGCTGAGGAGCATCTGTACAAGAGAAATGTTAAAGTTGCTGAAAGATGCCCAGAGAAGGGGGTTGAAAGGAAATGGGGACTGGGGGGTGGGGATGACAGAGCAGCAGAAAAAAGGAGCACAGAGCCAGGTACGGCCACGGCTCCCACAAGATGCACCGAATTCTCTCTACCACACACCTGCCCATGGAATCCACAATATATTTTCGAATAAGGGGGATTTCTATTATAAAAATAATTAATATGTGTTTTTAAGAGAAAATTTGGAAAATCAGAAATATAGAAAGAGATAAAATATAATCACCCAAGGTCCAAGCAGAGTAAACCGAATAATGTCAAACCTCCATGATTTTTTTCCACATGTAGTTTTTAAGAGTTATTTTAAGTTTTTACATAGCTGACAATTTGCTCCTTGTACAGCAGTTTCCTAAGCCATCATAAATTTTTCCTAAACTTCAATTTAAATAATTTTACATTAACTCCATTGAAAGAGGGACCATCATATAATTACCTAAGTTCCATACTTAGATATTAAAGTCCTTTCCAGTTCTTGATAGATAGATAGATAGATAGATAGATAGATAGATAATTCGCCGTGCAAATTACTTTTCGTCATCATACTCTTCTAAGTTCACACATTCTAAACACAACCCGAGAACCCCCAAAATGTTGTCTTTACTGCTCTCCCTGGTCCCTATAACTTAGAATTTCGCAGATCCTTCCGTGCCTGGGGAGACAGGAGGACTTGCCCCGAAGAGTCGATAGTCATTTTAAGTCATTGCTAGAAGTGACAGAAAAGCACTGCCCTGTCCTCAGCCAACGCTTCAGAATGTCCACATTCGCAGCTGAAACGGAGGCTCTGGGTAAATAAAATACCTCCATGTTCTGCTACCTGTTTCTATCTGTAAGCATGGGAGAGTTTATTTTGCAAAGCAAATTTAACTTTTCTTTCTTTTAACTGATAGTGTGAAAGCTTTCTTTCCACTCAGGAGAAGCTGTATGATGATTCCTCGAGGAACATTCAGGTCAGTGACTCATACCTATTTTCCTGTTTCAGTGGTTATTTTGCATGATATTGTAAGACACTAAAGGTCTCATGGTTTTTCATATGCTTTTGGCCTCTCTATGCCAAAAGAAACCTATTCTACTTCTGTTCATACTAATAATTTTAAAAACTTCACACCTAATAATAGGAATTTATAATCATACACCTCTCCTCTTTAACTCATTTGCCTCTATTTTAAACTCATGAAATGAAATAAAGTAATTAGGAGAACAATGTATTGAACAATCTAAAACAATCTTTCATTTACTTTGGCATGTTTTACTTAGATTTTTAAAAACTTAACTCAGTTTAATATTCAGCCCTCTTTTTGATGTGTCCCAAACATCAAAATTCCATTATTTTTTCACTTTGCAGGGATCTTAATTCCTTACCTCTGTTTGTCCAAAGTCTGGTACTTTTGAGAAACTCGAAAAATGCTAAGTGCCAAGTCAAATCGCATCTGTTCAGTAGCCTGTGACATCACCACTCACTCCACAACAAGGCAGATTTCCGATTTTACACTATTTGTATGAAAAGCTATTTGACATTTGAATCGCTATTTTAGGAAATTGGTCAACACGTAAGGACTCCTAATTAAGTAAACAAAACTAATATTTCTGAGAAAGACAGTCCCCAGTTTCCGTGTTACTATAATTGTTTCATTGTGTATTTAACAACTAATAACAAAAAGGATGAAGATCAGAGTCTCTTGATAGTTAAGGAAAATTTCTGCGTTAAGCTGGCGCTCACAGCTGTTTGACAACCACTTATCTGACAGTAAGGAATGCAATAGCTTTATTCTGCTTCATCCGAAATCTCCATATGAAATACTAGTTAAATAAATAAAAGATGTCTGTATAGTTTAGACTTTTCTCAGAAAATACCTCATTGTAAAATTCTGAGCCCTGAATTCAACTCCTCTCATAAGCAAGAAAAACGTCACCTGATTGCCTTAATTAGAATACAGCCGATAAGATTTGCCACACAAAGTGAAAGAAGACTTTTAAAGAATTCTTTGGCACTTTAAAAATCTCCATTTATCAGTGAGGATGAGGAAATACCGGCTTTTCCACACGCACTCCGGTGGATCTGTGAGATACAAAATATCTAAAGAGCAAGTTGATAATCTGTTGCACTATAGTTTTAAAATGTTCATACACGCTGACCCAGCAATTTCCCCTTAGGAATTTATCTTGAAGAAAAAAAAATTAAAGGAAAACAAAGATTTATATCTAGAAATATTTTTTTCAATGTTTCTTTATGATAGTAGAATACTGGGCATAAAATAGAGGATGATTGCATATGTTAAAGAATGACAATACGTTCACATGAATGAATACTGTGTAGAATATTTAATGACAAGGGAAAGTAATATCATTATATTTTTGAACAAAGAAGACCTACAGAGCAGTTTCAAAGTATGATATAAAGTTTTGAAAACTTCTATTTGCTTCGATGTATATCTTAGAAAAATTCCTGAAATCCTCTACGTCAAAATGTCATTATCAACAGAGAGGTGATTTTAATAGTTTAAACATTTTTTTTCTTTCAACATTTCTAATGGATATATACTACTTTGTAATTTTTTATAACACTACGTATTAATTTCTAAGCATGTTAAGGGAGTTAAAACAGGTGAACTTTATTTCGGGGCCACTTATATGTACTTACTTACACTGACACAACTAATTGAAATTCAGCATAATTGGTTTTAGCAACAACACCCTTTCATGGAGTTTGTATAGGATTAAAATTATTTTTTGGCTTTATATGTCTAGTTAAATTGACTTTTTATTTTTTTATATGATCCATCTGTACAGTAATCTAATCCCCACACCCCTCACATTGTAACTCTGTCAGCAGGTGGTTTTTGGTAAGGGTACAAAAACAGGAAGCTTGTGTTGAAGAGGTTTTACTGTGTCCGCAACCTTTAGTTGTCAGACCCTGATGCTGCTGTGAATCAGAAACTAGTTATTAGGCCCTGGGAGAAATTGCGTTTAACCATCAGGAAGCCTTGCTCTGAGTTTCCTCATCCTTCCAATAGTTGGAGGTAGCCACGAAAGACAGCGAAGGCGAGAGACAAATTCAGAGTCTGAATCATTTTACCTCAGTAGCTAGAGGAGTTAGGGATGCCTGGAGATTTCTCGATTTATCAGAAATCTCCACTTTATTGTCACCCCCTTTACCTCTCTGTCCCCGCCCTCCATCAGAGCTCCGTCTCTTCAAGCTCTCTTTTGGCTATGGCCTGCTATTGGGAAAGGAGCATATCATGATGCATAAGAATAATTCATGTGTTTCAAAGCTCCTTCCGTGTTAATGGGTCCTCTGTAAAAATTGGAGCAGAGAGAGGTGTTCGATGGTCAGCTCACTTATTTTTTAACCATAGGACTTCTAAGTTCCTTAATACATGTGTGTAGTTCATTTTCAAGAAAGGCATATAGACTGAATGCTTCTCAAAATTATCCTGAAACCTTTTAATGATAAAACATATCTTGGACTCATGCTTTTCAGAAGACTTTTTTTTTTTTAAAAAAACCCTAGCCTAAATCCAGTGGTATTTACTTTTAGGTAACGTTTGAAGATTACGTGAAGGAATGATTTGATCCTGATTTATTTTCTTCCATTACCTGTATCAGGTGTAGGTGCAGAGACCTGGGGAAGAAGTGGTCCTTTCCTGAAATTTCCCTCAAATTATACCTCATTGCGTCTCTACCTTAAGATAAATTCTAGTTCTGATAAAGCGGAGCACTCTTACTACCCAGCAGGACCGACTTAGGGCTGAAAAGCTTGTGGCCACATTTCCAGCTACCTCCAATGTCACTGTACCCAGGAATTGTCCCCTGAGTGCCCCTCTCAGGGAAGCAGAGGCCCCGTCTTTTGCATCCTCATCCCACCTGTTGCGCATCACTGTCTTCCTTGTTTCATCATCCCCTTTCTCTCACCTTGTGAAATTAGAGAACACGGCGCTTGGCTGACTCACCTGAGTAGCACCCACGGCATCCTGCAACATGTGACTTACATCTTGCATTCCTCATAAGCATTGTTGAACAAATAAAAAATAAGAACAAGTAAAAAATAAGAACAAATAAAGTTGAGACGTGCGTGGCTTAATAATAACAGGGACAAAGCCCATCTTAATTTTGAGACTCAGTTCAAAGGTCACTTGCTGAAGGACAACTACTCTGACTTTCTTAAGAAGAGTAAATCTCTTCTATTATGTCAACACGAGTCTCTGACTACTTATCCAGGCTATAATTATTTATTTTATGTGCATTTCCTTCATTAGATCTTGTTCTATTCACTTTGGTATGCTCAGCATCCCGCTCACACAGACGACGAGCTCCCCAAGGACAGCGTATCTCTTGCACTGGTATCTGTATCACCAGAACTCAGTGTAAACTCTGGCACCTGATGAGTCCTCAATAAAGATATGTTGGACACATGGACCGAAGGCTGAAAATCAAAGCCACAAAAGGCTGACAAGATATTAAGGGACTAATGCTATGCTCTTGCTTGACGTCCATATTCATTAAAGACTTAAGTTTCAAAAACCACAACAGGGAGAAGCTATAGATATTTCTGCCAAGGAAGTTTCTGACTCTTCTTAATCCAATTAATTTAATTAAATTTAATGTCAAATGAAATTTAAAGTAATAAACCGAAAATTTGGGACTTGCTTTGAAAAAATCCTCATCATCTTATAAAGAAAAAGTGTAACAGATATCTACCTTTTCATTTCAAATTTTAAAAATTCCAGTTTTAAAAATGGTTTGTTTCATTGGACATGGCTTAAGAAATCACTATAAAATGTAAACAAAGTTGCCCAAATCTGAGAAGATGATATTTAATGCAACTTTGCCTGTCTTTTTTTTTCTAGTAAGTTAAGAGATGGATACATGGGATTGTAGTTTGTTTTACTAATATCTGTAACCACTTTGTCATTTGCATCTTTATGGACTTTCCTTTTTTAGAGCAGCCAATTGACAGGAAAGTAGAGCTCCCATATGTTCCTTACCCCGACATGTGCACAGCCTCCCCCTTACTAAAATCCCCTACCAGAGAGGGACTTTTGTTACAATTGATAAAACTAATTTTTCCCTTTCTTATCCAAATTCTGTGAGCTGATCATTCCTGTTTCTCTCCACTGCCTATCAAGAGACTGTCAATTACCTGAGTAAATAATCTGAATATTTAGTAGGAATTGATGTTTCTGCTGAGATGGCCCTCAAACTTGTGATTTGAAATTTAGCAGGAAACGCCCTTACATGACACTACATTTTAATTATATTGACTAAAATAATTAAAATTTTATTTGAATAAAGATGCGACCAAAATAGTTAAATTACTTTTAAAAGGGCCACAGCATTTGTTAAACTTTCACAAATATAAAATGCTCTGTCAAAATAATTAATAAAGGATTATTCCATTTGGGAATGAGAGGGTGACAAACTACTCCGAGTGGTTAGTGGGCTGTCACATGACTCAGAATGAGATGGATTCACTTCTCAGTTTCGGATGTGCCAAGTCACTAGAGGACACATCAGGGCTTGGGTGTAATGAATACTGCTGAGTACTGATCAAATATAAAAGCACCTTTTGGGGATCAATAGGACTGAGGTAGCGTGAAATGCATGGTGATTTTCTAAATGACAAGTCAGATTCCAAGGGACAAAATAGTCTCCCGTTCTTAGACTCATTACTGCATGCTCAGGTTGAGAGATAAGCAAATGTTTAGATCAAATATAAAATCTATAATCAAAATTCAATTTGCATGGTTCATCCCAGGGTTTAAACTGAGATGCATTC
>NW_006443225.1:7605669-7651913 GCF_000325575.1 Pteropus alecto | reverse complement strand
GAGCATGAAAAAAGATAATGTGCTATATTACGACAGACAGCAAATATCATGCTAATGTATAGTTTTTGTCACAGATTAATTTGACGCATAAACCTTTAGGTCACATCAATATGGGAGAGAGTTTTCTGGGTCACAAATCTAAAAGCAGTCTACTGTCCTCTTTGCTAACATAGAAGTAGTTCATTAAAATGATTGTCTAGTTGTCAGGAAATAATTTCCCTGTTTCTTGAAGTTCCTCCAAGTGATAAAAGAGCTCTTAGGCTAAGTTCTTCCTTGACTGGAAAGGCAGCATTCCGCTGGGAAATTAAATAAAACCACTTCTTCAGGGATTTCTAGTCTCTGATGATTTCAGGCTTGTAAAGAAGCACTATAATATCCTACTTTCCCTTAGTATTTTTACATCAGAGATCTTCTTTGTGCATTTCTATGGGTTATTTTGAGTGAACTGGCTATTTTTTAGGGATGAGCAAATTGAGAGAACTATTAAGAGGAATGATCAAATTAGAAGCTTTTTGAGGATAAACCCATGTAATCATGGTTCTCCATTAGTTTCCTACTACTTATTTTATTTCTTTTGCTAAAAATGAGTCTCTCACATATAGTTAAAGATCTAAAGGGTTATGACATGGGATAACTACAAGTCAGTTATAGTTTAATTTGGTGGATACAGTTCTTAGAGCAAGTTAATTAACTTTTTCCTTTTTTATGTGCCTTTCTTTGGGTTGGTCTTAGAATATCTCAAGCAGATAATTAAGCATTCTCTAAGGCACTTTTATAGTGCTTGTTACCATCGATTGCTTACAAGACTTAGCAGAAAATAAATCACCTTTCTTTAGGTTACCTGAAAACATAAAAAAATTCTTTGTTATTTTGGAATATAAGAAAATCAATTGCTATAGCAATAATGCTTTTCAAATACAAGCACTGGATAAGAACACAAAGATGTAATTTGTTTCTTTCTGTGATAGTTTAATCTATTTGTTAAAAGAAACTTCTACCTGAAATTATCATTGTTTCTCCACAAATCACCTATCTGATTTCACAATTTCAAATACAATATTGGTTTATTGTAGGTCATGTATCTTAGTCAATTTAATACGAATCAGTTCAGGCAGAGCTCTGGGCAAATGGAATAATATGGTTTACAGAAAGAAAATGCTATTAATATTTTTATTTTGAACACAAGCTGTATTTAACTACAAAAGTGGAGATGTAAGTGAAAAAAATCAGGTGCATTTTTAGTTCTTTATGTTAAAAATACATTTAGGGAATTTAGTTTTCATGTTTTTAGAACCTTCACTCAAAAACTACAGCCTGATTAATGCCTAGAATTAAAGTAACCCAACCAAAAATCACTCTGATTCAGATCGTCTTCGGATGTGACATAAGAAAACTCACCTGATTTAAGGAAGAATGATTTCCAAGTAACATTAATATAAAACGCAAAATCACGAACATATCTGTAAACTGTTGAGTCCTATCTCCCTCTTTCAAACAAAACCTTTCTCCTAAATCACACTGCTGTGCCATTTCTCAGTAAACACGCTTTATGCCACCTAAACTTGTTTTGCGCCCTGTGCCTGCGATGTTTGCCTATCTCTCCAGTATCTACAAGAACCTCATGTATTATTCAATATCCACATGGACCTCCATCCCTTCCATAATTCTTTCCCTGTTCCCCCTTTCCAAAAAGAGCCCCCCATTTATACTAGCAAAAGGAAGAAGGGCATTTACATACTTTACAGATTATAATCAAAATGGCTGAGAAATGTACAAAATCATCAACAAACACCTCATCTGTGACATAAACTATAATAAAAATGAAAGGTGCTGGAAAAGTAGACTCTGGATATAGTTAATACTAGAATATTGTACTTGATTTTTATATAACATTAATCACTACGTTACAAAATAAAAACATGTCTAGCCATGATGTTCAGTCCAGTATGACCATATAAAGTTGATGGTAATAATGTTAATAATAAAGATTAAAAAATACCATGGGGAGGTGAAAAAGAGAAAGGAATAAAGAAGTATAGACTGGTAGTTCCAAAATAGTCATGGGATATAAAGTACAACATAAGGAATAGAGTCAATAATATTATAAAACTATGTATGGTGTCAGATGCATACTAGATTTATCTGGGTGACCACTTCAAGTCACATAAATGTCTAATCACCACGTTGTACACCTAAAACTATATAAAATTGTGTGCCAATTGTAACTGAAAAATAAATTAAAAATAATGAAATAAAATGAATTGCCAACCCATGCCACCAAAGAGATACCATTTGTTTGTTGTTATTATATCCAGACTTTTCTAATAACTCATTCTCTCTCTCTCTCTCTCTCACACACACACACACACATGCGTGCATGCGTGCACATGCACACATACACACACATACTCCTATTATGTCAAGTTTCACAAGCATAAGAGTAAGAAGTAGATGATATTTCTAAATAATTCCTAATTCACAGAAAAATGGTCTGGGATCTAGAGAGGTTAGATGAGATTCAACTCAAAATCTGTGATATTCAAAACACTCAATCCTCACAACTACACTACATATAAACACTACACAACATGTGGTTGACTGGAAAGTGTTCTGGTAAACGCCCTTGTCAGTCTCCAAATTTCCACTCCAATAATATTTCCACATCATTAATGCTAAAATACTACTTGCCTATAACTTGTCTCTTAATATTCCCAGCTTCTCCATGTTATCTGTAACTGAAAGCAGGTAACACTTTATACATCATAGCTAAACAATGACTACTGGAAAGTGTCCTCGGCCAAAAGGAACAATCAGAGATTTCATGAAATACGGTTCTTTTTAGCTATGTCCCCATCCTGTGAAGGCTTTGTGGGACCAGTTGAAGAAGTATTTATCGAGCTTCATTGAAACCAGTTTGCTGAAAATAACTAGAAGAGTTGAATCATTGTCCATTTTCCTTTGACTATTCTTATCAAATCTTCAGAGTTCCTGTCATGAACAGCAGAATTGTTGCTAATAGTCATATAACATATTTTGTTAAGAAGTGATTATATCCTGGAACAAAGCATCATAAAAGCAGTAGCAATGAATAATTTTTTTCCACCCTCTCCATTCCGCAATTTAAATGGCAAAATATCTGGAAAATAAATTGAAGCTTCATTTAAAGTGCTTTGACAATGACATACTGTATTTGCTTCATTGACAATGTAACTTGCTCTATTTACACATTATGTAGAAAAGTCCATTAAAGCAGAAGTAATATAATTAAAAAGAAAATCATGCTGTAGTTTAAAATAAAGCAATATATTCTGAATATGGTCTGCATTGAAGTCAGGAATTTTAGAGAAAGGAGGATTAAGAAAAAGCAGTGTTTTTATTAATCTTGAATAGGATTCAGTTGGCTTAATTTATAAGACCAAAATCAAAAACATCTAAGTGCAAATTTAAGTACAAAAAGATACTTCCAAGATGTATTAATATTTGTTTCAGGTTTTGGTCATTGCTGATTTACTCAATGACAAGTCAATAATTTATTATTAACATATGATGAAATACACAAGTTCCTACTATGTCTAATTTTGATGAAGAAAAGAATAACAAAAAACAAAATCACATAAGGTTTTCTGTATACATTTTTATCAATAAATTAGTGATTTCTAAGTTTGTTTGCATAAAAATAATTATAAATTATTACTATTTCATAAGATATTATACCATCTCCTGTTTTAGTGTTGTTTAAAGTAAGTATACTAAAGTCAAAGAAAGTGATTCCTATGCTCTGACATATTTTTATTTAATAAAATGTACATTTATTCTGAGACTACATATTTTATTTCATTAAGAAAATGAGACAGAACTTCTTAAACAGTCTTGATTTAAAATTTATGGACCCCAGATCTCTACTCTTGAAACAACAATAAGCTGAACATCTAAAACTCAATAAAAAACACTCAAACTGTACGTCACCACATTTGAGCGTGGGATCTGCGCAGAAGAGCTACCACAGGTCAGAACCCTGGGTGTCTGGCAGTGGCTGGGAGAAATAAAGAAGCTGCCTCTTGCAGCCACTGGAGCACCTTGCAGGAGGAGGGGAAGGAGAGAAGGTGCGGTGAACTCCCTGAACAGCCCTGCCAGGGAAAGCTGTGAGCTCCCCGTGGTAGGGCCCAGTCATCAGAGCAGAAGGCAGAGAAGCTGGATGGCAGAAGAATAGCAGTTGATTTTTACCAGCCACGGTTGCAAAACCTAAGCTAAGCCACAGCTCCCAACCCCTAAACCAAAAGGCCCTCCCCGCATACCCTCCTTGACCAATCACCACCAGAGCCCCAAGGGAATCTGAGCAAATGCTACAGAAACTGTCACTAACACTGACAGGAACTGAGACTGAGGGTAGCGAGCTTGATTAAACATCAATAAGGGGAAAAAAAAGACATTATTAAGGTTTTATATAAAGCAGAGATCCAAGAGCCTTAGACGCCACCTACTGGAAACCAAAAGAAAAACACCTTCTTTGCAACAGGCTAGAGGCTAAGGACCATTACATAATAAATCTTCTTTCTGGGGAAAAAAAAGCGGAACACACTTAATGCTCAGGCAGAGAAACAGTCCATTAAACACCATGAACAATCAAGGTGACAAGGCAGCTCAGAAAGAAAGAGAAAAATCTCCAGAAAAGAAGCTTACAGACATAGAAATATGTGACTTAAATGACAGAAAATTCGGGGTGGTACTTCTGAAAAACTCAGTGAGATCCAAAATGAATCATGTCAACAATTTCGGGAATTGAAAAAACAACTAGATGAGTCGAATGAGTTCTTTAGCAGAATGAGTTCTTTGAGAACTATTCAGTTCTCAAAAAGAACTGAATAGACCTTCTGGAGATAAAGAACACACTGCAAGAGTTGAAAAATGAAATAACAGGCTTGGGAAATAGAGTCGGCCAAATGGAGAAAAGAATCAGTGATATCGAAGACATAAATCTAGAAATAAACCAGAAGGACGAAGGGAGAAACCAAAGAATGAAAAATAATGAAAGAGAAATACAAGAACTAGCTAATACCATCAGGAAAAGAACCATAAGAATAATGGGAATTCTCAAAGGGGAGGAAAAGGAGCAGGCATTAGAAAGCACTTTCAGACAAATAGTTGATGAGAATTTCCCAAATCTAAGGAATGAGCTGGAGCTTGGAATTCAAGAAGTCAATAGGACACCTAATTATCTCAACCCAAAAAAGCCTTCACCAAGACAAATTGTATTAAAATTATCAAAAATCAACAACAAAGACAGAATTCTCAGGGCAGCCAGGGAAAAAAACAGTAACTTATAAAGGTAAACCCATTAGATTGTCCTTGGACTTCTCAGCACAAACCTTACAAGCCAGAAAGGAATAGATTCAAATATTTAAACTATTAAGTGAAAGGAACTACGAAGAGGAGGCAATACTTCCCAACTCATTTTATGAGGCCAATATTACTCTGATACCAAAACCTAGTAAAGATAACACACACAAAAAGAAAACTACAGACCAACATCTCTCATGAACACAGATGCAAAACTCCTAGATAAGATACTAGCGAACCGAATACAGCAACATATTAAAAAGATGATACACCACGATCAAGTGTTCTTCATCCCAGGGGCATAGGGATGGTTCATCATACGCAAATCGAATAATGTGATACACCATATAAACAAATTCAAAAATAAGAATCATATGATCATATCAATAGATGCAGAAAAAGCCTTCGAACAGATACGGCATCCATTTATGATCAAAACACTTAACAAAATCGCTATAGAAGGAAAGTTTCTTAACATAATAAAGGTAAACACTCAGACAACATTATACTTAATGGTGAAAACCTAAAAACCTTCCCTCTGAGATCAGGAACAAGGCAAGGCTGTCCACTATCGCCACTGTTATTCAATATACCATTGGAGGGCCTAGCGAGTGCAATCAGGCAAGAGAATGATATAAAAGGCATTTGAATAGGAAATGAAAAAGCCAAACTGTCACCATTTGCAGATGACATGGTTCTCTATAGAGAAAACCCTAAAGACTCCATGAGAACACTACTAGAATCAATGAGCAAATACAGTAAAGTCTCTGGATACAAAATCAATGTTCAAAAATCCATAGCTTTCCTATACTCTAATAACAAAGTGTCAGAAAAAGAAGTGGAAAAAATAATTCCTTTTGCAATTGCAACTAAAAGAACAAAATACCTAGGAATAAATCTAACAAAATATGTGAAGGACCTATATAATGAAGATACAAAGAAATGGAAAGATATTCCGTGTTCTTGGATTGGAAGAATCAACATAGTTAAAATGACCATGTTACCTAAAGCATTATACTGATTTAATGCAATCCCCATCAAAATCCCATCGGCGTTTTGTAAAGAAATAGAACAAAAAATCATCAGATTTGTATGGAAGCACAAAAGACCTCAAATTTGCCAAAGTTATCCTGAGAAAAAAGAATGAGTCTGGAGGTATCACTCTGCCCAACTTCAAATTATACTACAAAGCGACAGTAATAAAAACAGCATGGTATTGGCAGCAAAACAGACACACAGACCAATGGAACAGAATCGAGAGTCCAGAAGTAAACCCCTATTTATATGGGCAAATAACTTTCGACAAAAATGCCTAAAACATTCAGTGGAGAAAGGAAAGCCTCTCCAATAAATGGTGCTGAAAGCCACCTGCAAAAGAATGAAACTACACCTTTGTCTATAACCACACACAAAATTAATTCAAAATGGATTAAGAACCTGAATATAAGACCTGAAACAATAAAATGCATAGAAGAAAACATGGGAAGTAAATTCAAGGACCTTGGACTTAAAGAGGATTTTATGAATTTGACCTCAAAGGCAAGGGACATAAAAGCAAAAATAAATGAATAAGATTACACCAAACTAAAAAGCTTCTGCTTAGCAAAAGAAACTGTCAACAAGGTAAAGAGACGACCATCCAAATGGGAAAATATATTTGCAAGCAACATCTCTGATAAGGGCCTAATATCCAAAATATACAAAGAACTCATACGACTCAATAACAACAAAAAACAAATGATCCAATCAAAAAATGGGCAGAGGACCTGAACAGACACTTCTCCCTAGAGGACATACAAATGGCCAACAAATAAACGAAAAGATGCTCAATATCGCTAGCTATTAGGGAAATGCAAACCAAAACCACAATGAGATACCATCTCACACCTGTTAGAATAGCTATAATCAATAGGACAAGTAATAACAAATGTTGGTGAGGATGTGCAGAAATAGAAACTTTCACACACTGCTGGTGAGACTATAAATTGGTACAGCCACTTTGGAAAACAGTATGGAGGTTCCTCAAAAAACTAAGAATTGATCTACCATATAATCCAGCAATCCCTCTATTGGGTATTTACCCAAAGACTGGAAAACTCATATCCAAAAAGATACTTGTACACCGATGTTCATAGTAGCATTATTCACAGTGGCCAGGACATGGAAGCAACCGAAATGTCCTACCATAGATGAGTGGCTAAAGAAGCTGTGGTACATATATACAATGGGATATTATTCAGCCATAAGACGAGATGAAATATTGCCATTTGAGACAACATGGATGGACCTCGAAATAATCATATTCAGTGAAATAAGCCAGATAGAAAAGGTTGAAAATTACATGGTATCACTTATATGTGGGATATAAACCTAAAAGCAACAAACAAACAGAGACTCATGGACATGGACAATGGACTAGTGGTTATCAAGAGGGGAGAGGGGAGTGGGGAATGGAAAAAATTTAAAAATTAAATGTTAAAAAAAAGTAAAAATAAAATAAAATTTGATCAGTTGGAAAAAAATAAAATAAAATTTATACTTTACTTTTCTCTTTTAATATGTTTAGGAATTTTTTAAAAATCATGTCCTAATTAGTAGTTGATAGTTGGGCAACTGAGGGTATCGTTTAATTAACTATATAGATGTCTAACCAATGTACTGTATACTTGAAACTAACTTAAGTAAATATTTTTTTAAATCACATTTTAGTTTAAGCTTCAATTTATTTAACTCTTGTTGACTAAAATTTAATTGGTGGAACCCCGTTTTAAAATGATACTTTGGAATTTACTGATCTGTGAACATTCTATATTTGAAAAACACTCATACATTTAAAACTGAAATAATCGTATCCTTGTTCAGCAAAGCTGAATGATAGAAATATTTTAGAACTTCTAAACTAGAAAAAATAGTCGAGGCCATATTTTTTATAGTTTAATTCTTTATAGGACTAATTTTTAAGAGTAAGAATAAGAGGGTCATTCAAAACAACTTTACTAGAATATTTGCTAACATAGAAAAAAAATATTTCACACCATATTTTGTTTTGAATATATGTATATGAAATGCACAACATCCTTTCAAAGAAACTAATTGCTCATCAACTTCCATGAAACAGTAACATACGCACTTCTTTCTAATTCCAAATGTTAAATACATTTTTTATCTTTAACATAGCTTATGAAAACTTCTCATTCTTCTTGCCTTTGCATTGTGAAATGAAATTCTTTTGAAAACTTTCAAGGTTTTTGTTGAAAGGAAAATGGAGAGCTTTGCTCCAAAATTACAAAAACATTTTTATTTTTATGTTTATAAACACTAGTTAGTCAAATAGAACGATTTCTCAATTCAATGGATTTTTTTTATTTCACATTATCTACTTCCTTTTCACAATTTTGTATACACACCAAATCTACTGAATCAGAATTCTGGGCATGGCACTGAGCCACCTGTAGAATATTAGAGGAGTTCCCATTAAAACTAGGAACAAAATTTGGAGAATGGCTATTGCCATAATTATTTATCATCATTTTGGAAGTTCTTGCCAATGTTTCAAGATATGTAACAGAAATAGAGATCAAGTTTTTTAAAAGGAAATGAGAAAGTGTGTAAGACAACTGACTGAGAAACTACTTCAGTTAAGAAGATGTCAGTAAAGTATCACATAAAAGATGGATGCATAAATAACCAAACAACATTTCCTACTAGAGTTATACTGGAAGAATGACTTGAGTCCCAAAAGTAATAAAAATATAAAATACTAAAAATTACTGTAAAAGAAATGTGTTTGATGTACATTTTTTAAAAAGTATGACTTTAATAAGATACTGAAGATCTGAACAGAATATAGACCCAAGCTCATAAATAAAATGGTGGAATATTACAAGTCGACCAAATCTTCCAAAGTTAGCATAATGTTTTAACAATATCCTGAACAAAAGTAAATTAGTTGTTTGAAATTTTGACTAAACAAAGCTAGGAGAACAAATAAGTAAGAATAGCTAAGAAAATGTTTGAAGTGACAATTGCTAAATATATATTTATTATTCTATCGAGGTAGGAAAAAAACTACAAAGTGTGAGACTAGGGTAAAAACTAAAGAACAAACCAAAGAATGATAGCAAAATATTTCACAAGAAGTCTCTCCAAACATTCAAGATAGATCTTGCTAGAACAGTCCACCCTCATATATCCTGGTTGAACATCATTTCTGGAGAGAACAACAAAATAGAACTGATAATCCTTAAAAATATTCTAAACTGTAAAAGAACATAACATAAAATTTTATATAATTTTCAATATGATGTCAAATTATTTTTAAAATCAGTAAAATAACTATTTAAAAAAAAATCTCAAGTTGGATATTTCTGTTTTCAGCATAGTCTAAAAACCCTCCTATAAATAAAAATAGCGTTACTAGTGAAAGTTAAAATTTTTTAAAACCCTAGAATGAAATAGAGAAGAATATAACTGATCTTGGGAATGGAAAACTATCTAAGCATATGAGCAATAAAAATGTTATCCTAGATGCTTAACCGCATAACCTGTAAAATTCCAATACATCAAAAACATAAAAATACTTGAATGTGGTAGGTAATAATTTATAACGCCTTTAACCAAAACTCTTATTAAAAAAAAAATGAATCCCATGGAAAAATTAGCAGAGGGCACTAATGTGTAATTCACAGAACAAATTATATAAAAGTGTGGAAAAAAATGTCAACCTCACTAGTAATCAAACACATTGCAAATTTAAAATTCTCTGTATGGCAGAGTGAGATAGTTCTTCAAAACTATTCCCCTTTCCCCCAATTATTTTCTAGTTTTTTGGCTGGGTCTAGAATGGGCCAAAATAAACACTACATCTTCCAATTTCTCTAACCATTGGGTTTGGCCAGGTGACTAAGTTCTAATGAACAGGTTATGTACAGAAGAAGTTTGACAAGCAAACTGCGCATCGTGTCCTTAAGGGGGAGGGTAGCTCTGCCTCTCTTCTTTTTTTTCATTTCTATTGTGCTGTTTGGAACATGGTCTTTGAACAACACTGTGGAGAAGAACCCTTGCTAATTGACATGGGCCTCTTTTGCTACATCTGGACCATTAAATAAGAAGAAAAATCAAATTATATCTTCTTTATACCACAAGTCTTTTTTTTTTTTGAGCCTCTGATAAATGAAATTGAACTAATGTTCAATGAGAAACATGTTTTTTCCATCTTTTGTAGTGTCGGTGATTCTAAAAGTGATCATATTTAATATTAGAGATAGCAAATGAGATGGATACAACTCATACCATGCAGGTGGACTGCACAATATGTGTGCACAAATATAATCACTGGTCTTAGATAGACGCATAAATTTGTACCACCCTTAAAAATACATTTTGAAAGTGTTGATCAAAAGTGTCAGTAGATCATGGTCCCACTGTGGAAATGTCATGAATACCTAGAGCTCTGTTCAAAATCTTGTGTTTAAAGTTTCATTTTACACACACACACACACACACACACACACACACACACACACACACAGAGTAAACAATCGAAATACTGAAAAAGGTGATAAACTGTGGTACATAAATATGATAGGCTATAATGTAACCATTGTACTTTATCTTTGAAAACTATTGTCAGATAATAAATTTAATGCAATGTTAATAAAAAATAGAAAATAATTCTATCTATACCATGATTCTCACCTTTTTGGAGGTAGAAAGAAGGCACACATGTATATACATATAGAAAAAGGGAGGGATATACAAAATTATAAATATATTTATGTTTGAGTGATGATACTATCTGTGCTTTTTATCTCTACTCTATTAATATCTCCTATTATTTCCTTTTTAATATAATCATGTACTATTTTGAAAATCAGTAAAAATATCTAAAAATCTTTCTAATAGAATCCTGCATGAAAACATTATTGTCAATTTTTCATCTATAAATGTCTAGTTTATTATAAACATTCTAATTGAGTCCATGCTATGGTCTGAATATCTGTACGCCCTCCGAATTCACATATTGAAATCTTAATCCCCAAGGTGAAAGTATTAGGAGGTGAAGCCTTTGGGAGATGCTTAGGTCATAAGGGTGGAGCCCCTATGAACGGGATTAGTGCTTTTACAAAGGAGACCCCCACGGAGCTCCCTAGCCCCGAATACTTCTTGAGGATCCAGAGGAAAGGCACCCTCTAGGAAACAAGAAGTAGACTTTCATCAGGCACCTGAGGGTACCTTGATCTTGGACTTGCGAGAAATGTGAGAAATAAATTTCTGTAGTTTATAAGCTACCCAATTTGTGGTATTTTTGCTGAATGGACTAAGCAGCCTGAATGGATTAAGACAGTCAATGATTACAGCACCAGTAATGTGGTTAACTAAATTATGATAAAGGAAAATGTATCTTATTCATAACTGAAAATAATTGAAACCACTTAAAACTTATTACACATGAATATTTTTCATCAGAGGTTTTGCAGAAAAATACATACAGAACAATTAAGCTGTCTATTTTAATTCATTTGCATGATCACATACAAATTTAAGAAAAATACAATTCCCCTTTTCAGATGTTGAATTAAAGACAGGAATGAATACACAGTAGAAAGAAGAAAATTCTTAAACTTATTGTGCTTAAAGATATTTGTCTAAATCAGTGGAAATTGATTAAAATATTCAAATCTAAATTAAAATGGTATAAATGGTTATCTTAATGCGTGTAAATAGGATATTTTTAAATACAATACTTCACATTATAATTACCAGTTCTATCACAGGGTCAGTATTTGAGCAAAGTTTATAGCCCAGAAGAGCTTTAGAATGTAAATTATTATTATTGTAAAGTAAGAGTGACTAGTTTCCCAATTTTATTTTTATGAAAAAAATTTAGCCTTATACCTTATATCCTAAGCTACTTATAATCTTATTTTCCTGTGTTTGGAAAACAATTCTTGGGCATCATATAAATTTTATTATGTCTTAAATCTATGTAGGGTCCCTCTTAAGAGCTCACACACATGGCTCATATATTATAGCAGACACAAATTCTAGTGAGGTGCAGTCTTCTCCATTGTAAGATGTTGAAAATATATTCAACAAAATTATTTACATGCCTTAAATATTTAATAGTTGACCAGAACAGGTCAACAAGCATTAATTAAATGCCTCATATGTACTTAGCTATGTGTTAGGCATTTAGGATAGAGACTAAATATAAGGCTTGAATGACTTCCCTAAGAAAGATTTTGAAACAATATTGCATTAAACATTTTTGGTGACTAAGATAAATTATCCTTGTTTATACTGTAGTGAGCAATATTGATCAAAGAACTTATTGGAGAAAGGAGACTCATAAATTTCAAACAACTGGATACTGGTTCAAAATAATTTATAGTTAAGTGATAACTTGTATGGTATAAATTACTAGTATTGTACTTTGTTAGTTAAGAGAAGTGAGAAATTGAAGAGCTTATAAAGGGGAAAAGACCCATCGAGAACATTTGAATTTTGACTTTAAACGTGAGCAAGATTAGGCTGGGGAGAAAAGGGTGGAGGTTATAGGTGTGAAGATCAGAAGAGAGATGGCATAGAGAAAGATTGGGGTGGCCAGGACATGTGGACAGTAAATGTGGGTGCTCCATAATTTAGGAAAACAGATGCAAAGTTGTAATAAGAGTGAGATATATTTTACTAGCATGTTTTAGCCAAATACACATTAGTAATCTGATCTATATTATTACTTTAGAACCATGAGGGAATATGCAAATGTGGTCTGAAAGCAGCCATGAGGTAATTAACCTGGGGATGGGAAAAATTAGTAGATAACGTGGCCAGAGAAATGAAACTGACTTAGAGAAGTCACTGAGGCCATAGCAGACATACATGTCATCTGCACTAAACAAAGAAAGCCAAATCTAAGGTTTGGGAGTAGCTTTATGGAAGAAAGGAAAAGGTTGGAAGATTCTTATATTTCTGTGACCAAACAAAAATTCACTATTTAGGGGGTCAGACTCCAAGATGGCTCCCAAAGATCCTAGCCCCCTGGTAGTCACACCTTTGGGTAATCTGCTCCCCTTGACTGCAGGCCAATCTAGTGGCTGCCTTCCAGCCAACAGAATAAGGCAAAAGTGACGGCATATCATATAGTCAATAATATCATAATAACTATGTATAGACTAATCGGGGGAATCGCTTCATAAATTCTAGAAATGTCTAACCACTACGCTGTATACCTGGAACTAATATAATATTGTATGTCAGCTGTAATTGAAAAATAAAAATTAAAAAGAAATGATGGGATATCATTTCTGTGATTAAGACACATAGGATTTTGACTTCTGTCTTCCTGGCAGACTCTCTCCTTTGCCGGCCTTGATGGAGCAAGTTGCCATGTTGGGAACACCCACATAGCAAGGAACTGAGGTGGCCTCAAGCCAACAGTCAACCAGGAACTGAGTCCCTCAGTAAAACAGCCCTAAATGGACTGAAAGTCTGCCAATAAGACCATGAACTTGAAAATAGATTCTTTACCATCACGCTGTCAGATAAGGCCTGGTCCTGGGTGACATCGTGTTTGCAGCCTTGTGAAAGACACTGAAACAGGTTCCTGACTCACACTCCGAGATTTAAAAAAAAAAAAAAAGTATGTTGTTTTAAGCCACTAAGGTTCGGGGTAATATAGGTTATGGCAGTAATAAATAAATAATAAATGTATGTCTTTTTTCCTTGCCTTTCCCTTTTCTTGTTCACTAGAGAGAAACATGACTTTGGTTTCTTCTCCTTTCCCTGGTTTCTTCTCCTTTCCCACTTTCTGAAAAAAAGTTCACCCATTATTGCAATTATTCTCTTCGAGTTTGTGTTCGGAATCAAAAAGTAAGAGTGACAAAATGAAGAACAAGAAACATACAGAACCAGACTGGGAAAGAGATTATTTTGGGAGTGAGGTTAAGGGGAGAGATGTGAGGCACAAGGTAAAAGGAACTCAGGTAAGAAGGAAAAGAAAAAAATACATTGAAAAGTTATCGTGTCATTCTATTTTAGTGGCTGGACTGTGTAATTTTCATCATGGGCCCTTGTCTGACATGGGATCACATGATATATGACATCAATAGGGTAAAAGAACACATTCTCTAGTTTTCCCTGTGGAATCTTCTTCGGGTAAAGGCTAATCAGTGTCACTGGTGTCTTCAAAACCCTAATCTTTGAAGAATTTCACAGAGCTTCCATCTTTCCAAAGATAGGTATGTGGAGCCATTCTCAAGTTGCTTTCTCAACCCACTCCATTCTGGGGCCATCTCTGCATTAAAGAGAAAAGGGGAAATGAGGACATGCAGGAAACTTCCCAATGAATTAGAAGACAGGGCTAGCGGGGCTACTGGCAAAGACCTCCCAACAGTGACTTTTGGATACTAATATAAAAGAGTGGTAGCGCAACCAGCTCTTACGGTACCAGTGTTTTGAACTTAAAAGGCACAAAGCAGATGCTCACTGTCCATCATCAGAATTCCACCCAAGGTAGATAATAATAAAATAATTAACATTTTTCACTGGTAACTATATGCCAGGGTCCCAAGTAATTTACATATAGATCTCATTTGATTCTTACAATTACATATGAAAAAGTTTCTGCCGTTATCTATATTTTATAGATGAGGAAAGAGGCAAAGAGATGTCACACGATTTGCCTAAGTTTACAAAACTATAAAAGGCAGAGCCAGGCTGCGCGCATAGGAAGTTTAATTTCAGAGTCCTGTTCTTAACAAATAGTAATAAATATTAATTGACTGACGATGATTCTGGAGAGATTACCACGAACAGAGCTGTACACCAGTAAGTTTTATGAAAAGTTTATGTAATGTGTATTTGAAAGTTTCAAGTATTAACATCTTCCTTATAATTAATGCGAACGTAATCATTATGAGCGATACAAATTTGCTAAGTTCTAAAACCAAAGTTTTTTCATTTTGCATGACCCTTCAATTTAAACGACAAAATTCAATTAGACAATGATTATGGAATCCTTTTCTCTATCACCCTTTAGAAAGTTTTGCCGACTCTATCTCCCCAAAGAGATCCTGAATCCAACCATTTCTCATTGCTAAACCCTAGTCAAAGCCTCACCAACAACTCGCCTGAACTGCTGTAACAGCTTCTTCCCAGCTTCTCTGCTTCCACTTTTATCTCCCTATTTTTCCTTCTCTAAGTAATAATAAGAGTGGTTTTATTAAAGCGTAAATTAGATCACGTTCAACATTCTCCAAGGGTTTCTGAAAACAATTCACATGAAACCGAAACACTGTACATACACCACGACCCACTGTACTCCACTCGAACCGTCTCCCGCCCACTCTCAGGCCTCGTGACCTATCGCTGCACATGTTGGTCACTCTGCCCAGCCACAGTGGCTTGCTTTTGTCCTTTGACCATGTTTAGCTCATTTACATGCAGGCCTTTGCACATGCTCTTACCTCTTACTGGAATGTTCTCTCTTCAGAGCATCTTCTTTACGTTACAACTGGCTATCTCCTTGACATTATATGAGTACCAACTCAAATTAAAGCCTCTTATCCTCTTCTTGATTTATTTTCTTGACGGCATTTATCATTTCCTGAAATTAGCTTATGTCTTGACTGTCTACCTTATTACATCCATGAGGAAGGGATTTTACCTAATTTGCTACTGTATTCTCCATGCCTAGAGCAATACCTAATTTTTAGGAGATGCTAATATATAATTATTGAATAGGTAGGTGAATGAATGAATAAAGGAATGAATAAATGAAAAAATGAATAGCTAATACAGGCCAGTAACACTGGTAGCTGCTGAGGATTCGGGAGTAAATAAGAAGACGCAATTTCTGGCCTCAGATCTCAGGGTCTACTTATTTTCTCTCTAAGGAGGTAAAGTATAAACTGAAACGTGAAGAAGCGTAGGAGGGAGTCAGCCAGGTGGAGAGTGTGGGAAAAGTTTTCCACCAAGATGGACAATGAGACACCAAGGCCCAGACTTAAGGGGGAGCAGAGCCCGTTGCAGGCAATGAAAGAGAAGCAGCACCATGCTGTTTTGGGGACAGACACAGAGAAACCAGAGTTCAGGTGGAGGGTAAATTGCCAGCCCTATATCTCTTACTAAGAGTACGGGCTTTATCAAAAGGGAATGGAGAGCTCTAGACAGGTTTTAAGTAGGAAAGTGATTAAGCTTGAACCAGAATCCAGCCAGCTGCAGCTAAGCCACATTTTAATAAAAATAACAAATATAACCTCGGTGAGAGGGGGTGATACTACGGATTAAGGGTAGGGAGGGTTAGTGGTGAATGGTGGATTCCTACAAATGTGCAAAATGGTATGTTCAAGACTCACAGTACTACCAGTCCCCCGAATGAATGATATAATGACTTGGTGCTAGTCAGGGAGGTAACTGGCGAGTCCAATGGCAATCTTTCTTTACATATGTACATATTTTCTTTAACTTTTTTTCACAATACTCTGAAATACTTTTTTTTTCTAATAAGACTATTTCAGTTCTGAATTAGCCCCAATTTTCATATTTTGCCTCTATAGAAAAGGCTCAGTATTATTTTTCCTCTTTTATTCGGGGGGTTATAATTCAGACATGCTAAATTCTATTTAGGAAAAGAACATTGACATGGTCTGTCAGACCATTCATTCCTTCTAGCTAGGGTTTCCAGGAGTTGTATTTTATTCTTAGATCTTTAACTTTGTTTAGATATTTTTACTTTGTCTTCTCTTTACATAAAACATTACTCTGAGATGAATGTTTTAGAATACAAATATACAATGTTTGTTCATTCTTCATTTTTTTTCTGATTCTTTTAAAGATACTCATAGAAATCTTATTGTGTATAAAGTGCTGTGGTCACAGGCATATCAAGCATGGAAAGTAATATTTCAAAATAAAACCAAACTAAGACTTGAGAATCTTTAAGATAACTTGCATTTTTTTTTTTGGTGTTTATAATTACCTTTGCCCATCGTTATAAGTATATTAATTAAATAATTTGATTCTTCATATTCAATTTTGTAAACCAAATTTACTGAAATATAATGTGTGTATATGTTAGGGACCAGAAGTCACCTGTAAGCAATTCCACGAGTAGCCAGCAGCTCGGTCTCACACTTGTTTGTGTCATCAGCACTTGGCCCAGTGCCTGGCACATAGTAGGTGCTGATGAAAATTTACTGAACAGATTAGAGGGAGATAAAATCGACATTTTGCTGTTAGACTTTTACTATTTGTATTCATTTATTTAAATGTCTATGAAATTTACCATTGCACACTGGTAATGATACCCACATACAGGTTAGCAATCTACAATATTTACCAAAACAACTTTTGGGTCTTTTTCTTTTCACAGCTGTACTCTATTCAGTGTGCGTTTATCTCACCTGTACCTGTGAGTCCCCAATGACCAGCTTTTGAAAAGCAAGGATGTTCTTGTTTGTATGTGAATAATTTATTCATATTTTGTTCCACCCACCAATTTTACTGACATTGAAATTTGGCATAATTTCAGGCATATTGTTATTAATATTAAAGTCGTGTAAAACTAGGGCAGAAGCCTATTTTGCATTAATAAAAGTCCTTATCAATGCAAAATATTCTCCCTTTATCAAAATTAGCAATGCAGAAATGCAAATATGGTTCTCCAAGGATTCAAGAACTTGGGTTCACTAGAGTACAGGTACAATTTCTGGGACTCCTGTAAAACTTTGTTCAATGTACCGAACTAGCGAATTTGTAAACTTTGAAGTAATCATTTTCTTTCTGGTTTAGCAGCTGTGAAAATTAATTAAATTATATGTGAAAATACAAAAAAAAACTGTAATTTTTTTCTTCTTTTACTTCCCTAAATAATTAAAATAGAAAAAACCAACTTGAAGCCCTATCCACAAAGATAATATTATAGGGTTAATAAAAAGAGTAACTAAAATAACTTTATATATTAAGATTTATTATTGCATTTCACAGAGGGCTTTAGATAATAATGAAATGTGGCTGGCTTCTGGTATAACACTCAGGGTACACATGCAAAGTAATTTATTTTGTAGAAATGGCACGTAAACAGAAATGTAGCTGGTGCTTATGTTAATCAATCTATACTTTTAAAAATCTTTATCTTGGATTTATGCAAATAAACATAGCTTAGATCCCCTTCCTAATTTGAGAGCAAACTACTGCGTCCTTAGAAATATTCTTATGGTATTTTTCCTCATATACCTAGTCCACAAGGAGAAGTGGACTAAAAAGACAAGTATTTACAATGAAGAAAATATAAAGCCAGGTTTATTACAGCTGTTAGTTTAGTTAATGTTTTTGTTGGTTTCTAATCTGATCTTGTGTGAATATTTAACTGCTTTGAGTCTGCATGAAATTCATATCACATGGCTATGCCACTCTTCTTATCTTTTTTGTCCATCCTCTGCCATTTCCCTCATTTACCGAAGACTCTACTATTGGTCCCAGTCTCCCCCTCCATCCAAGTTGTGATGTCACCTAGGTGACTTCAGTGACTGCAGAATGGCCCACTTGACGTGGACGGTCCATGGACCATCTCTGGGCTGACCCTTCAATCTCCTTCTCCACCCCTGGCCGCTTCCACTACAGTGGCTGACAGAAAGCCCACAGCTCTGCTGACCCGACCCCCATGAACTCGTGGCCCACATTTTTAAGTGGACGCCATTATTCTCTGGCTTTCCCATCACGCCCCACTCCTCTTGTCTACCTTTTCTCCATGTCCCCACAGTGAGTACTTCCAGTCACTCTCCGCAGAAGAGCTAATTTGTAGATAATATCACATCCATCATACGGGAACTCTCTCAACTGGGGGCACTTAATTACAATCCCACTTTTCCCTTCACTCCTGAATGAACACAAGGAACCTTGCTCCTCTCAGCTGAGACTAACCCACTACTTTTGCTTGGCATCCCATCCCCTCCTATCTGTTCAGGATCCTTGTCTTATTTATTATTGCGCGCGCTCTCGCGCTCTCGCGCTCGCGCGCTCTCTCTCTCTCTCTCTCTCTCTCTCTCTCTCTCTCTCTCTCTCTCGCTCTCGCTCTCTCTCGCTCTCTCGTATCGTCCCTTGGCTCTGCTTATAATACTTTTTCTGAGTTTGTAATACAGCTAAAAAAAAAAGCTCATTCATCTATGAGACCGTTCTAACTCCTCTCTACTTAAAGTAACTTAAATGATATTTCTGTAATTATTTTTTCTATTTCTTCGCCTCTCTTGCATTCTCCAAGTCACTGGAACCTGGATTTTCTGTATCATTCATTTATACAGTCAAAAGGTGTTGATTGAGAGCTGACTAAGCAAAGGACACTGTTCTAGGTGCTGAAATACAGCAGTTAATGAGACATATATATTCCCAGTCACCCAGAATATTATGAGAAACCCTTTCAGAGATTATAGAAGTCATTTATATTGTCTTCAAGACTTGTCATACTCCCCATTCTCCTTTTTTAAATATAATTATCACTTGCCTAATAAATCTCAGAAATGAATATCTCTACCTCTATTTCTATATCTATATCATGTCATATGTTCATCTTACTTTCTAAAAAAAAAAACAATTTAAATATTTCTAGACAATGAGAACAAAAAATAAAGTTAAGTAGCTTTGTCTCATGTAAATTGTGACTGTAATTCTTATATTAAACAGTACAATCGACTCTGATATTCAAGAAGGTACATCAGAAATCATTGAGAAATTTTTTAAAAAGATAATAAATAACTATGGTAACACTTCGTTCTGTTAATCGTGAACATGTTTTTAAGTTTTATTTTTCCAAGACACCATGACCAAACTATTTCATATGTGAAATTTAAGGATTTGAAATGATCCCCCTATTGAAGCCTGTGATATATTTATTTTAACTGTCACCATTCTCATCTGGAAATCGACAACTTACTATCCTATACCTTCAGTTCTGTCATGCCCTTGATATCAGAGATTCAACAGTTCACATGAGATCTGCCTTTGTATTTGGAAGGGCAGTAACCTTGAAAAACTGTGAGAGCTTTAGCTTCAAGCATTGCTTGCTCATGTTATGGTTTAAATTTGCCTTTATGTTTACTTAATTTTCATGTTTATATGTGGAAAATGATACAGAAGTATGGAATGTCATTTCAATTTGCATCCATCTGCACAAATAGAGGGCAGTGTAATCCTCACCCTCCAGCTCTGCAACTATTATTCTATTTCCTCAAACTTTCTAGGTTATATATTTTCCACACACAAGATCCTTTTGCTTCCATTGCTACCATCCTGTTTGCTATTCTTCCTGCCTTTGTCACAGCAGCAATGAGACAGAGAACATGAAAGATGCTGCCAGACACCCCATAGCCACTAGAGAGAAATGATAAGGCTATAAACCAGAATCTGTAGATGTACATCATAAACTGTAGGTAACTGAGAGTTAGCTTTGTATGAAGTTCATCATCTATTTGCCAAGGACTGAAGGGGTAGGTAGCGTGATCTCTTGAGTAGAGAACTAATTGGGAGTCAAGAGACCCTGATTCCATTCTAAGTTCAATAACAGCTGTGCTCTATGACTCAGAGCAATCCGCCACATCACTCTATTTCAATTGTCCTCCCTGTAAATTGGATATACTACTTATCACCTACGACCCTCCACAGAATTTGAAGATCTAAATGAGTTATTGCCTGTAGAGTAGTTTGCGCTCCCGAGGAAAAAGAAGTACATACTTCAAGATAGAAATACTTCAATTTATACAAAATAAACAACTCTAATACTATAATACTGTCATTCAGCAAAATAACAAAGTGTGAATTTTAGAAGTGCTGAAGTTTTTTTTTTTTCCAAGAAAATAAGTAATTAAAGGCACAGATGAGATGATAAAGTTTATTTTCTACTCTAATTAAATGTCAGGATGGTAGCAAGGATCAGCATTTTTAAAGCACCGAGGCCAATAGGATCCCCATGAAACTGTAAAATCTTAAAGATCTGTGAAGGACACTACTGACAACAGAAATGCCATTTCTGAGCTGCGAGTTTTAAGATAATTCCCCCTAAAACATCCCTAAGAATACCCCAAATATCCCAATACCCAAAATAACATTTATTGGAAATCAGTTATGCACACCACCAGATGGCAAACGTGTGTGTGTGTAATTGATACACACAGATCACTGCCTGTTCAAGTGCTCCATCCTCTCCCCACAAATGATAAACTGAAGCGAAAGCAGTTTCAGCACCACAGTCACTCAGCATAGCAAATGCCACTGTAACCTGGTGTCCAGGAAATAAAGTCACATTAAGAATGTTTTCTGAAGTGGTAGATGGGGACCTTTTCTTAATGGTAATCAACACAGGAAAAGTCACAGGGGCAAAATAAATGAGAGTCTTGTTCTGGGAGTAATGTTTAAACTAATTGGGCTTAGTTTCCTACAGAATAGGAAGGGTAGGTAGGACTAGCATAGTCAGAAGATTAGACAGTAGAAATCAGAAAGAAGCTTTTAGTAGTAATTCAGCTTAACCCACAGTGATATTACTTCATATTATGTGTGTAAGAGTATGTGTTAATTGACCAATTCCAAATGCTTGTGCTCTAACTATGGAGAGTTGCTGTGATTTCGTCCAGATCCATCACTTACTGCTCCAGGCTTCTCGGGCTCTTCATCCAAACCTAAGCCCACAGTGAGAATCAAAAGGATTTTACTATATTATACTGCCTTACCATATTAGCCATTCTAATAATCCTAAATGCTTTAATAATGGATTTAACTTGTTCCCCCAATAACCATGTTAAGTTGGAAAGCAAGAGTTACCATGTTATACATTCATTCATTATTTATATTATTCATATTTATCATTTATTAAAAATTAGACATAAATTGAATAATTAACTTAAAATCCCACATTGATGTGGGAGAACAAACAGAAACTAAAATTCCTTGTTGGGAGGGATCATGCCTTTTGTATCTTAGTGACCTCTGCCTAACAATAACCTTTCCAGATGCCCCAAGGACCGCTACCATTTACCAATGACAGTGCTCTACTAGGAGCTTTCCTTTAAAAAAAAAAAAAAAAAAAAAAGTAATTCCTGAGATTTGGAGTGAGTATAATCAAGTTATCTGACTTTTATGCACCTTGAAATGTGAATTTGTCACATGTTCTTCCAGAAAGTAAAGTCTATTTGTCCACACCTGTAACTCTGGGGCTTGGCCACGTGACTTTCTTGGGTCCACGGAACCAAAGCAAATTAAATGTCAGCAGAGGATGGAAAAATGCTTATGCTAGCTAGAGAAAGCAAGTCCCAGTGCACAAGCACTATGACATCCACTGCATTTGGAGTACTGCGACCACCGCGTGGACGAACCCAAGCTACTGTAGGAGAAGTCACATGGAGGAGAATGGAGGCTCACTGGCCGATAGCTGGGTAACCGCTACCCCTAGGACGAGGCCATCTTGGACTGCTGAATGTATAAACAGACTACACTAACTGTACACATCGATTTCATCCATGTTGAGACACGAAGCCATCTACATGAATCTCATCTGCATTACACTAAGTGAAAGAAGCCAGACAAAAAAATGCTGCCTACTCTAGATTCTATTTACATGCCGTCCTAGAAAAGGCAAAGGTCATAGAGATGGAGAACATATCATTGTGGGCAGGGGTTAGGGGCAGGAGAAGGTGTGACTGTGAAGGGAGAATACGACGGAATTCTGGGGGATAATGGAATGATCCCATATATTCACTGTGGTCATGGTTATATGACACTAGGCAGTTGTCTAAATTCACAGAATGTAACCAGAAAGAGTGATGTTTATTGCATGTAAACTAAAACAAAGTTTTATATCTCTCTTTTTCCTTGTTAACTATGGAATCATGCAGAATTGGTAGAGTCGAAGTTAGAAGGACCTGGAGTATTTTGATTCTGGGTCTGCATTTTACTATCTGAGTGATTTAAGTAAATATCAAAATGTCTCAGAGAAGCAGTTTGTAACATGGAAATGGAAATAATAATACCCACCTTAGGCTTCCGAATTTCATCTGTGAAATGAGGCAGGAATACTCTCCAGAGTTACAGCTGAGAGTTAAGTGAAGTAATGTCTATAGAGGGCCTGGCACGAAGTAAGCACTCAATAAAGGAAAATGATGATGGTGCAGATGATCGTGCTGATGATAATGATAATGATTATGAAAATGATGATCTCCAATAGAGGAGCACTATTTGGGGAGAATTTCTGCCAACAGCAAACTAGTACAATTCTCATAGTTCTGATTCTAAATATACATGTGTCATATATCCGCCTAAAAAACCCTGCACCCCATTAGTAATGAGACTTTCAACAAACATGATGGTGCAGATGATCGTGCTGATGATAATGATAATGATTATGAAAATGATGATCTCCAATAGAGGAGCACTATTTGGGGAGAATTTCTGCCAACAGCAAACTAGTACAATTCTCATAGTTCTGATTCTAAATATACATGTGTCACATATCTGCCTAAAAAACCCTGCATCCCATTGGTAATGAGACTTTCAACAAATGGAGGCTTCCAAGATAAATGAATTCAGCAGATATACATTAGGCACCTACTGTATACAAAACTGTCAAACAGGTTCTATGTCATAATTGCATTTATAATTTCTAAAAGGTCACTTACAACAAACTACAATAGTATCTTATAGATCTCTGACTGACCCTTGATGTAGGAGGATCCCCCGTAACCCTACTTGTCACCTCTGAGGTCTTATTCTGGGATCTACAGTCTGAGCCCCAAAGCTTTGTGTAATTCTGGAGTCTACATCTCTGATGATGACTTTTTAGTATTTTATATTATCTTGGTTTCCTTGTCCATATCAAATCCTTAGAATCAAGAAAATCATCTAAAGTCCCTGAATTTGGGGATGATTAATGATGAAAATGCTAAACATGGCACTAGCTCACGCCTGAGTGCACTAAAGTCCCCAAAACAGAGAGTGATCCTTCACTGGTGGGGGCAATGGGAGGTCTCCAGCTCCCTTGTCCTCCCTAATAAAAAACTTCTTAGCTTAGAATTGATGGACTTTAACCATAAATTAGAAGAGGGAATGCTTGACTTGCACATGCAGATAGGTAAAAACTGTGAAAATAGTCACGTCTTGGGGATAACTCATGAATGCTTGTATATGTTCATTGACCAACTATCACATATAGGAAAGAACACTAAGCTAAGAGTCAGGAGAATCGGTCTCTACTCTTGGTGGCAGATCAAAGTCTCTTTACTCTATCTATTATCAGAGCCTTAGACTGCAGTGGGGCAACTGCTTATGTAACTGGCCATTTACCTACTTTGGGGCAGTCATGGAGAAATAATGTACCTTTATATTTCTAAACGACACCTCATTCCCTTGTTCTATATATTTTGTAAAGTTTTTTTTCTTAATATAAATAAAGCACCATCTTAGTCAAACAGCAAACTAGTACACATCTCAAGAGTTCTGATTCTAAACATGCATTGTGTCATATATCCATCTAAAAGACCCTGCGCGCCATTAGTAATGAGACTTTCAACAAATGGAGGCTTCCAAGATGAATGAATTCAGCAAATGTACCTTAGGCATCTACTATATACAAAACTGTCAGGTTCTATGTCAAACAGTACTTTCTAAACCTAAAGGATTAGATGTTTGACCCCTAGGGGTAGAGAAGGAAAAAAGTAAAAAAACATCTTTGTATAAAGTGGTTTCACACAAGCTTCAAGCTTTAGGTAAAGAATAAAATTTTAGGTTGAATTTGATTGGCAAGATAAAAATGTCTTAGTGATTGGGGAAAAACTCTTCTCAGTATTCTTAACGGTTCTCATACAAAGAAAAAGTAGGTAAAAGTTTTAAGTACAGAAGAAAATTGTCAATGCCAAGTGGAAGAAAAAGCAAACTAATTAAAGTTATAAATATTCAGAAATAATAAAGGGTCTTGGAAAGTATGGAAATAGTACTTTACTCACCTTTAGGATTCTAGAAAATGTAATATGAAATAAAGCACAGTAAATTTATGTTTTTAATTGCAAAACCAAGTAATTGATATTTTAAAAAACAAGGATACTCAAAAGTAGATCACAACGGGTTTTTTCAATAGGCCCCATAAGAGGTAAATTATAAAGTCCCCATTTGTGCCTCATGTGAAAGAGAAAAATCCATTACCATTTGCTCTTTATTGGCATAATAGTTCTTCAGCACAGCTTACAACCGAGTTTATATTTCACACGTGAACGTTTGATTGAGCTCACCTGTTGTGATCTGCTTAAGTGCCCACATTCTCAGTAGCAGCTGTAGACCGCCAAAACCAAAGCTTCCATCATGTTTTAAAATAATTGAGGGAGCTTTCCCTTTGTTTTGCTTTCAGCCTATCACACCTGAACATTAAACAGAATTTACTAAAATTTGGAAACTCGGGCATTGATAATGGAAGTGTGCTTATCTCACAGAACTTGAGACTGCCTCTCCTACCTGTTTCTTGTGACAAGACATTCCTAAGAACCAGCACAGGAGCTACTCAGCCCTACTCACTGTCACCTCTGTCAAAACCACAACACAGACATATGCTCAGCAGCTGGGGTTGTTAGTGCCTTAGGTGCTTATGACTAGTGCCGGCAAGTGGGGTATCCACCTGCCGGACTGTCTGATAAGCCCGAAGATGCTGACATCCCTAGAATGTTCTAGGCCATATTCCCATTGTCATCTAAAAGAAGAGATGGAAAATCTCATGATATGAAAGTGGTAACCAAGAGAAATAGAGATATCTACAGCAAAAGAGAACGTCTATAGCTCCAAGTGGTCATCTTATCCTATTGAAGCATGAGAATGAGTTCATTTTTCTTTTGAAAGCAGAAAATATTTATTAATTTAAAAATATTCTCGTCTATGGCCATGCCACCCTGAAAAAGCCCGATCTCGTCTGATCTCGGAAGCTAAGCAGGGTCGGGCCTAGTTAGTACTCGGATGGAATACTACCTAGGAAGACCAGGTGCTGTAGGTGTAAAAAATAAAAAAAGAAGGGATTATAAGCTGACAAGGTCCTTGCAATCTGTGAGATCAACCAAAATATATAAATTAAATAAATAAATAAAAATATTCTCATGGCATCCTAGCTCATATTAAAGGCTACATTGTCTATTGTTCATTTTTCAGTCAGAAGTCTACCTAACTTTTCAAACAACATTTTATTATGTTTTTAAGCCATGTTAACAGGTTAATTACACATCCCTGTACCAATCCATTTTACTATTTAAAACCTTAGCTGCCAAGACAATATTTCCTAAATACAGTTAACTGGCTCAGACAGTGAGATGTAACAGCAGGAAAATCTATACAGACGCAAGTCCCAGATCAGTCGACTGGTGAGCCCAGTCTGAGTCTCCTTACCCTCATCTTACTATGGGAATTTCAGGAGATAACTTACATAAGAATTCCTGGTGGAGAATCTGTGCCAAAATAAATACAGGTTATTTCTATCCATGCTACATTCAGAATCCATCGCTTTATGTTTTCTACTCACAAAAGGCAACCACAGAGAATAGCACATTAGCGCCCTTCATGTACTTGAAAACGGCCACCATTTCCGGCCTCCTCTTTTGTGATCCCTTAAGTTGCATATGTATGTGCAGAGCCCATTAAAAATTAAAACTACAATGTGCTTAATAATTAAACAAAATTTTTAAAAGAAACAGCTGTTACTCTGAAAATGGTCCCAAGAAATGAAGCATTTAAAAAAAAAAAATAAGTCGTTAATAATTTCTAAAAGGTTCAAAAAGGGAATATAGAAGGTTTATTTGGAAGGCAGAATAAAGAGTAGAGAAAAAAGTTGTGTTTATGTGTATGAAACTGTGCATTTGTGTGAGGGGTATGAGAGACAGAGCTTTAAGAAGACAAAGGCACAGAGAAGAATTTTTTTTTAAAGTGTGTACATATTTTTAGCCATCAACATTTTCCATAGAAGAAATGAAAATTCAGTCCTAATTAAATGCTAATTAGGTAGTAAAATGTATTTTTATTCTATTGTTAATTTTCCATTACATTAACCTTCCCATCAAAACTTCCATTTATCTACTAAAGTTTTCTAATGATAGAACTTCATAAAAAAATGAAGAATGTTTCATCTCCATAAAATGTAGGTCTTCTTACAGGGTTATTATTTTGTGCACTATAGAGAAAAAAAAAATATGCACAAAATAATTAATATAAAAGTAGCTACTGTGACTTAAGTGAGTATATTCCACAAAGATACCAGTCTAGTTAAGAGAATAAAGTTAGATAGAAATATACCAATATCTAGAGAAAAAAATGTTTTATATTTCCTATTGAAATTATTCTAGAATTGCACCAAAAATACCCTTTTACTTAAAAAGTAGTCTAAACATATTAGCGTTTGAAAGCACCAGAGTATGATCTCTCTTATATAACCTCCGACGTGCCTGGTCAGCATTTACTTTATATTTCTGAATTTTAGTCATCTTTATATTTCCAACACGCAGCGGGATGTTAGTTTGTGGTTGGCACTCACTAAATATGTCTAGAACCGAACAGGTCACACAGGTTTATTTGCCATTCTCCTGTACAACTTGGGCATTTTCCTCTCGACATTTATTGCTCCCAAGATTCTGTCAACTAGAAAAGACCTTTTTCCTTTTACTCTGCCCATTTCAATTCAATCTGTTTTTAAGGATGAACTTAAATATCGCCTCCCTTGTAAAGCTGATCATCTGAATCTTTTCTGAAGATCCACTGAGTCTAGGGCCATACCACCCTGAACAAGCCCAATCCCGTCTGATCTCGGAAGCTAAGCAGGGTCGGGCCTGGTTAGTACTTGGATGGGAGACCACCTAGGAAGACCAGGTGCTGTAGGCGTAAAAAATTTTAAAATGAGGGATTGTAAGCTGACAAGGTCCTTGCAATCTGTGAGGTCAATCAAGGATTGCCTCACCTGAAAAAAAAAAAAAATCCACTGACTGCACCAAGTCTTCGGAAAGTAACTGTCCCACCCAGGTCTGGGTTAGTAGTGTAACTCGACTGTGCAGGGAACGCCAGGACCCTTCTGAGAAGTCCATCGGCATGGCTCTTATGCTGGACAGCTGTGCATGGGAGCAAGACTTAGAAGCAGCTGTCATACTTCACATTGGGAAGCGGGAGTCTGCATCTAGAGCAGTCCGCGGGGAAAATGTCATGGGGAACGTAAGAGATAGGCTGAGACGCAGGGTGGCCTCAGACAATGGCAAGCACTTGCAGATTCAAAAAGTATCACTGGGGAGTCTCGATCACAGAAAACTCCGAGTTTCAAGGGTAGGGATGATAATACAGAAAATTCTCACTTAATGTCCTCGATCGGTTCTGGGACTTTTAAGGGAAAGGACCTGTAATGAAACCAATTTTCCCACAGGCTAATTGACATAAACTAGAGTTAAGTTCCTAGGGCATCTCCTCGTTGTTATAGGAAATGATGTTGAACAAAACAATGTTAAGCAAAGACCCGCTGTACATGGGAACACAGGTGGACTAGAGACAGCATTAAGGAGTGACAAGCCAGGAACGGAGCGGATGTGCAAGCTGGGTCAGAGCCGTTAAGGAGCCACCATTAAAATGATGTGCTCACGGGTAAGGCAAGGAAAGAGGCTAAGGGGTTAGGTTTCAGGGAAGGCCTTTCTGCAGAGACAGACATTTGCTAAATCCCATATTAGAGGTTTGTTGTTAAAAATCCCATTAACACCCCATAGTGTTTCATGTGCACCGAGTGTCTATGAATGTAAAACACTTAAATTCAAGGGGGAAGTGAGAGAAATTCCAGCTGCTGGGTGACTTTCTCCCTGACAGAGAAGTTCTCATAGCTCTCAACACCATTGCACTTCTTTCTACCTTCTGTGTTTTATTTAAGTGGTTTTCTTTAGTGGCTGAATGTAAGCGCCCATAGGGCAGGCATTGTGTCTGTTCTGCTCTTTGCTTTGTTTCTGGAACCTAAATAGTGCCCAACAGGAGGTAGGAACTCTGTGCATGGACTTACACAAACGTGATGTCAAGGACAGGGTAGGTCAAGCTGCTGCAGACAGAAATGACACAGACCAGAAGCATCAAGGTAAGTGGACTGAAGTTTTGTCAAAAACGAATGCTGATAATTTATTAAATATCATTTTTTCAGTTTTAAGAATGCAAGTGAATGAAGCATTTAACATCATCAAGACTCTTTCTGGAACTGTTGGTCCATATCCCAAGTAGTTCATACAGGCAGTTGAATATGTTCTGAATATATTTTGCTTATGAAATTTCACCCTTGGTCTCTTTAATCAGTAAATCAGGTAGTAGGACTGACATCTGACAGTCTTGAACAGAGCGCTAATACCTACTCTTAGAAATCAAAAACCAGCTGAAGCTCAGGATGGCTTAATAAATGACCCGTGGGCTCACGGCCACTAAGCAGAATGGACAGTGTCTGAATCAGTTCTGACTCCCAAGTCTGAGTTCTTTCCACGTTGCCTGAAATCATTGTCATGGCATGTGGTTCACAATGTGCCAGCTGTGGGTTTCAAACATGTTTTCAAAGGAAAAACGTAGAGCACTTATCAGTGTTTACACAGAGCAGTTGTACTATACTTCAAAGTATTCAGACATCTGATATAATTGATTGTCACACTGTCTGAGGGACATAGGCCTGGTCACATTGCTCCGATTTTATAGGTGACAAATTCAAATCTTGGAACTGAAATGATTTGCTCATGATCAAACAGCTGGTGGGTGAAAAAGCCAGTTTGGTTAATAAGACTGACTTTGAATTCAACACTGAGAATCAATTTGTTTTAAATATGCATCTAAAGAAATATGGATTATTTAATTTGGGGTGGGGAAAGCAGTGCATTTGCACATAAGAAATACCGAAAATGAAGTAGTCAAATGATTTTTAAAACCCACAAAAAAAAGAAAGCAAAAATTGTGCCATTGCTGCCACAAAACCATGCAGCTCTCTTTATGTGCATGTAGGTTTTAGTTGTGATTAATTTTCCTCATGTTCAATGTCCTATGTTCAAATCATTCACTCATTCCTAATAACTAGATAGGCAGATAATATGCTGTAATATTGCTGACTAAAGATGGGTTGAAAACTTCTAATTTCAACACACCATTTGCTTGAGGTTCCACTGACTTGGGCTTTGCCAGACTCCCCTCAACTCTTTAATCCTTCTCCCCACCCTGCCCCTAGGAGTGCTTCATTTGTCAAAATTTCCTTCACTAGTTGAAACTGAAGCTATAAAGTAAAACCTTGAATATTGGCTGCATCACTTAAAACTTCACTTAAGTTTTTTATTTGTTAAGCTTGCATTACATCAAATGAGCCATTATTTCAACTGTAAAGGTGTTTCCTGGAAATTAAACAAGTCTGAAATGCCTTATCCAAAAGACTCAGTTTAGAAGGGTTCTAAATTTCCAAATTGGAAATTGGCAGAATACAATACGACATGGGAGCAAAATATTCAGCATAATAATCTCCTCTCTCAATGAGAATAAAGGGACCCCAAAATATTGGGAGGTAGGCAAATTTTCTGATATTTACCCTAAAACTCTATTAACGCTTATGAAATCATATTGATTTTGAAAATAAAGTTAGGTAAATTTCCACAAAAAAATGTTAATAGTAAATCTAGCCAGAAAAAAATTTCTAACCCATATTTTATTTATTTAATGATTGAACACTCAACATATAACATTTTTATTTTTAAAATTCATCTAAAATTTTATAGTCCTTTAGAGTAATCTCTATTTGGGTTATTTTCTTAATTTTCTAAAAGCAGATTTTCTGAGTCAAAGGAAATGCATAAATTCTACAGTTTTTATGAAATGTTTTGCTAAACTGCTTTCCAGAATTTTCTTTTCCTAACAGCAGGTATAAGAATGCTTATTTTCGTAAACAAAACCCATATAAAAAACATATGACTCAAATTCTATCTATCAAGTTATAAGAAGTTCATCCTTAGTTAAATAACATCTATTACTGCAGCTACTTGATTTTGACATAAAATGTGTGTTGTGAATATCTACAACCAGATAAATGTCTAAAGATAGTCATTCGGCTGACAGCTTTCTCCTCCTTCAAGCAGAAAATCATATATTTTGTTAGAAACATAAAAGGAAAATATATTAGTACCAAAGTTCAGAGAAAATAATGAACTAACCTTCTACCATTAAATTAAAACACCATTAAGAAAAAAAAAATTGCATCTATTTGTGACATGTTCTGTCTTTTTAGAGAAATAATAGTAAAAGTTAATGTGTCTTCTATATATAACTAAATATTATTTATAAAGTATCTGTGTATAACCTAAAATATTTTTCTTTTTCTTCTTTAAGCAAATACTCATACACATAGAGGCAAAAGATTTGCACGCATATCTACAGTCTTCATAAATTCCTTGTCATGATCCCCTGGTCTCACAGCTAATCAATACGGCATTTTTCAATTCAAGAAAATCTAATTATAATTAAAATCATTTTATGTTGATTGGTTAAATCAGGACTAAGTTATATATGCTTCTATCATCAAGCACTAGAAAACAGGAACAAAGTAAAACAGAAAAGCAATGACATTTTGATAACCCCTTGTCAAAGAAGTGAAGGGCTGCCTAGTCTGCAAGAAATAAAGGAAGGGTAAATCACTGAAAATGATTTATCATAGAAATCAGAAGGAAATGTTAGAAACTTCTTTAGCATTCTCACTAGTGCAGAGAAAACAGAATAGGCTGAAATTAAAGATAACAGCGTGCAATAAATGGAGATATCTGAAATAAGAAATGAATCCAAGTGTGTTAAAGTTATACAAATGCAAAAGCATAATTAAAATCCACATAGAGAGCAGAAATTTAAGTTGCAGAATCTACACTGCAGAAAGTAAAATCAAGGAAATAAAGCACACGGAATGCTCTCTCAGAATTCAGAAGAAAAGCTAAAGATATTAAAACAAGAAAACCATGATAAGTATGGAGGGCAGAGAACAGTGATCTAACCTGTGGACTGTAGTTTACCCTGAGAGGAAGCATTAACAGAAGAAGTCACAATTAAAAAAAATAATGGAACTAAATTATTATTTGAGAAATTTATAAAATGTGCCTACTGTGCTTAAAGGCACTAATTGTATTCTAATTGAAAAACAAAAGAATGTGACCTACATGTAGATGAATCTCGAAAGGACAAAGGAAGTAAAAAAAAATAAAATAAAATACAGAGAAAGACAAAGAGAAGAGGAGGGAAGAAGGGAGAGAAAGAGAAAGAGAATTAAGAAACAGGCTGCCTTTAAAATAACGACAACAAAATATGTTGTCTGGATTTGGCTTTCGTGGGGCATTAGATTCTAGAGGACAGAAGTGACAGGTCTTTGAGGATAAGATGGCATGATGAGATGTCCGCCCCATTGTTATTGGCATATTAAAGCAACCAGGTAAACCAAGTTATGCTACGGCTCAGGACATATCACATTTATGTGCTCGTGTTTATAAATGTTCCTTAAGACTTACTACAGCATAAAGAATATAGTCAATAATATTGTAATGACCAATTATGGTACCAGGTTGGTACTAGACTTTTTGGGGGGATCCCTTTATAAATTACAGAAATGTCTAACCACTATACTGTACACCTGAAACTAGTATAAAATAATATTTAATGCTGAATGTAATTGAAAAAATGTTTAAAAGATTTATTACAGTTCATTTTGAAAAGAAAGAAATTTACAATTCAGAGATTAGGTGCTTTGGTGAATCTACCTTTACTGGATTTAAATCTCAAAGGAAAGAAATCCATGGTTCTTTGGGTACCCTGGGGCAGCTGAACTCTGCAGAATTCCTGCAGATTTTCTTCTGGATCTGCTCCACTCCTAGTCACAGGAAATGAGTTTCTTAAACCACATTTTTGTCCATTGTGCAAATAGAATGTTTTGTAGTTTTAATGATTATTTAATACACTAAGTAGTGTTGGAGGTTCCATTCTTGGTAATGTTCCTTAACTAACAATACTGAACATGGTTATAGGAGAATTACTAATCAAAAAGCCTCTCTGTTTCCTTTCATAAGAACCAAGTTGTTAGAGTAATCAATGTTGTCACAGTATTTAAGGAATCTTTTTTTTTTTTCAAATCTGAAGCCTACTCAATGGAATATGTCATTTTTCTTTTAAGGTGAAGACGAATAATTCATCTAGGAACAAACATTTTGTAACTTCTTATCTTCCATATAGAGAGCATGTGAATGTTTGTGAATTCTCCTTAAAATCGATCTATGATGTATAGTCATAATCATGAATAACAATATTCAAAGAAAAATGAGATAGTAAAAATGCATTAAAATGCAAAATGCTAATAGCAGTTATCCATAAATATCAAAGCTATAGGCAATGTTTTCCTTTCTGGAAAAAGTTTCCTTTTTCCAATTTTAAATGAGTACACTTTAATTAAATATTTTTAAAAAATACACAAAGCAAATATCCAAATGCTCAAGCTCACGCTATTCAGATAAATGCAAATTCAATCAACAGTAAGATACCACTTCATGCTCAAAAGGCAAAATAGTACAGTCAGGAAGTACTGAGTGATGGTACAGCAATATGCACCCTGGTATCCTGCAGCAAGGTGTGCAAATTGTGACATCAGGACTTGCTTAAGTTGAAGATTTGTGCTTATGCTGTGATTTATCCATTTAACTCCTACAAAATTAGAGAAATTCTTACAGCATTTGTACAAGGATATATATACATATATGTGTATATACACACAAATATACATACACACATACATATATATATGGCTTATTGTGACAGTTTGTAAGAATAAAAATTGTGAACATAAATGTCTATTCTCCTATACTGAATCCTGTCTAGAAAGTGAACTAGAGCTTCGAGTGTCAATACGGATATATCTCAAAGACATTAGGGTAGGCAGAAAGAGCAATAATAGTGTTATACAGCACACATTTAAAATTTATGTACTAATATTTAAATAAAACTTAAATATGCAAAACAACACCATATTGTTTATGGGTCCATAAATATAAACAGATGATTGGGGAAAATAAACACCAAATACTGCCACGTGGAGGATGCAAGAAAATGGTATTGGCAAGAGATACACAGGTGTTTGAGTTTTTTCATCTATACTTTTCTATATGCTTGAAATATATCAAAATAATAACCATGCACTATAATAAGACCTAGTCTTTTTAATTTAAACAACCTTTTCAATTATAAAATGAAAGAAAGTGGTTTGAGAAACAACATTTTTTGATTTTGACTGAGTTTGCCATCTGTTTTGACTCTCCACCCTCTAATATCTTTATAGAGAGAGTTACAAATGAGTTTTTTCTTACATCTTTTAACAAATTATCTTTAGGCTGTAAAGATTGGTCTTAAGGATCAGCTTGGATGATTCTGCAAATATAGGTTTTTAACACACATATATTTTAATTGATTTAAGCAAGAAAAACTTAAGTGAACTATGGAATTGAAATGTCTCATAGATAATAAAATAGATTAGAATGGAAAGAATAGGAGAGTAGAATTTCCTGTAATGATTTTGAAACTCCATGGAGGAGAGAAGACACTGTGTGAAAACAGAGTCCATCATGCAAGCTGCTACCTTTAAAAAGAAATAAAATCCAAACTCAGAATTCTATTCACTGCTTAAAATTGCAAGGGCCTAGACATAGGGCCAGACAAGTACAGTAAAAAAGACCACTGGCTTTGCTAAATTCTTCATGACGTGTTCCATAATTTTATAAACTTTCTAAATTAGAAAAGTTGATTGAGTTGGGAAAAAAACTTTTACACAAGTTTTACAATTACCTTTAAGGCATTGCTATAAGTCTCGATTTGCTAATTGGCTTTTTGTATGATAATAGGCTTGAATCTATTAATATACACATTAAGTAAGGCCTTAATGTGTTTTAGTGCTTTCATTTAATGGAACGACAATAGAGCACACATAGAAAACTATACATTCACTCATTAACATGCCTAATAAATATTCGTTTTTCCTCATACTCCAGTGGGTTTTAAAGAAAAGGATATGTGAACAATTTTACTCTCACGCAAAACTCTAGACAGGAAGAAAATCAAATGAGAAATATCCTCGGATAACCATTTGCTGTTATGGTACACAGCGCCGTTCTATGCAGGTTTCTTTTTTTTTTTAATTCTTTTATTTTTTATTTTTATTCTGTATTGAAAAAGAGAAAGAAAATGAAGACTGATTAAAAGCCTAATTTCAGGCTAGTAATTCATTTCTTCTGCTTGAAAAAGAAATTCTTTCTTTCAAACAGAACTCATTTTTGAGACAGTAGATTCACCAACAGAATTTATGATCAATGTTGGCTTGCCCAGGGTTAGCCTGTGGGACAGACACAAATAGTTTTCTTCTAATCCCTGGCATTTTTGATCATTCCAGGCAGAAACATATCATTTTGTACTGTAATTTTTCAGTAATATATTTTATCTACTCCAGTACTAATCATTAATGTTTGAGTAGTGCTTCAGAAAACACCGTCAAACAGTTGATGGTATGTTCATTTGACGGGGCAACTGCAGCTCCACCCAACTCTTCAAGGAAATGAACAGCTACAAGGACAATGTCAAGGTCCACCGTGCTGAGGAGAAAGATTGAATGTTGGTGGTTGCACAACTAGGTAATTGCCCACTGTTCCTACTGTAGGGGCTCAGGCAAGATGAAATGGGAATAATGGATGACAAAGCTAGAGGAAGACACATTCCAGAAAGTGATCTCCAGTGATAAGACCTGGTCATTATCATGCTGAATCATAGTCAAGAGAATCAAAAGTCCCGGAAGACACCTAGGTATGCACAGAGGAAGTCACAAGAAATGAATGGCAACGGTGTCACCCAGCATGTGCTGCCAGGCACGTTCCCCACTGTTGTCAATAGGACAGAGTTCAGTTTCTTTTGAAGTGTTCCTGCCCTCTCTACATACCTTTATTCATACGCTTTCTTTCCTGCCCTCCTACACTATTCTTCTGTCTGATTTGACCTTATAGTGTCTCTCATGTCATCTTCTTTTTTTTGTACTCTATGGTTTATCTTCTGTTTTTCAGTACCTCTTGCCTGCCATCCATTTAGTTTCCAATGACTCATGGGCTTCTCCATCCAACTGGGAAATTGTCTCTGAGTTCGACACACAGTGCTCTCTCTGTGTCTGCTGTTTCCTCACCATGTGTTGTCTGTGCTCATTCTGTCTGGTACTGTGTTCCATTCTCCTTGCTTCTGAAAGGGATGCAGAAGGCTGGAAATGACGTGGAATGAGTTGATAGGCACATGCCCAACTCTTAAAAACCAGAAACCATTACAACTATTTGAGTTATGTTGAATAGTCTGAGTTTATCCTACTGATTTTCCTACCTCCTGTTTCTATTCTGTTTTCCAAATTCATACTCTGTCACTTGAAAGTAATTCTCTTAGCATGCCCGCTTGCTTAGCCCTTGGTGCTCATTCATTCATTCATTCACTCATTTAATAGTTATTGAAATTATTTATTTTATCGGACCTTGCAGTAGATGCTAGAGAGAATCTCAGCCATCAAGAACTCTATGGTCTACTTGGAGGAAACAGACCAAAAAATGAATAAGTTATAGTGCATTGCTAAAGAGCTGAGCAAGTAGTATAGAATGTGTATCTGGCCCATCTTGGAGGGCCTGGAAATTCTTCCTCGAGGAAGAGACATGGAAGCTAAGACCTAAACGACGAATAGGAGTTAATAAGTTAAAAGAGGAGGAAGTGAACATTACAGGTAGAGGAAATCACATGTACAAAGTCTAGAGGTAGAAAAAAAACATGCACAAGACTTCTCGTTACTATAACTTCAAGGATTGGTAGAAGAAATTTTATTTTTAAATACTTAACTCTTTGCTGCTAACTTTACATCAATTAAAAATAAATAAGTACATACTTATTTTAAGAATATGAATCATTAAGCACGTACTTGCATAAGAATATGAGTCATTAAGTATAACATTTAATTAGATCATGGGCCTGCAAGGATTTTCAATATTTCATTTGTCTCAGCTCGCTAAAAATTTTGAGTTATTAAGTCATTCTCTCTTTAAAACGATAGTGAGAAAGAAAATGGACCACTATAGGCTAAATAAATAACTTTTTAACTTCATTAATTCATATAATCATTGTACAAATATTTACTGAGTTCCTACCATTGCTAAGACTTTTCTTATGATGCTTACTATGCTCGTTTAGGGAAGACCAACACTTAAACAAGTAAATAACTAAATAAATCATGAAGCACTTCAAATATAAACATTAAAGGCAAAGCAGAGCAAATGATCCATAAAGCTAAGATCAAGTCACATAAAAAAGTTCATTTGCTAAAAATGCTGCTGAAATCGAATGAAACAGTAAATATTTTTTCTAATAAATGGCATTAGTTATATTTCCTTTACAACATACTAAATAACCAAAAGTCACAGATTCAGTTTCTTCAGTTGGACTCAGTTTATCACGTATGACAAAGGATTACAGCAGCATCTTATAGGGGTTACGTGCTGGTGGAGAGATTGGCTCTAACCCTTGTTTTGCCATTTTCTAATGAGATAGATTTCAGCAGATTATTTAACCTTATAATATTTCATTCTTTTGTTTATAATATGAAGATACAAACTATGATAATGTTAGTACGAATTTATTGGGATGTTTTGAGGCCTAATATGAGTTAATTCGCATTAAATGAGCTATTTCATGTTAAGCTCCTAAAACAGTGCTTGGCCCATTCTAAACATGTTAGCCACCTGCATTATGCTTCATTAAGAGAACAGTAAAGACCCCTGCTGTTCAGAACCCCCATGAGGTTTACGAATTACTTCTACTTTCCTATACCTGCAATAGCTATCACGAAAGAGCTACTTACTCACTGCTCCGAACCATAAAAAACTGGTTTTCTTTTAAACAACCCTGCCTGGTTATGTCCTGACAGCAATATTCTTTGATATTAAATGATCAGGGGGTTAAGCACAAGCTGCTTGGGAACCTCCACCCGTAACGGACTCGTCTCTGTGGAGATTCCACGCACAGACACACAGGCATTCAAGAGACTTGTTTGGGCCCTTGCATCATCCAGACTACTCTCCACAGGTGCACGATTGTGGAGCCACCAGGTGGTAGATGACAGCCATCGGCCTCTTGATTAGGTGGAGCATGGATAATCTAGTTTCTATCTGCCATCTTCCCCTGGACCAAAGAGAAGCGGCAGTAAATCTAGGTTAAGTGTCTCTGCTCTGTGGATCCAAATCTTCCCTTTGATGTAGTCGTCCACAGTCTAGCTTTGGGATCAGGAAATGTTATTATGTTCGCTTAACTTGCAGATATAAGCTATATGCTCCAATAGCTCTTTTGATACTACAAAAAAAAAAATTAATCTCCATCTGTTCATGCCTATGTCTCAATTGTTTCCAAACCAGATAAACAGAAAGGTTAGAAAGGATGATATTTATTGATCTTTTCCAATCCCAACACTTAGTTCTTTAAGAAAAAAAAATTTAAACATAAGAATCTTACCTAAAGACATAGGAACTAGTAAAAGACTTTAAAAGCATGGCTAAGAAAATGGAATTTGCCCCAGGTCTTGTCTTTGCATTATTTTTTTTCTTCACTTTGTTTATTTGTTAGCTATAAAAATCAATGCAATTTGTAAGCCCGATGCAAATAATACAATAATATGTAAGTTATTATTTTATATTTGTTAATAACTATGAGAAAATAAGTGGAGTAAGCTATATACCCAAGCAATTGACCTTGTAATTTAAAACATGATTCTTCAGCAACGCAAATGCTGACATCTTTTCACTAAATTCTCCGTGAAAGGAAAATTTGTGCCTGAGGATTCTCTGCACTGGGTGAAGGGGAGCTGGCTTCAGCAGTGCACATCTCTGACAAATTACATATTTGATTACTCATAGCTAAGAGAAAATGTTTAATTTTTGAGTTAATGCACAAAAAATTGCCAATGTGAGCTCATTTATATCTTTGCTTAACATATAACGGAATAAAACTTCTTTTGGCTTACGTAGCATTTTGCACCTTATCAACCACCATTAAAATGCATTAAGTGGCTGCAATAATGATGCACAATTGACCGGCCCAGTACTTCGGCGTTCCTAATCATGTCTAATTTCTCCCTGAAAATGAAGAACAGCCTAATTATCAAATTACTAACTTCAGATCCTATGAGTATTAAGGGGGGGGGGCGGTTAAGAATATTAATTAGCTTCAACTCTCAATCTTATAAACTTATGCACTTCTTGGTGAAACCATAAATGACATAACTTCAGCCTTTCCTCCATGTGCTCCTGAGATATTAACAATGTTTAGGCTTCAAAAGTTAGATAAACTTTGGCTGTTTTTCCATCCATTATCTCCATAACATAAACCTCTAATGTATTCCAATAGGTTTACTCTTAAAATATCAACCAAAATCAGAAACCTAGATTTTAACTAGACCTTTCCAATATGTGAGCTACCTACAAAGAACAAATAGCCTGATGAAGTCTATATGTGTCAAAACAAACAAACAAAAAAGACCGGCTGATATGTTGATATGTTATCATCTACAAACGAGTTTAGATATATTGAACTATCAAATAATACAGTTATTAGCATTTTAAGAGTGTAGACTATACCTCAGTTTCTGAGGACATCAAACTACTCTCTTTTTCTTGTAAACTCTGCTGCCAGTTACTAGATGTCGAGGGCAGGGGGACCAGGACAGGTGAGAGGAGAGGATGGAGGGAGCGGGGCTGGTCCTGAATCGCGTTTAGGGGTTTGGGCTTTATTTTACAGGCTTGCATCGCCCTATGTGCCTTTCTTAGAGCAGTAACTGGTGTTTTGCCAATTGAAATAATTTTATTATTAAATAATTTGGGAATATAACATTATTTAGAAAAAGCAAAGAATTGTCTGTATTCCAGGACTTCTAAGAGCCTTTAATATGCAAATGAGCATTGTCTAGTAACAAGAATTTTGAATATACTCTATAGAATTTCTAATTTTCTCTTTATTATCAAACGCTTTTTAAAGAGAACATTTCTTTATAGAATTTGGTGTCACAAAACACACTTTAAGTATGTTTAGGCAAATGGGAAACATTTAGAGATTTTAATCTTAGGAGTACAATTTGATTTGCATTTAAAATAGAGTCCTCTGACAGCTGTGTGAAACAGGCTGTAAGGTGATCATGGAGGCTGTCAAGACAAGATGATTAAGGTCAGAACGAATTAGGAAAAGAGAAGCATAAAGACTAGGATACATCTTAGAAAAAAATCTGGCAGAACTGGTACTTAATTTGATAGGCGAGTAGATCAAAGATGCCTCCCAAATTTGAAGTTTAGGTGACTGGGTAAATAAATGTGCCAATCAGCAACATAGAGAATGGAGAAGGGACATCATAAGCAAATACATAAACATGTGTAAATTATAGTTTATAAAGTTCTCTCTCACTCGTTATTTTAATGCAGCACTCATAACAATTCTAAGACATAAGCAGTATATGTATTTTTTCTTATTTTAATGATGAGAAAAATGAGATCAGAATTTTAAATTACTCAACTAAAGTAAGTTAATACTACACATGTAGTATCATGAGGATTTCCTTCCACCTCTCAAATCATTTCTCAATAAAGAAACTTCCTATATTCGAGTTCTTCAAAAATCTCTTATGGTTCGGGCGCTATATAACTATCTTTTGGAAAAATTGCATTAGCTTGAAATCTTCTCAACCAATTCTAGTTGAGATGCTTCTGGAACTCCACTGAATTAATTGGGAGAAAGGGAGCCAAGAAATATAACCTGAATTTAGGATTAATTCTTAGGTCCTCATACCTGCCACTGTTGGAAGTTATTGTACTCAAAGTTTTAAAAGAACTTTTCTAATGTATCTATGGTTTGAGATAAAATTTGTAGTGGCAATATCATGCAAAGAAACAAGTTATTGAATTTTAAAGAACTTATGTGAATGCAGAAATAATGGTCCTAAAAACCTGCATTAGATAACCCCAAAGTGTCTCTAAATGTTGACGATGCATGGGAAGAATATGAACGACATTGTTTCAGAAAATGTGAAAAAAAAAGCAGTTTTACTAATATGCCATGTAATTGCATATGTGACTTGAAGAAATGTATGAGTAATTAAAATTATTATATATAAGCCATATTATATTTAAGCCATAGTCTTTCAGCTGCATCTGTAAGTTACACATTTAGACCAGCCAGAATATTGGTCCTTCTTACTGGGAAAGTGGGAGAATCACCTTTCATGCCAAGTTGCTTTCTATTCAGGCTTATTTGACATTTGGATCCTGTCCCATTTTTCACTATCACCACTGTTTCCATTGACTCAGGGCAGTTTGATCAAAGCCTCTCAAAGCTGAAATTGGGAAGCCAAAGATGAACTTGGAAGCAAGTGAGCCAGTGAAGTAATGTGGAATTAGAAATGACAGAAACGGTACTGACTCTAAATCTTGTCATGAAGATTCTAAGTTTGCTTCTTCAGTTGGGAGGTACAAGGCTTCCAGAAAATGAAAAGCTATATGTCCTAAAAATGCTGCTGTGACTTGAGGTGTTCGCTGGGAAATAGTATGGTGGTGTGAAAAGAGCTCTGGGCTCGAAAACAGCTGTGTGGTCTTCCGTACGTGACTCACCTCTGCTGGGAGACGATTCTCCGTGGATCTCACAGTCCTGCACCTCTGAGCAGTGAGGCACTGACTGCCCTTCAGTCTGGACTGTTTTCAAAGATGTCTGAATAGCAAATAGCCTCAGAAGATGGAGACACTGTCACCCTCCAGAGAAAAGGACGGGTGTATTTGCTCCCCAGTATAATAGAGACCAATCAATCTCCTTGCAGAGGGAAGAGCAGACATGCCTTCTGACCACTTAAAAAGATTACAGTCCCTAAGCTCGGGGTTCTTCCCCTGTAATGCAGCCCACTGCATGTATATCAGGTGGCCTTCTCTATGTCCCCCTGAAGAGAAGGGGTGCACCGATGCTGACACATTGGCTACTATCATTCCTGTGGGTCTTTAATCTCTGACCCAGGAGTTGTGGGCCTTCTCCCAGCATCCATGGCACTGTGACAAGCTAATGTGCAAGTAAGAGGAAATCGCAGAGTTTTCACAGTTCTTCAAGTTCTCTCCATTCCCTTCTTCACTTGTCTAGAAAAAAAAGAGCTGGGGTCCATGATCTTCAGTTCTTTTTCCAGCTTGATGAGGACATATGATTTATTTTAAGACTATAAATAGCCTTGACAAATATGGTGTTTATGATTTATGTTTTTATTGTTTAATAATTCTTAAAGTTGTTTTTCCAAAAGAATTCCACATCTAACGCTTTGAGCTCTACATGTTTCCTCTTTCCTTAAAAAAAAAACCCAAATGCTTTTCATTTACTTTTTAAAACAATTTGCTTTATTCAGTTAAAACTTCAGCTTTTAAACATATTGGCTTAAGCTGTAATCAATCTCTTTTTAAATCCCTCATGCACACTTACTTCCGTTAAGAAGCCATTCAATTGTGGCTTTAGTTTTGAAGCTTCTCCCCACAACTAAAAATGTTAACATCAAACCTCTGAAATCTTAAACCGGTTGATCTATTTGTATATCTAAATTTTGTCTTGTTAGCACAAGAAAATGTTGTTCTCCACATTTGGTAAGAAAAAGTATTCATTCATATTTGACAAAAAATTCTCAATAAGAGTAGGAAATGTATTCATTCATTAAGAAGTATTTATTGAGTTCCTACTATGTGCCAGGAACTGTAACAGATGTTATGATATAAAAATTAATAAAACATGATTGCTGCCTTCAGAATGCGTCCAGTAAAACAGAAGAGTCCATAATCTAGTGATAGGTCCTATATAGCCTTAATTTCCTTAGATAACAGATAATATACCATTCGAACATTAACAAAAATTTTTGAATAACAGCTGAATGAATGAATACATGGATACTGAATGAATAAATATAAGTTTGCAAACTGTGGAAAATCTGGGCTGTACATCAAATATATGCTTTGGCAGCCTGGGGATTTCTGAAACCTTTTCAGATCAGTAGTGCTAATGAAAACTCATTGCTTTGCAGAAAGTAGAATTTAAATTCTAATTGCATTAAATCCCTGGGCTATTCCTTCTTACTAAGAATGCACATAGAAACTATTAAAATACACTTAAACTAACCCTGTCATAGGGTTGACTTTTTTCTTTTTTCTTTTTCTTCTTTTTTTAAAGCAGGCAAAGATTCACCTGTGGATCTATGCCAAGGCACAATTAACCCTTGTTGGAAATGTATAATGATGCCAGAGGCAACCTGGGCTGGACTGTGCAGTCAGGCGGCTTTGTAGGCTTTGATCCTAAAGACACAGACTATACTACATGCAGGGATTAAGCTGTCGGTCTGACTTGATTGCTGATTAAGTAATAAGAAGGCAGCCGGACTCTTGTTCTCCCTCATGCTACAGACCCCCAAGTCATCGATCTGCCTCGTCGTTCTGAGACTGGGAAGACTGGGTCCCTGCGGCTCGAATAAAGTTATTACTATGCACTCAGGTGGTCTAAACCCCTGAGATTTTCACCATGAATTCATTCAGTCCACAATCACTAATGTGGCGCCTATACTACGGGAGCCACTGCTCAAATAAGGAAAGGGGTGGGGGTCCCTCAAAGACCGATGGTGTCTTTGTGGACCTGAGGAATCTACAGTGCAAAAGGGACAGAGGCATGGTCGCCAGGAATGTGACATGCAATGTCCTCTAGGAGGCTGGAAGTTCAGTTAAGATCCAGACACCGTGAGATAAAACACAACTGTTTTCCGTCTGCTTCTTTAAGACCTAAATTAAATGTCAGCTATCTTGAACGCTAGGGGTAGGGATTAGGGTTCAGCCATTTAAGGAGAGGTTCAGCTTCATTCTTGTCCCTCAGACTCCTCCAGGGCATTTGACTGGCTTGCCCATTTTTCAGCCTCTCTTTCTGCTCATTTTTGTTAGTTAATTCATTTACTCCATAACTCCTGAGGAAGTAGAAATAATATTGCCTCTCCCTGCAAAGTCTTTAAAATTTAATAAACAGGTTGGAAACAGTGTAAGTGAATAAATGGTGCACATGTTACAAGAGAAATGTGTGTAGGATGCAGAAAGGAGGTGACATTTCTACACTGGAAAGGCTTTAGAGCAGGGGCCCCCAACCTCCGGGCTGCAGACTGGTACCAGTCCGCGGCCTATAGGAACCGGGCTGCACAGCAGGAGGGGAGTGGGGGGGGCCAGCGTGGGCTGCACAGCAGGAGGGGAGTGGCAGGCCAGCGAGCGAAGCTTCATCTCTATTTGCAGCCACTGCCCAGCACTGGCATCACCGCCTCAGCTCCGCTTCAGATCATCAGGCATTAAACTCTCATAGGAGCACCAGTCCCTGGTGTTAAAAAGGTTGGGGACCCTTGCTCTAGAGGATCAGGGCACTGAAGAGGGTATGAGAAAGCGAGGAGATGAGAAACAGAAGTCGAAGCTCGGCAGCACGAAGACATGAAGTAGAAGTATCTCAGCACCTGCGGCTCCTTGCTTCCTCCACTTCCCTGAACATCGTTCCTCTGACGAAAAGTGTGCCTTGTTCCGGTAGCATAATTCTCTCGCCGACATGGCCTCTCTCCAACTCTTCCGTGATTCTGTGGTTCCAATGCATCTCCCTGCCTGGTAAGTGTCGCCAGTCCTCTGATCTTTGACCAAGCCACTAACTTCGCTCTTATTTATTCATCCATTACTTGTACCAACCCAGCCCAGAAGGCGCATCTCTGTCTCCACCCTGGAACGTGACTTCTGCAACCCCGCTTCTTCCACGGTTGTCCAGGATAGCTGCATAGTATCTCACAATAAATATTTCATTACTTTTTTGCGATGCTATTTCCACTTATATCATTATTTTTTTGGCAATGCTATTTCCATTCAGAGTCATAAATTCTGGAGTTGAGAAGTACTTTTCAGCATGTAAAGTCCAATAGAAATGAACATTTATCGGGCATTTGGTAAACCACAAAAACTATTCTGGGAAATTTCATATTTATCATATTACCTGATTGTTCTAACATCACTTCAATTTATGAACTATGATTTATGTTTTTTAAATCAAATACCTCAGGAGCGAGAAGTTACAACTCACCCAAAGTCGCAGCTCTAGTAAGTGACTGAGCCAGAATTCTGCCTCCAGTCTCTCTGGCTGTAAGATACTTCTCAAAAACCTCTATCTCTGTCTCTAAATCTATCTCTACATCTCTGTATATACTGCCTCTGCTTGATAACTGTCAGTGGTAAAGGCTTATTACTTTCTAAGGCACCATATTTTGATATTTTTATGATGATTATAATATACATGACACATTCAGTCTAAAAATAAATGAGTTATCAAGCCATGAAAAGACATGGAGAGATCTTAAATGCATATTGTTAAGTGAAAGCCATTCTGAAAAGGCTACATACATAGCTCGATTGTATAGTATAATTCTAACTATATGACATTCTGGAAAGGGTAAAATTATGGAGACAATAAGATCAGTGGTTGCCAGCGGGCAGAGTGGGGGCAGATGAATAGGCAGAGGAGAGAGGATATTTAGGGCATAAACAATCTGTTTATTATAATAATGGATATATGCCATTATACATTTGCCAAGGCAGTAGAATGTACAATACCAAAAGTGAACCCTAAGGTAAACTAGAGACTTTGGCTACTCTTGATGTATCAATGGAGACTGATTCATCCTTGGTAAAAAACGTACGATGCTGATGAGTAGTGCTGATAAACGGTGAGGTCATGCGTGTGTGGAGACGGGGGATGTATGGGAACTCTACGCTCTCCTCTCGGTGTTGTTA
>NW_006443225.1:7568057-7605657 GCF_000325575.1 Pteropus alecto | reverse complement strand
GCTCTAAATAAAGTCTTAAAAAACAGATAAACTATATATATGACATGAAATTTGCCATTTTAACCATTTCTAAGTGTAACTATTACTATCTCCAGAATGTCTCCATCTTCCCTCAAGGGCACTCCATGCCCACTAAATAATACCTGCCCATTCTCCCCTCTCATTCAGCTCCTGGAAACCACCACTATACTCTCTGTCTCTATGAATTTGACTATTCTACGTACCTCCTATAAGTTGAATCATGTAGTATTAGTCCTTTTGTGTCTGGCTTATTTCACTTAGCATAATGTTTTCAAGGTTCATCCACATCGTAGCATGTGTCAGAATTCATTCCTCTTTAAAAAATATTTAATAATATTCCATTGTGTGTGTGTGTGTACGCCACATTTTGTTTATCCATTCATCTATTGATAGACATTAGGGTAGTTTCCACCTTTTTGCTTGTGTGAATAATGCTGCTATGAACGTAGGTGTACAAATAACTCTTTAAGACCCTGCTTTCAATTCTTTTAATATATACCTAGAAGTGGAATTACTATATGGCAGTTCTATGTGTAAATTTTGAGGAACTGCCATATTGTTGTCCACAGTGGCTGCATCCTTTTACATGTCCACCAGCTCTGCACAGAGTTCCACACGGCAACATATTTTGGGCACACAAATTAAATGTAAATATTAATTTGTCAGGAAAAGTAGGCTCCATGCCAGAAAGCAGTTCCAAACCTCAAGAGAGTAAGAATGATGCAAGTGTCTCTTCAGGTCCTGGGAGAAGCGGGAGGTAAGCATGGGGCAGAGAGCACCTGGAGAAGGTTCTGATAGATGCAGCTTACGTCTTTGAGTCTGGAATGGGTCAATGAGTTGTCTGCTGCAAGACCACATTCTCTCCAACATCCAGAAAAATACGGGAAGTTCAGTGACCTGGTAACTGAGCCTGCTTCCTCTCCCTGGATAAACCTCGACTAGCTTTCTTGTGTGTTTGATCCTTTTGGAACTCAAGGCCTATGCCAATCACATATTTAGCTTCAGGTCTGTGTCCACATCATGTTTCAACCTCTGCTTTTTCAGTCACACTTCTCCTAAAGTTTCATCTCATCCTCGACTTTCCCTAAATCTTATGTTGAGAGCCAGCTTTATCCACTAACTTCTCTTACACCCTTGCCCAGTTTCTAATCTTTCTCTACCTGATTAGGTTGCTGCACAACTCTAGGCTTTATCTTCCCTGAATTCATCCTCCATGCCAATTTCCTCAGTCTCGACTCCCTCTCTAAAGCAGAGAAGCTTGTTCCAACATGAATGAAATAAAGTATTTTTTAAAACCCCAATGCTGCACTTCCATGCGAAGGCACCTGGACTGTAGCTGCACAATTAAGCATGGCAGAAGAAATGCAATGATGTTGCATTTTGAGAAATAAAATGAGAAATACTGAGAAATAATATGAGGCTCAGGGAATACTCAGACTCCATCTTTGTCCCTATGAAGTAATTTAAGAAATGATTTTTTACTAGAATTACATATTTTAGGTCAGGCGTGTTTGAGTCATAGCTCATTCAAGGAATACAAAGCCGCTAAAGCAGAAGAGAACATCACTTCTCCTAAACTAAGACTGAAAAATATGAAAATAGAGAGAAACTATCTAAGAGCACATTGAATGGGACTAATGGGCTTCCAAGCTCACGCTTCTGGTCAGTTCTGCTTTTGAGATGAGCAATGAGTTAATCCAATTATTTTCCTTGTACTTGAATATGATCATCATACTTAATCGTTTCAAGACTAGTATCTCCAACTGTTGCAAGTTTCTCAAACAATGTGGTTTTCAGTCACCTCAGATGAAGAAATTCTAGTTTATTAGGGTTTATCTTAAAACTCAGAGCCCAAAAGCAAGCCAGATCCTCCCAACAGATGAGGACTGAGCACCCAGTGGTGAGTTGTGGTAATTTCAGCACGGTAAACTGATAGAGCAACCTAAGTTTGTGTTTGCTATGTTTAGGAGCCAGAGACACAATTGGCTCCCATGCAAACTGTGAGCAACTGTGAATAGTTGAAAGCTCTGGCTTTTGTATATTAACGTTGTTAAATACATATTCTCCTGTACTATACTTGGGAGGTTGATTTAAAGAAAAAAAATCATATATATGATGTATATATATATCACATATATATATCATATATATATCATATATATCATAACATATATGATATAGATATATATGATACAGATATAGATATAGTCAATCTATATCTATATCTATATCTATATCTATATCATGTTTGTTTATTTCCACCATGCAAGGCAACAGAAGTATTTTTCAATTTGGTAATGTTACTAAATTTATCTGCAATGCCTGAAAGACTGTATCATGTACTAATCTGATAAGCATGATTTCTGGGATTAGTAACCCTAAAAAAAAGAAAATCAATTAAGTCGGATAACTTGTTTTTAGTGAACCCATGAGGTGTCCCAGTGATTACTATATTCTTTGCAAAGTGCTCATCCTATGTTCCCTGTTTAGTAGCCCTTTGCTGAAGATTAAACATGTAATAATCTATACTTGCTTGAATTTATCTTTTCCTCAATTTTGGAAATGAGAGTTAAGACCGCCTATCTCTAAATAGCTTAGTATGTTCATAAACAATGAGATTTCTAAAAACATACTTACAGTGAATCTAAAATCATACCTTCAAACTCTGTTAAGACCTAAAATTTCTTCTGTTTGAGATTTGACTTATTTAAACAACCAAGTGCTTTCTCACTGTCTGATCCCTGTGTGAATGATGGAGAGTCTCCTCCTTCTAATTTAAAGTTCATTCTCTGACCTGAATAACACAGAGGAAGTAGATTCCTGCTTTCTCATCGTCATTATGAAAGCTCGTGCTTATATATCCCAGAAATGAGCCTATCGCAACCTTCTTGTTATTCTTGCTCCAACTAGTTTTGCAAAAGTACTTCCTAAGTTTTGTAGCATTTTTTCAAAACATCACCCCATTCTGAGCTTTAGACTGGCATTATTTCTAAATGTTTATTCTTTTTTCGGAATCTATACTTAGTTATGCACCTTTCCTTTGATCTTCTTATGCACATCTCCTTTCAAAAGGTTGATTTATTAGGGATGTGCTTATAGTCCCATAGAAATTTCTATGTTTTGATCTTCATTGGGATCATTTTAATTATATGGTCAGGATTTGCCTTTTGAAAGTCTCTTAACCATTCTCTCTTTTTAGAATCTTTGAACATGAAAATGAATCTGTTTTTCCTATACTTTTCTGATATCTTCCTTCAAAAAGGCAGGATTCATATTTGGAGACACCCAGCATTTCCTTTTTTCTTCACTGTGACTTCTAACTTGATAGCATCACACACTCCTGATATTTCCATAAGATCTAAAGCACCAATATATTTTCCTCTTCATATAGAATTAATTCAACAAAAGCTCCTATCTTCCTTCATGGAAATGTCCTTTTAAGTTATGCAGGACATGCATAAGCCAAGTACTCTGCTTTTACTAAACTAGATTTACAGTCTGTATCTTCACATAAAATCCTCGATTACTACTCTATCCTCCAGGACCAACTTACAGTTTATAATGGAAAGCATCACCCGTAACTATATCTGTCCATGGCAGATATTTGCATTGGTTCTTCAATAATGGATGCCATTGTCACTTGCCTAAATGTCCTCAATTCTCCTATTGTATGTTATCACTCATCATCAGATTTTCAGCTTGATCACAATAAATGAAAGATAAACTGGAGTGTTATTCATTTGCTCCTGGAATAAGGCCGTAGACAGTTATATCGCCCATTTCAAATACTGTGTGACTGGTCACTGAACTATTGTACCTGTGATTTGCCTGACTCATGAAGAACCCAGTTGAAGTCTTGTGTTCTACAGTGGTCCTAACGATCCCACAGTGAACTGCTTACATGGCACAATATGACACGAATCCACCTTTCTAGTAGCATGTAGAGAATGTGATGACAAAGTAGAAGCCTTTGAAATGTACATGTGATTAATTATTTCCAAGATCATTTTAATGCAAAAAACAGAATTTGTTTAGATTAACAGTCAAATAGCATTTAAATATCATTCAAATTTAATATTTTATTGCCTGATATGGTACCCTACACAATTCTAAATTTATTTATTTTAACAGCGGTATACTACTTGTTTAGCAAACTGGAAAACTGACTTCAGTCAACACTTATGGGAAACTGAGTTACAGGATACAAATACAGCAATGAGAACTATAAAGTGCTTATTAGATCATCCAGTTCACACCTTCCCAGTGCCAACTCAAAAGAAAAGCAAAATATAGAGAACAGAAAATATAATGTACCATTTTCTATTAAAAGCCTACATATAAATGTTAAACTTTCTATTTGAAAAAAATTCCAAAGCAGAGGGTAATCTAATGTTCTCATTTTAAAATGCTTTTTAATGGTTCTTCCCCCTTGTGTATACAACTTTGAAATGCCACAAACATTGTGATAACAATAATTCAAAATATAGACATCTAGAAATACAGTACACACACAAATTTATGTACAATATACATACATCAGTACAAAATGTGCTTATGTATGGTATATTTGCCACTTACATCAACTGTTCTAAATAGAAGTCATAGAGACTGGGCTACTTGGTATTCAATGTTCCTATAAATTCACCTCAAAATGTCCTTCATTTATTTGGTTTTCAGAGGACTCCATCAAGATCCAGCTCAAGGGCAATGATGCCCCAGAAGCCATTACCACAGCCTGGCTATCAAATATATTTCTGAAATTCAACTATCAATCAATATTTTCATATCAAGATGAAAAGCTCTTACAAGTTATTTTTCTTACCTTAAACTTGTTATAATTCCCCAAATTAGTAACATTAATTTAAAAATATTAAGCAATGCTTGGATGCTAATTATACTTGACCATAATGACCATGATAATCTCTAAAGAATCAAAATGTGGTTCCTATACTACAGCAATTCTACATTTACTTTCAAAAGGCTAGTTCCTATAAACAGCATACTAAGTATAGGTTTTGAAACATTTTTTAAATAAAGGAATGTTCAATTGACAACAGAAGTAATAATAGATATTTTGTGGGGGAGAAAAAGGAATCAGACCATGGAAAATCACCAATCCACAGTGGTATGCAGCAAGAGAAAAAAAAAAAAAACAATGAAACTACAAAACAGCCAGAAAACAATTAAGAAAATGGCATCAGTAAGTCCTTACACATGAGTAATCATTCTAAATGTAAATGAAATGAACTCCCCAATTAAAAGTCGCAGAGTGGCTGGATGAGAAAAAAACAAAACAGAAAAAAGCAAGACCCAACTATATACTGCCTGCAAGAGACTCACTTCAGCTTTAAGGACATGTGTAGGCTCAAACTAAAGAGATGAAAAAAGATATTCCATGCAAGTAGAAACTAACGGAGAGTGGGGATGAGAAGCTATAATTATATCAAACAAAACAGATTTTAAGCCCAAAATAATAACATGAGAAAAGAAGGTCATTATATAATGATAAAGGGGTCAAGTCATTAAAAAGATATAACTATTATAAATATATACACACCCAACATTGAAGCACCTAAATACGGTAAGCAAACACTAGGAAATCTGAATGGAGAAATAGACAAAACCACTGTAATTGTATGGAACTTCGACCCTGGATAGATCATCCAGCAGAAAAATAACAAGACAGTGTTGGACTTGAACCACGCTTTAGACCAAATAGACCTAACAGACATATATAGAACATTCCAACCAATAGCAAGAGAATGCACATTCTTCTCAAGTCTACATGGAACATTCCAGAGGCTAGATCATATGAGAGGTCACAAAACAAGTCTTAACAAATTTAAGGAGATTGAAATCACACTAGATATCTTTTATGACCACAATGGTATGAAGCTAAACATGGAAACTAAACAATACACTCCTGAACAACCAATGGTTCAAAAAAAAATCAAAAAGAAAATTTAAAAAAATCTTTTTGAAAGTTGGAAACACAACATACCAAAACATGGGATGCTGCAAAAGCAGTTTTCAGAGAAAAGTTTATAGTAATAAATGCACATGTGCCCCTTAATGAGTAGAATATGTTCTGAGAAATGCGGCATTAGGCAATTCTGTCATTGTGTGAACATCATAGAGTGTAATTACACAAACCTAGGTAGGATAGCCTACTAAACACTTAGGCTACATGACAGACCACTGTTGTATGTGTAGTCCGTTGTTGACCAAGACATTGTTATATGGCACATGACAATATTAAGAAAAAAGAAAAATCTCAGATGAACAACCGAACTTTATATTGCAAGGAACTAGAAAAATAAGAATAAACTAAGCACAAAGTCATAAAAAGGAAGAAAACAACAACAATCAGTAGAAATAAATAAAATAAAAACTAGAAAAATAAAAGAAAAGGTCAACAAAATTAAAAACTGGTTATTTGGAAAGATAAATTGATGATCTTTCAACTAGACTAGCTAAGAGAAAAGACTTGGAAAGATAAATTGATGATCTTTCAACTAGACTAAGAGAAAAGACAGAAGACAAATAAAATCAGAAATGAAAGAGGAGATATGTTGTAACTGATATCACAGAAATACAAAAACAAAAAACAAAAAAGGCTACTACAAACAATTATATGGCAACAAATTAGACAACCTAGAAGAAATAAAGAAATTCCTAAAGACATACAACTTATCAAGACTGAATTATGAAGAAATAAAAAATCTGAACAAACCAATAACAAGAGATTGAATTAGCAATCGAAAATAAGGGAGCAACAAGGACAAGCCCAGGTCCAGAGGGTTTCACAGGTGAATCTGACCAAACATAAATAAGAATTAATATCTTTTCAGATTCTTACAAAAAATTGAAAAGGAGGAAATATTCTCAAACTCGTTTTATTTGGCCAGCATTACCCTGATCTAAACCAGATAAGAACACTACAATAAAAGAAAACTGGAGGCCAATATCCCTGATGAATATGATACAAAACTTCTCAACAAATATTACCAAATTAAATTCAAAAGCACATTAAAAGGATCACACACCGTGATCAAGTAGGGTTAATAACTGGCATGTAAGGATGCTCCAACATACACAAATTAATTAATGTGATATATCACATTAGTAAAATGAAAGATAAAAGTCATATGGTCATCTTGGTAGCTGAAGAAAAAAAATTTGACAAAATAAAACATCCTTTCATGATAAAAGCTCTCAACAAATTGCCTGTAGAAGGAACGTACCTCAACATAATAAAGGACATCTATGACAAGCTAACACCATACTCCACAATGAAGGGTTGAAATCTTTTCCTCTAAAATCAGGAATAAGACAAGGGTGTCCACTCTCACCACTCTTATTTAACATTGTACTGGAAGTCCTAGGTGGAGCAATTAGGCAAGAAAAATAAATAAAGGACATCCATATTAGAAAGAAGTAAAATTGTCTCTATTTGCATATGACATGATATTAAATATAGAAAATCCTAAAGACCACATACAAAAAAAAAAAAACAACCCTGTTAGAACTAGTAAATGAATTCATTAAATCTGCAGGATACAAAATCAACATAAAGAAATCAGTTATGTTTTTATACACTAAGAACAAACAATCTGAAAAAGAAATAAAGAAAGCAATACCATTTGCAATAGCATCATAAACAACAAAACATTGTTAAATGTCATATGTAACTCAAAATACTTAAACCTAACTAAGGAGGTAAAAGACCTATACACTGAAATATATAAGACTTTGACAAAAGAAATTGAAGAAGATACAAGTGGAAAAACATCTCATGTTCATGGATCAGAAGAATATTTCTTAAATGTCCTACTACACAAAGCTACCTATAGAATCACGGCAATCACTATCAAATATCTAACAGCATTTTTCATAGAAATAGGAAAACTATCCTATAATTTGTATGGAAACACAAAAGACTCCAAATAACCAAAGCAATCCTGAAAAAGAAGAACAAAGCTGAAGGAATATTCCTCCTGATTTCAAACTATGTCACAAACCTATAGTAATCAAAACAGTATGGCGCAGGCATAAAAACACACAGACCAATGGAACAGAATAAAGAACTCAAAAATAAACCCTTGCATATACATCGAACTAATAGTTAACAAAGGAGCCAAGAAAACTCAGTGGGAAAAAGCTAGTCTGTTCAATAAATGGCGATGGGAAAACTGGATAATCATATGCAGAAGAGTAAAATTGGACCCCAATTAACACCGGTTACAAAAATTAACTCACAATAGATTAAAGATTTAAACATAAGATCTGAAACCGTAAAACTCCTAGAATTAAATACAGGGAAAAAGCTCCTTGACACTGGTCTTAGCGATGATATTTTTGGCTATAACACTGAAAGCACGAGCAACAAAAGCAAAAATCAATAAATGGGACTATGACAAACTAAAAAACTTCTGCATAGAAAAAAAAATCGAAATGAAAAGACAACCTATGGCATGGGAGAATATACCTGCAAACTGTATAACTGATAGAAAGTTAATATCAAAAATATATAAAGAACTCATACAACTAAAAAAAATAAAAATAAATAAATAATCCAATTTAAAAATGGGCAGAGAAACTAAATAGACATTTTTCCAAAGAAGACATCCAAATGGCCAACAGGTACATGAAAAGATGCTCAACATCATTAATCACCCCCCCGCAAAATGCAAATCAAAACCACAATGAGATATCACCTCTCACCAGTTAGAATGGCTATGATTAAGAAGACAAAAGCCAACAGGTGTCAGTGCGGCTGTGGAGAAAAGGAATGGTGGGAATGTAAGTTGATGCGGCCACTACAGAAAATAGTATGGAGAGTCCTCAAAAATTTTTAAATAGAATGACCATATAATATAGCAATCCAACTTCTGGGTATACAGCCAAAGGAAATGAAAACAGGATATCAAAAGATATCTGTAATCCCATGTTTATTGCAACATTATTCACAATAGACAAGATATGGAAATAACCTAAGTGTCCATCAACAGAGGAGTGGATAAAGAAGATGTGGTCCATGGTACAATGGAATATTATACAGCCATGAGAAATAAGGACATCCTGCTATTTGCAACAATATGGATGGACCTTGGGTATTAAGATAAGTCAGACGTATCATATATATGTGGAATCTAAAAAAAACCAAACAAACTCAAAAACGAATTCATAGAAACAAGGAAGAGAATGGTGTTTATCAGGGGCTGTGGAATTTGGGAAAATGTGATCAAATGGTACAAACTAGAAGATGAATACACTCTGTGGATCTAAGGCACAGCATTTTGAGTATAATTAACTGTACTATTTTATATACTTGAAAACTAAGAGGCTAGGTCTTAAATGTTCTCACCACAAAAAAAGAAATGATAATTCTGTGACATAATGAAGGTGTTCAATAATGCTACGATGGCAATCACACTGCAACATGACAAGAAAAAAATTCTGAGATGTTCTAAAACTGAGGCAGACCAGAGAGAGAGAGAGAGAGAGAGAGAACAGTCAGCCCGTCAGTCACTATGGACCAGCTCTGACAAAGCACTGCACACACACCTGTGTGTCTACTGGAATTTATTTCAGGCAGCTATTTCTGACATTGTCCAAAACAGAGAATAGCCAGGTGCCATCGAATCCCAGGAGCCTCCGTTTCTTATTTACATGTGAACTTTCCAATCTCCTGCCCACAGCTAATCCACAAGAGCAGACAATTCTTCTTGGAGGACTCAGTTTCCCATCCCAGAATGGGCCCCGCTTCATCTTCTCCAATCCCTTTTCTATAGCTAATGTAATTCCTTTCAAAATGGCTTACATCCTTCTCTCCCCCCATTTGATGTATAAAAAAACGCTTGCAAAACTCAGGGACGGTGACATGTTATCTTTTCTGTCTAGCCATATTGCTGGTGGTTTAGACTTCATGCCCCAAGACAGGTGGTGTTTTTTGTTTCTTGTTTTTGTTTGTTTTGTTTTATTTTTTGTTTTTGCTAGCAATGGCCTAATAAACCCTTTCTTTTAGAAAGACTTTCAGCTGTGGAAGTTAAAATTTTTTGTTTAACAAATATCTAAATATGTCAAATCAACACATTTTACACCTTAAATGTACATGACTTTACATATCAATTACATATCAGCAAAGAAAAGAAAGAATAAAACTAGTAACAGATTGGAAGCCAAGGTTCTAGAAAATAGTTGATGTTGGAAAAGCAGAAGTAATGTACTAGGATGAAGAGGCTCAAGGACCTTGCATTGACATAGGGGCAGCCTGGGTCAAGGACATTGACGTAGAAAGCTCTTCTTTCCTTCCTTCTCTGACACCAGAAAAGGATGAATGAGTACTGGTTCAAGGGGTTCTTAACTTGGGATCCACTGAGAGGTTTGGACAGAATTCTCAGAGTCCGTCAACTTAGATGGGGACATAATATATTTTTATTATCACTAAATTTATCATTATCTTCAATTATGGAATATAGGCAACAAACTATAGTGGTATTAGCAATACCTCTGACTTTGTTGCCAATAAAAATCATAGATATTTTAGTTTGGTTTGCCAGTGTATTCATTGCAGACATCTCAAACATCACCCATGCTCATCACGGCTTTGTAATTATGGATGTTATTAGACCTTCCGATAGATCTCGTTGTTTAATAAAGAAGCACATATATTCCGATATCGCAATTTCAAAAACTCTAATTCTATTTCAGTATCTGCGATTTTCTTTGTAATCCACTGTGTTCTCTGCATTTGCAGATACTATTCTGAGAAGCAATTAATTGGCTTTGACAAATTGCCAATGCAGTCCTTGGACAAAAAAGGTCAAGAAACTTCGCTTAGATGGCGCGGAAGGGAGCGAGTCACTGAGGAGACTCTTACCCTCTGAGGGGAAAGGGTTTTGGTCAAAGAGGAAAGTGAGACAATGCTCTTGTTGGCGTCTGGACTTTTGACCACCTGTTACTGCTGCAGTGTGCTCCTGGGTGGTCTCAGACCTGTCTCAGAGTCCAGGGCAGAAGATGGAGCTGCAAGGACTGGGGTCCCAGGAGAAAAATAAAAGAATTTTTGTGATAATTGTACATATATAAATGAAGAGAACAATGTTTTATCAGGAAAATAATCTGTCACCTGATTAAAAAGGATAATTTATGTAAAAATAATCACTATTCGAATAATATTGATTATGCCTAGCAGTGTTCTAGTGATTTACGAATACTGGTTCCACCAATCCTCACAACAATCCAATGCAGTGGGCACTATGATTAACCCCATTTTGTAGAAGTGAGGTTAAGTAAGTTGACCAGTGTTGTCCAGGACTTATGTCACAAAACCAGGATTTGAATATAGTCAGTTGGCTCTGGACTAAGTCCCTTATTCAGGCTGCAAAGTGATTTTCTGAAGGATTAATAATAATAACTAATGTTATTTGTTTGTGCTCTGTAATAATAACAAAGGAAATATGATATACAACAGCCAGTTACTGAAAATAACACTCAACACTTCTACTTTCCATTCTGAGTTCAGATGCACTTCCTATAAATATATTCTCAATTTCTCCTCCAAAAGATTATATTGAAACATCAAAAGTTATAGTAAAGTATGCCTTGCTCTATCTTTCTAACATCTACCATGACTCTCACTGGATTGTAAGAAGGCAAATCTTAACCTCTCAAGGGCAGCTCTTTCTGTGACTGATGGCCAAAACCAACTTTTGACGTAGTTAATATATTCTTTTCAGAGATCATTATAGAGTGTGGGCAGCTGTGCCACACTGGCCGTGGCTGCTGTGATAACCGGTCCTCCATTCAGCACATCAATGAAAGAGCAGCCCTGTAATTCAAGGTCACCAGATGAGAAACATCAAGCGCTCTCAGAGTTCCTTTGTGCAGAAGTCTCAGGCTTCCCCACTGAGGAGGAAACCCAATGCCCAGCAGCATGTGATGGGCGATATTCAGAAACCACACACTTTGTTTCAGAGGAAAAGCTTAATTTAAAAGTTTTCCTCTGCCTTGGTCTTTGTGGATACAGTCTCATTCAAAAGAATACCCAAATTTGTCTCAAACTTCACTGTGAATATATAGGCATTTATATAATGCAGTGAACAGTGCTGGGTGCCTATAAAATAATATACTTCCAAATTTCCAAAGCAAACAGAAACTTTTTTTTTTTGCTTAAGAGTTGAGAGTTGTGATTATTAGGTTTTGAAATCTGAGTCAAAGCCATAGAGGGAGGCAAACACTTTTTTTGATTCAAATCTCCCTCTTACACAAATACTGGAAATAACTATTTTTTTCTACTGGGATAGAATAGTCAGAGATATAAATGGTTTCCCAATAATGATAGAATGGATTAAAATGTGGACTGAGAGCTGGAAGTCCTGAATTGTTGTCTTGACTTAGTCCCTAAGCTTTTATTTCTGAATAATTTATAGTTCAATAGCTATCAAAAGAAATTTATAAAGTGACTTGAAGTAAAACCTTTCATACAATAGGACTTAAGAAAAATAAACAGAAAATCAGAAAAAAAAAAAACATAGAGTAAAAAGGGAGAAAAATTCCTTAACCCATTTCACCTAACTCTGAGGATCCTGGGCACAAAGTGAAAAAGGGAAACATGCTGAACCTAACAGCTCTCATTACCTTGAAGGAAAACCAACTGACTCCGGACAAAAGTCGTTTGTATTTTGTTTTGTTTTGTTTCCTGGCTCTCAATTAAAAAAAAAAAAAAATTCTTGCAGATCTTTATATAAAAAGGCAACAAGTTAGACTCTTCTTCGGAAAATGCAAAAGCTCTGGATAAAGGTGAAAGGTATTTTTATTGAATTGCACTCAAGTGAAGGTAATTTCTTTGGAGAGTCAGTCCACCGTATTTCACGTAAATTGCCTTTGATGCTCTACCGTGACAGAAGGAATCGCCAAGTAGCTCTGCGACCTCTCTTGACTCTTTTATGGTTTTCTTTACTCTTTTAGAATTAAATTTATTGAGTGACATCGATTAATAAAATTATATAGGTTTCAAGTGTACAATTTGGTAATACATCATCTATATATTGAACTGTGTGTTCACTACCCAAAGTCAAATTTTCTGTTACCATATATTTGACCTTTAGTTGGTAAAAGAGGGTGATTAGATGAACTACAAGTTTCTCTCTAACTCATAAGTTTTATTATTTCTATGATTAATTCCATTTAGACTGTCTACTACTGTTAACATGCCATTCAAGCCCAGCTGCCCATAAGGATTCCCATCACCTTCTGTTAGTCATAAAATTAACATTATAAATATGTTTGGAACCAAATTATGTGTTTTAAATAAGAGACAGGGTCTTCTCTACTACCTGAAAAACAATGCCTGCTGAATTAATGAGTGAATGCAAATATATAAAAGTTCTCATTGCTACTTTTATACCTTATCTTAAAAGGCTCTACTTAAGGGCTAATGAGCAAGCTGTCTGGATGTCCTATGAATTCTAAAATAAAAAACACAGAAATCTTGCTGTAGCCAATAGCAGTTCAAGGGTAATCTAATAGCACCAAAGTACATGCTACAATTTCTAAATGAATGAAAATGTAATTACTTTAGTGGGTAGTGAAGGGGAGCAGAATACACCACTGCTAAATACGCCTCTTTGGCATGTTGATTATTTTGAACTGGTTATTTTTAAGAAACAGCAGACACAGGAGTAGCTCTCAAAACTCAGAAGTTTCCCTTTTGTAAGAGACATTTACATTTTTAAGGGAAATCTCCATTTGTAAAGGAGACTCTCTCTCTACCCCAGCCTTCCTTTCTCTCTCTCTTTCTCTTTCTTTCTCTCTCTCTCTCTCTCTCTCTCTCTCTTCCCCATTCCTTCCCTTCTTCCCTCCTTCCCTCCCTCCCCTCTTCCTCTTCCCCTTCCTTCCTCCCCCTCCCCTCTTTTAGTGCATTTTTTTTTTTACAACTTGAAGGCAAGACCTTCCACCAGCAAAAAGATTATGACTCACTGAAGGCTCAGATGTTGGTTAGCATTTTTTAGCAAAAAAGTACTTTTAATCAAAGTATGTACATTGTTTAGAGATAATGCACACTTAGTAGACTGTAGTATAATATAAACATAACTTTTACATGCACCAGGAAACCAAAAACTAGTGTGACTTGCTTTACTGCAATATTCGCTCTACTGCATTGATCTGGAACCAAATTCCCAATATCTCTGAAACATGTCTGTATTGTGCTTTGCCTGAGAACTTCCCATAACTGGCTGTCCCCAACCCCAACATCTTTCTTTTGTCTTCAGCTGAAGATGGTATTCAAGGTGATGGCTTGGGCCATTTTGAGGCGTTACTCAGTTTTCCTGGGTATCGCCCATGTATACAGGAAGTATATACGATACTAAACTTTTATTTGTTTTCCCCTCCTATTAATCTGCCTTTTATTACACGGAGTGCCTCAGCCAAGAAGCTGGAAGGGTAGAGGAAAAATAATTTTTCCTCTTCCAGAGTTTACAGAGAATAAGATTAGTATTCTCACTTCCAATTTTGTTCCACTCCAGTTCGATCTCCATACAGCAAACTGACCTTAAAACATAAATCTGACCTAGCCCTCTCCTGAATAAATAACTGAATAGCTTCCTGTTGTGCTAGGGGAAAAAGAAATCCACACCCCGTTCTGGAGTCTCTGAGTCCTTGCTAAATGGGTTATTATCCACCACCCTCGCCCCGTCTCAAACAACTTCCTAGCCTAACTTACTAGGCTTCACTCCTCTGGGGTTTCAGTTCTCCAAACACAGCAACCACATCCTAACCCTGGAACTTCTCCCCACGCTCTGGTGTGCTCCTCCCACTGGTCTAATCACAGGCAGCTCCTTACCAGCCCTTAGTCTCATCTTAACTGCCACCTCCTCAGAGAAGCCCTCCCTGACCACTCTTGGTTAACGCCTGATCCCTACATTCTCTGTTTCAGCTCACGTTTGTTCCTTTCATAGCATCCATCAAAATTCACAATTATTTTGTTGACTTGCTTTCTTTGGTCTGTCCTTGCAGAATACAAATTTCATGACAGATTTGTGTTGTCTCGTTTATGGTTAGATTTCAAGCACTAAGTAAACAATGTTCAGTGGATAACTAAAGAATGACTCTACATTTTATAATTATCATAGCAACACTATAAGCAAATTCATTGCATGGTCATTTTCCCCATATTTTTTCCAATTTCAAATGCTCAGCACGACAGCTTCTAAACAAACTAAAAAAATTATACACTTTTCTTATCAGAAAAGATGACGACTTCTAAAAGAACATAATGGTATTTTCAAAGCCACTAAAGTTAACAAGGTTTTATGGCTTCTTCCAACTCTGTCCTATCTGAGCAGCTCAGAATTAGCAGACATCATTGGTACAGAGTCAAATAAGATATATCAAAAGACACTGGGCATATGTTTTGTCAGAGAAGCCACTAGGAAAAAGCCGGTATGAAAGTTCTTTCATATTCCTCTATTCAGTCCATTCCCAGCTCTTCCTGTAAAGAATAAATTTTAACAATAAGCTATTGTGGAACTGTGACCCATGAGCCTCTTTGTCCTGCTTCTTCCAGACAGTTGTTTTTCACACTGCAGTTTATGAAATCAAACTGTAGTAGAGAAGTCAATTCTGTGGACAATAACCAGAATTTCTAAAAATTAGGTACAATAGAAAAAGAAAGAAAAGAATGAAAAATATCAAAGTCCATTGCACAGTTGTAGGGTAAGAGCTATTTGAAGAAACTTAGTTACAGTGTGTGTGTGTGTCTGTGTGTGTGTGTGTGTGTGTGTGTGTGTTGTGCATGTTTATTCTGAATCACAGTGTAAAGCATAGGCTGCAGTTAAAAACAAGTTGAAAACCACTTGATAATAAAAGAGACAGAAACAAGAGCTAGTGACTACTTGCAAGTACATGCATAAGGGCGGATTTGTCATACTCCTGTGGGGTTCAGGAAACTTTAGCCCAAAATATGACACCCTGGCATACTAAGCTGAAGAAGTTTGTAAAAACAGCAGAAGCAGGAAGGTCACTCTGGCATTCCCACCCTTCCCCCCTGAAATGGGTCCTGAAACTTTCCTGTGAGAGGTGCCCTAAAATTTATACCCGGGAGAAAGGAGCATCCTTATCCTGCCAAACAGGCCTGGCTGAATTTCTCCTAGTTTATGATGCTAACCTCATGACCTATCGTATTTCTACGTGACTGCCCACTCTTCATTAAACCTAGCAATAAACATATTCAGATCTGTTTCTTCAGGTCTTCATTTCCTTATAAAGGCTCCTGTGTCACATAAAACTTGTGTTTCTCTCCTGTTAATCTATTTTTATCATTTCATTTTCAGCCCTAGCCAGGGACTCCAAGGTCAAAGAAAACGTTTTCCCCCGCTAAAGTACTCACACATTTCATTTGTTTCTGTCTTTGATACATTTCATTCTGCCTTGCATTTTAGATGATTGTTTTCATATCTGTTTAGAACTATAACGTAAGCTCCTTGAGGGTAGAAAAATGTCTTATTCATCAATGAACTGAATTAAAGACATGAATTACATTGGATTAAAGATGGCCACAAGTTATCTGACACTCTGTCCATTAAGAATGTCCAGTAAGGGTCATGGCTTTTCCCTTACCATCTGGGAGGGGAGGTCTATGATTGATGATAGTATTGACCAATGAAAATGCAGAAAGGATGATGAGGCATGTGCTTCTGGGCCTAAACCTTGTGAAGATGGCAGCTTCCGCTTCCTGTCTCTTGGAACATTCACTCTGGGTTGCCTGAGAGTCCATATCAGAAGCTGGGTGGCTTGCAGGAGAAACCACAGGGGAAGCCCCTGAGACTACACAGAGGGAGAGAAGCTTTGCTGAGCCCACCCTTCGCACTGTCTTCATGAATGTCAAAAGCCTGTGTGAAGGCTTCTTGGGTCCTATAAACCCTCAGCAAATGATGGCCAGAGGGCAAAATGAGAAGAGAGGTAAAGTAAAGAACAAACTTTGAGTTAGTGAGCAGGATTTACAGGAAATATAAAGGTGCCGGGACAGGGTGGGTATAAAAATAAAACTGTTTTTCATCCCAGTCTTTCCTAGCAATAGACTCGCAAATTCAGAAATGGCCTCAGGTCCAAGGTTAAATCTGGGCAACTACCTGTAAAACTGGCCGCTGGGGCATTCCTTTGTTGAGACTTTAACAAGACCGGAGGGCAAGCCTAATAGGAATTCCAAGCTTCTAAGGGTTATACACCTTAGACCCTCCCTGCCAGAAAGAGGGCCGCTATGAATCTTGACATGTGCTTGATACACCTTTTCGACTAGACAAAAATTCTTTTTGTATAATTTTTCCAGAATACCCTAAATCTCAGCCCAAAAAAGAAAATGTATGTCAGAAACAAATGTGTTTGGCTTTGGTTCGGCAGATTGGGTTATCATTTGATACACAGGAGTCCTATAAAGTTTTTCATGGAAAAGGAGAGATGACTCAGAGCATCAACAAGAGCCATTGCAAGGAACTGGTGACCTGTATATGGCTGGACTTCAGAAATAGTGTGGGACAGTAACTGCCACCTGCACCCCATTTCTCACTTTGAAGAGGGTGGTCTATGGTTATCCTAACCCGACCCGACCATAAAATGTTGGGAGGAGAGCAGGTCAATTCCCCCAATAGTTCACAGGTCTTCAGACGGAAAGAAATGTCATTTGTACATGGCCTTGATTTATATCATCAGCTTTTTCAATTCAGGGCAATGTAAGGGTGATATTTTTGAATGTAAAAGGAATGTAAATAATTCATGGCCAGAAGGTGGACAACAGTCCTTCAGTAGAGAGTCCTCTGTCTCCCCTTAAAGAGGTGCTCTGTGACTATACTGACCAATAGAATCTGGTGAAAGCTCTACTGTGCCAAATTTTGAGCCTGGCCCTTAAAAAACTAAAAGTTTCCAGTTCCTGACTCCTGGGTTACTTACTCTTGGAGCCCTGAACAGCCACATTAGACCTCCGACTACTCTGCTTCAGAGAGCATGTGAAGAGGTTCTGAATCCACGGTCTTACTAGCTTACAAAGCCACTAGCTGAATACAGTCCTGGATTCCACATGGAGAAGAACTACCCAGCCATACCCTGCCCAAGTTTTGACCCACAAAAGCCTAAGATACAATAAAACGGCTGTTGGTTCAAGACACTAAGTTCTGTGGTGATTTTTTTACACACATAGATAATAAATATATATTTCATACTGATACTAAAAATACACAACTGTTTTCAACATTTCTAATTTCCAAAGCCATTGAGTTTGAAAATATATGGTCTCTGTTCTGGGTTGAACTATATCTCCCAAATAGATATGTTGAAGTCCTAAACCCTAGAACTTGTAAATCTGACCTTATTTAGAAACAGGGTCTTTGCAGATGGAATCGAATTAGGTGAAGTCATACAGGATTGGGGTGGGCTCTAATCCAATGACTGGTATCCTTATAAGAAGGGGGAAATTTGGACACAGACACACAGGGGAGAAGGCCATGCAAAGATGCAGGCAGAGACTGGAGTGGTGCATCTGAAAACCGGGAATGAATGCCAAGGATCGCTGGCAGCCGCCAGAAGCAAAGAAGGAATCCTCCCTAGAACCTTCAGAGAGAGCGTGGCCCGGCCAACATCTGGATTTTGGACTTCTAGCCTCCATAACCGTGAGAGAATAAATGCCTACTATTTAAGATACCTGGTTTGTGGTGCCTTGTTATTGCAGCCCTGAGTTTCTAATGCAGTTTCTTACGGCAGGTGACATAGAGTAGAGTAGAATTCACGTGTCCATTACAAACACTACTGATAACACGCAACACATCTTTTGGAATATTATTAATACTGGGTAGTAATCTTCACATGGCCCAACACAGATTCCAAATATTTAGGCTCATTCTCCATATTGCACCAATGCTCTCTCTTTCATGCTGATTCTTAAAGTCACAGGGCTGGAGTATTCTGGGCTTCCAGGCTCCCTGGCCCTTCAAATCCACTTAACAGCTTATAGACCATACACCTGAGGAAGGGCCAGAACCATAAAAAAGGGTAAAAATCCAACGAGGCAATGCCATTACTGGCCAGCAGTTTGAAGATAGATAACTGCAATTATTCTCTAAAATGGAATTTGGAAATTTGCTATGGCTTTTACTCACTCATTCTAAATACTTTCAGATAATGATACTTGGGCCTAAAGTCATAAGCAAAACATTTAACGACCTGTATTTGTGTCTATATCGATACTTCAGAGTGCTTATCACTCTAAACACAGGAGAAGTGTTTATACTGCTTATTTTACTGTGTGATAATATGCATAGTTAAGAAAAATGATACATCAAGTTAATGCTTAGTAAATCCTCTTCTAAAGTGGTTGTTTAGACCTGGCTTGGGGGGGAAAAAAAAACAGATAAATGTGACTATCACAGAATTTCAGTAAGGACATTGCACTATTTCTTAATTGACATTAAACCTCACTTAAGTAGTCCCTGGTACATCTATGCAGAATGCAGAATTACTGCCTTATTATTATTAAAAATGCATGTCATGTTTCCAGATTGTATGCATTTGGCCAGTGGGACATGCACTATAATGAGCTAGCACCAGATTCATCTAAGCTATAAAAATAAATAATAACTACATGATAATCTTTTGATGTACGGCCAAGAATCATTTAATTTCTGTAGTCATAAAAAGATGAAATGAACCACAAATTCAAAAATGCCAAAGAGTACTTGAAAGAAAAATCCTTTAGAGAAAGGTAACTCTAGCTTTTTATACAATAAAAATTTAATTTCTTAGGGAAAATTTGATAGGAAAATGACATATTTTTATACTACTATAATGGGAAACCTGCAAATACATTTCAGAGTATTAGCTTGTGCATTTTCAAAAGCCATCTTGTAAACTGTTCTAGAAACACTTTTTACAAATAAACTAACAAAAACACAAACAGAATAACTGTGTCATGTTCAAGAGAATTAACAAAGGTTTATGATTGGACCAAGGGTCACGTGGCAACTCTTTCACAGCTTAGTGGGGTCACTCAAGTCACCTAATATCACACTTCGGGCTCCTTATTACACAATGAAATTAAAGTATTACTTATGACTATGAATCATTATGATGAAAAATGAGAAAAGTGTACAGAAATAGTCCTCATAAACTACAAAGCATTATGCAGATGTTTTGTTACTCATTAATCTAATGGGAAAGAAAAGTAACCCCGAAGTTACAAATTTTTATGTACATTCTAACTTAAGAGTTTGAAATTTAGATTTCAGTTTAGTTTATGCTTAATTCTTCTTGATGATGAGTTTTTGTTTTACTCAAAACATAAACTCAGCATATACCAAATCAGTCACTTATTAATGATGGATATTTTGAATAGAAACAATATGTTCTCTTGGAAGACTAAAGCACAGACTGTTAAAACAGTCTTATTGACCTTTAACAAAGTCTGCTAAGCAGAAGCAAGGGGTTAAGAATGTAATGGACTGAGAAACGTTTTCTTATTTCTGAAGCATTTATGATTTCACATATTCCCTTTTCAAAGGCCTTTTAAGAGCTCTGACATAAGGCTTCATTGGCGTTTCAGCTGGGATGTAGACAGGTTGAAAGGCATACAAGTAAAAAGGCTTACTATTAGAATCAAAATGGAAATAGTGCCTTAATTGTTCCCTTCAAATTCATATCATGATCAGTGGGAACATGTTTCTGCCCCGGTCATCCGGCTGGGGAGTTCCCCCCACTTCAAATAAATCGCCTGTCAGAGAAGACGTCAGCTGAATCATATCTGAAGACAGAGATGAACATGAAAAAAAAAAACAGGATTTTTTAAATCGTTCTGAAAGTTCTCTTACAAAGCACTGTTTGATTGGGCTTTCACAAAGACAAAGACACAGTGGCCCCCCTTATGCACCGGGGATACATCCCAAGACCCCCACAGATGCCTGAAAGCTCAGATAGTAATGAACCCTAGATATACCATGAGTTTTCCTACATATGCATATCTATGATAAGTTTAACTTATAAGTTAGGCACGGTAAGAGATAATAAAAAAGAACAATTATAATAGTATACTGTAATAAAAGTTATGTGAATGTGGTCGCTCTCTGTCTCTGATAACCCATCCCAAGACCCCCACAGATGCCTGAAAGCTCAGATAGTAATGAACCCTAGATATACCATGAGTTTTCCTACATATGCATATCTATGATAAGTTTAACTTATAAGTTAGGCACGGTAAGAGATAATAAAAAAGAACAATTATAATAGCATACTGTAATAAAAGTTATGTGAATGTGGTCTCTCTCTGTCTCTGATAACTAATCTTAAAACTGAGACAGCTACAAAGTGACTGACAGGTGGGGTGTGTACATCCAGGAGATGCTGGACAAAGGGATGATTCATACCCAGGGTGAGACGGAGCTGGATGGCGCGAGATTTCATCAAGCTACTCAGAATGGCACACGATTTAAAACTTAAGAACTGATTATTTCTGGAATTTTCCATTTAATATTTTCAGACCTCAGCTGACCGCGGGAGACTGAAACCGCAGAAAGCAAAAGCGTGGATAAGTGGGCACCACTGTACAGGACAACCTACCTCTCCTGCAGCCGCGTTCGGATGCTGTGCTCCTCCGAGCCATTCCGCAACTTCACACGCATTTATTGTCTATTTTATGCCAGATACTGTGCCGAGAGTACCAGACACACGAGGGACGTTCCTGCCTTCATGGAGTTCACAACCAGCAGGAGAGACTGGCATGTGAATCTCAAATTATTTCATAGGGGGATGAGACAGCACAGATGGGAAGCAGAGATACCAGCTTCTGTGTCCAAGAAGAGGTGACACACAAGCTACGAGTCTTTGTAGCCAAGTAGGAGTGAGGACAGAGAAGGTTTAGAGATGCATAAGGGACCCCAGTAGTTTAATATGACTGCGCTAGAGAGGAGAATAAGAGGAGGCCAGAGGTTGGACTGCGAACTCGGGGATACAGGGAAGCGGTCAAACATATGTGAGCAGGGCGGGAGAGGGCGTACAGCGTGTGTGCGCACGCGCGTGTGCGTGTGTGTTTTAACGGCCCTAGCAGGAGCACAGAGATTTAAAGTACGCATGGCTGGGAGCAGAATCATTAGGGAGCCATCACAATCACAGAGGGAAGAAGCGTAAGGGTTTACTTAACACTACTTTAGTGTGGAAAGGGGTGAAGGGACAAACTAAAAAGGAACAAACAAAATTTCAGGCATTAGACACTAAGATAATCTGGTTACTAACTGGTGCAGTTACAAGGAAAAGAGAGCTGTTTCCAGTGACTTCCAGGTGTCTATCTTGAGCAACTGCTCAAGATCTAATCTCCTCCCGACCCCCTGCATCACGCTCTGTCACGGGCCACCACTGCTTCCTGTTTCTGTGCAGTATCTCTGTCTCTGGACTCACTCTGCCTCGCACTCTGATCGTAGCCGTGTTTCTGCCCAATGATCTTCGGTGGCTGTGCTGACCTTCAGGACAAAAATCAAATTTCTTCCTTAGCCGTCCACGTCCCTTCTCAACTGTTACCTCTCCGTTCTCGTTTTCCTCGCTCCTCACCACCCACATGAACCCTGTCCTCGGGAGCTATCGTGCTTGCTTCTGCCCGCCCTGGGCCCTTGCTTACTTACTCTGGTCCTTTCATCGGGAACACTGTGCCTCTCCCGCTCCGAGTTTTCCGATGGCTACCTCCTCGTCCTCACCCTCTGAGCCGGGATTAGGCACCATTTCTTTGGCTGTTTCTGGCCCCTGAGACTGAGGAGTGCAGCTTCTATGTGCTCTCCTTGTACCTACTTTTGGCTTAACAGTAAACCACCACTTTTTCTGAATTAGAAGCTTCTTTAAGGCAGAGACAGTGTCTCCTTCATCCACGTGCCTCAGTATTAGTTTATCTATTATGATGTAAAAAAATGTCCTGAAAGTATCAAGGTAAAAGAACACACACTTATCTCAAAATGTCTGAGAGCCAAGAATTCTAGACTAGTTTCTATAGCTGACACATAGACACAGGGTCTCTCATAAGGCTGCAGCCAAGGTGTCAGCCAGGATGAAACTTGCTTTTGTCAACAGGATCCATCTCAAAGCTCCCACACACGGCCATGGTTCCTCACCACGTGGGCCACCCACAGAGCTGCAGACCACATGGTTTTCCTAGAGAGAGTGATGGAAGAGACACAGAGCTCAAGATGGAAGCCACAGCCTTTTACCGCCTAATCTCAGAATTGACTTGCTGTGATTTCCAACACGCAATGTAGGAGGGGACTACCCAAGGGGGTGGGTAGCGGGAAATAGAAATCATTGGGGGCCATCGTGGAAACTGGATCTCACAGCCCCCCAATGCATAATGATACAATTAGCCTACAAGAGGTACTAACCGTCATCTTAGAATGAGTGAATGAATGAATAAAACGTAAATACTTTTATGCAGAAGTTTTGGGCTAATTATCCTGGAGAATGTAGAGAAGTGAAAGATGGACTTTATATCTTTTTATTTTCTGGTTAACAGAGTATGCTATAATCTCTGTGATGTTAAGGTCTTCTTTTGCATAAGGTATCTGGTACAGTGAAAACTGGTTTAATGGTATGTGATCATTTATTCCCAGAAGGCTGAGCAGACAGGAAAGCTCTGTGAAATAATATCAATATCTCTTTACATCTTGAAAAAAATTGCCAGCCATAGATTCTCATGCTTTACTTGTAACAGGACTTGTCTCTTTATGGGTATTTTGATACATTTAAGCTGATTAAAAGGTAAAGAAAAACAATGTCTGAAATAGCAGGTCCATTAAGCAAGAAAATGAGAACCATAAACAATGCAAAGGATATTAAACTATTCACCTTTCATTGGACTTGTGAATTCTGTAGGAGATAATGCTGAGCTTCATAAGATAAAATTCAAACACTAAATTATTTTAATAATAGGTTTGTCTACTGACACCATTTTTAGCTATACTGAATTAAATGTCATTTAAATATTCTAATAAATTTTTAGTCCACAGGTAAAATTGATGAACATTTCTCTATCTGCATATAAATAAAACAAGCTGGCATAATATATAGATCAACACAATATAACATTATAATATGATGGTAATGTACTAAGGAATGAATCAATAAGAAAAAAATCAGTATTAAGGTAATTGCTTTAAAATAACATTTTTAAAAAATCTGTACAAGGAAAACCATAAAACATTGTTGAAAGAAATTAAGACATAAATAAATGGAAAGACATCCCATGTTTATAGATTAAAAGACTCGATATTGTTAAAATGTCCTCATTACTCAAAGCGATCTATAGATTCAAAGCAATTCTTACCAAAATCCCAATGACATTTCTTGGAGAAATAGAAAATCTATACTAAAATTCATAGGGAATTCAAAGAGACCTTGAATAGCCAAAACAATATTGAAAAAGAACAATGTTGGAAGACTCGTACACCTTGACTTCAAAATGTACTACAAAGCTGCAGGAATCAAAATAATTTGATATAAAGACAGACATATAGAGCAATAGACTAGAGAGTCCAGAAATAAAGCCCCACTTACATGATCAAATGATCTTAAATAAGGGTGGCAAGGCCATCCAGTGAGAAGACAGTCTTTTCAACAACAGTTCAGAAAAAAAACTGAATATCCACATGCAAAACAATAAAGTTGGACCCTCACCTAATACTATATACAAACGTTAACTCAAAGACCTAAATGTAAGAGTGAAAACTAGAAAACTCTGAAAAGAAAGTATGAGGCACTGGATTTGGCAGTGATTTCCTGGATATGACACCAACGGCACAGGCAACTGAAAACAAAAAAGACTGAAAACGGCTTCATGAAAATTTAAAGCATTAATGCATCAATGAGCAATACCAATGGAGTGTAAAGGTAACCCATAGAATTGAAGATAATATTTGCAAATCAAATACCTGGTAAGGGATTAATATCCAGAATATATGGAGAACTCCTAAAACTCAGCAACAAAAAACAAACAATCCAATTCAAAAATGAGAAAAGTATTTAAATAGATATTTCTCCAAAGCAGCTATACAAAGGCCAATAAGCACATGAAAATGTGCTTGACATCATTAATCATTAGGGAAATGCAAATCAAGACCACAATGTGGTATCACCTCACAACCCATTAGAATGGCTACTTCCCTCCCCTCCTCCAAAAAAAAAAACAATAGGTGTTGTCCAGGATGTGGAGAAATGGAAACCCTGTGTACTGTTGGTGGGACTGTAAAATGGAAAAGCCCCTGTAAAAAACAGTGTGACTGTTCCTCAAAAAATCAAAAATAGATTTAGCACATGATCCAGCAATTCCATTCTTGGTATATACTCCAAACAACTGAAAGCCGGGTCTCAAAGAAGTATTTGTACATCTATGTTGATAGCAGCATTATTCACAAACCAGAACACAGAAGCAACCTACATGTCCATCCACAGGTGAATCGATAAGCAAAATGTACTATATACATACACTAGAATATCGACTAGCCTTAAAAAGGAAGGCAGCTCTGCCACATGCCACCACATGAATGAATCTTAAGGACATTACACTAAGTGAAATAAGGCAGCCACAAAAAGTCAAATACTGCATCGTTCCACTTATAAGAGCTACCTAGAATAATCAAAATCAGAGAAAAAAAGTAGAATCGTAGTTGCCAGAGGTTGGTTTGGAGGAGAATAGACAGTGATTATTTAATGGGTGTAGAGTTTCAGTTTGGCAAGATGGAAGGGGTTCTGGAGATGGATGGTGTGATGCTTGTGCCACGGTGTCAATGTATTTGATACCACTGAGGTATCCACTTAAAAATGACGAAGACAGTAAATTTATGTTTATGTATTTCACCACAAAAAAAAAAAAATTGGAAAAAAAAATATCTAGGAAGAAAGAAAGAAAACAGCAACAGGTAGGATCTGTGTGGTTATGGAAGTGACTGTATCTTGACTCTATCAATGTCAGTATCCTGGATGTGACATCGCACAAAAGTTTTATACGATGTTCTCATTGGGGGAGACTGGGTAAACTGTACGTGGGATCTCTCTGTATTATTTCTTACAACTGCATGTGACTCTATAATGATCTCAAAACAAGAATTTAAATTAACATAAAAAGAATCGTTAAAATTAGTGCTTTATTGGATGTTAATATGTACACATCTAATTAAATTTTCACTCAAAATAAGAATTTAAATTAACATAAAAAGAATGGTTAAAATCAGTACTTTATTGGATCTTAATATTCACATATCTGATTAGATTTTCACTCACTCATTCAGCAAGCATTTATTCAGCATCTGTGTGTGCTGGTTCTCATGGAGCTTACATTATTTTTTAAACAAATTATAGTTATCATAAGGTAAAGACTAAACTTCCCACGACTTCCCTACAGAGGTAAATGCATGAATAACACTATGACACTATATTTAATACACTACATTCTGTGTGCAGAAAATAGATGTGTAATAGAGGGCGAATTATCTGGATGCTACATTTATAGAAAGAGCCACATGGCAACAATCTTTTTCAAGATATTAAAAGTACATTCATTTAGTCCCTTTGAACCAACGCTATCTCAATTCCTTTTGATGGGAAAGTTGAAAATACCCATTACTGTATCCTACGTACTTCAATAACTAGGAGGTTGGAGTGATGGAGAAATACTGCGAAATGACACTTCCTTCTACAGAGTATCTTTTTTTTCTAGACTATCTAGGACACAAAGGTCTAAGATGTCCAAGCTTGCAGCCAAGAGAGAGAATAACCAATTTACTACTTTGGACTATCAGTAAAATAGAAAGCTACATTTTCATTTTCACAGGTGGGATGTTGCAATTTATCAAATTATTACTCTTCAAAGATCCCAATCCTTTACCAGTAAACAGTCAAAATGATTTAAATATGCCTGGTTGTACTGTTGACTTGTTGCATGAATTGAGTGCTTTCTTTCTGCTTTTCCTGGCATTATTTTTTTTTAACCTAAGGCCATTTAAAGAAGACTCACATTCCAGCTTTAGCTCTGTTCTGTAATGAGTTTCCTGAAAAAAATATGCATAATGTAACAATCGACAAAATTGCCCATCTCCAATATACATGTTATTAATTCAACACATTTATTAAATCAATCTCAATTTTGAATTCCTGGTAGAAAGGTCTGTTTGAATTAGTGAGAAAAGCATATTATGTAATAAGTTTTTTTAATGTAATTTCATTACTCACAAGTATATTTTTTCCTACTGAAAAAGTCTAGAATGTAAAAGTTTCCATTTAGAGACCCCGCTGAGCCTGTTTCATAGAGGTTTGTTCTCCTCTTTTTAAAAACAGACTATTGTTGGAGCAGTTTTAGATTCACAGAAATGTGAACAGAAGTTACAGAGCCCCCGTAGGTCCCCTCACTCCCTCGCTTGCCTCTATTACTACACATTGCATCAGCGTGGCACACTCCTTACAACTGATGAGCCTGTATTGATGCGTTACTACTTACTAATGTCTGTAGTTTAGGGTTCAGTCTTGGCGTTGAGTGGTCCATGAGTTTTGACAAATGCATAACAGCATTATGGCATCACACAGAATAGTTTCACCACCTTAAAAATCCCCTGCGCTTCACCTATCCAGCCCTCCCCCACCCCCACCCCCAGCCCCTACCTCTGGCAACCGTTGATCTTTTACTGTGTCTATAGTTCTGCCTTGTCCTAAATGTCACATAGCTGGAATCACACAGTTTGTAGACTTAAATAATTTTGCACTCAGCAATATGTATTTAAAGTTCCTTCACGTCTTCTAGTGGCTCGAGCGCTCATTTCTTTTCAGTGCTGAATAATATTCCATTACACAGATGGACCACATTTTGTTTATCCATTCGCCTATTGAAAGACACTTTGGTTCCTTCCGAGTTATGAATAAAGCTGCTAAAAATACCGTGTGCAGGTTTTTGTGTGGACATAAGTTTTGAACTCATTTTTGTAGGTACAAAGGAGCACGATTGCTGGGTTATACAATGAGTAAGTTTAATTTTCTGAGAAACTGCCCAAGTGACCGTTACATTTTTCGTTCTCACCAGCCTTGAATGAGAGTTCTTACTGTTCCACATCCTCACTAGCATTATGAATAGTCAGTGTTTTGCATATTAGTCATTCTAGTAGGCATGTAGTTTTAATTTGCAATTTCCTGATGTTGTGTGATGTTGAGCATCTTTTCATATGCGTCCTTGTCATCTGTCATCTGTATACCATCTTTTGTGAGATGTGTGTTCAGATCTTTTGCCCATTTTCTAAATTGGGTCATTGGTTTTCATATTGTTGAGTTTTAAAAGTTCTGCGTATATTTTGGATACCAATCCTTTAACAGATAAATTTTTTGCAAATATTTTCTTCTCATCTATGGTATGACCCATTTTAAATTGCTTAACTAACTTGCTTTTCTACCTTTAAGTTACCTTTAAAACTTAGAACAGTTCCCTCAAACAGTATTTAGCAAATGTTTGAAGATGCCCATTTAAAGTGCTTTCTCACTGTAATGTATGCATGGAACAAAATTTTTTTATGCCGGCACACTTTCAAACGTGCTGCAGTTGTCATTCAGAATAAATACTAATTTATTTCCACCCACCTTGCAAAACAAAATTGGAGTTTGCTGGACCAGAGAGAAGCTTGATGAAAGTATATCAATCGGCTCTCAAGACTGCCACTTGTTTCACTCACATTTCGGGTAAGAAAACTCATCACTAGACTAAGACGATCACATTGCTGATTTATGCCCTTCCCCAAGCTAATCATGCCTGGTTCTTTCAGATACATTTACATTTTAGATCTCTGAAGCAGGGTTATCCTCTCATTCCAATTGTGCAGGATGAACAATCTTCAAAAAATATTTCCCTTACTAACTCAATCCCAGTAAAGTATTTTGGACAATTTTGACTCCAATAGAAACCAAGATCATCTATCCTTAACATTTGCAACCAATTCTGAAGAGTTCTTGAGGCTGCCCCAGAAATGGAGGTCAAGACATTTAATAGATGGGTTCTGGAATGAAAGTCCTCTGAATGAGTATAACAGGAATCTCTGAAATGATACCATTCATGGCATTATGTTCACATTACACCTTGTGTTTGTAGTTGAACCCTGGAAATTGACTATGTAAGAGCTTTCTATGAATTCCATTTTAGACAGTATTTTCCTTTCCAGTTTCTTTTTAAAACTGTACTATAGAGTTAAGTAGTGGTTATTACTGAGATGGCATGTGCTAAAATAGATTTGCTGTTCTTGTTAGATAACTAGGAAATGTGTCCTATATGATGATCGTGTCTTAAAAATCTATCAAGTCTTCCTCTGTGATCTCCTTACAACAAGCATCAGGCTACTCTGTCCCCAGTAAAGTCCTACAAGCTGAGCACAGCAAGAAAAACAGGCAAGCTTGGAGAATCATCTCACCTGCAAATTACATGATTTAGAGCTCTCAATATTCAAACTCCTGAAACAAAGCATTTTTCTTCACAAGAGAATTGTGGGTTCAGTGTTCATGATTATAGGTTGCCATCACATAAGAGATTTCTAGCATTAAATACAGTATAAAATGCATATTAAAAAATCTGCTACAAAGAAAGCAGTGTTTTGGCTATCGTGGAATATATTATGTCATGATATCATAAGGGCACTTTAGATGGACAGGATTCTCTTCAACTAAAGACTGCCTACCAAAGAAAGTTCCAAACCCTAGCATAACACAAATGAGAGGGGTCTAATGCTTAGATTTTACTTCTGTAGAAAGAAGTATAGAGTACGGATTAGCACTGCAATTGAGTCAGGTAACAATGACTAAAGGTGGGATCTCTTTCACAAGGAAAGACTGGCTTCCTAGCAATAGAGTTAAGGCTGCTCTAACAGGGAATCACTAATACAAAGTCAAGTTCAGGAGTCTTGCTTCTTCACAAGTCTTGGGGATCTCACTATAGCAAGAAGGAGACCTTTTCAGTTGCTCAATGTGACAGGAACAGTAAGACCTGACCAGAGGCTTAGACAATGGCACACTAGTTACACTGACTGCCAATATAGCCAAACTACAAATCTGGACTATGCCAGCAGAATGACAGTTTAATATAACCAGAGCATTCTCTGGGGTGCTATGAAATTTTGAACGAGCCAAAATTTGCCTGGTAATTTAGGAATTAACATTTTTTTCATCCAACTGGATGCTTTATACCCTTAATTCAATGTTGAATTAAATGCAGAATATTCTAAATCTTTCCTTAACGTACGGCCTTACTCTGACTGGCCGGGTAGGAACTTGAGAGATAGAAGATGATGGATCCATATGCTAAAGGATGCTGATAATCTATCTAACATAAAGAGGTAATTAACAAAGCAATTCTGATAAAAATGCACACATACATTTTATGGCAGTTCTCCTAACTGAAAAGATTGCTGTGTCCCTCCCGTGATTTGCTGATGGGTTCACCTTGTTGACAGCAATGTCTCCAGTGCTTTGTATAAAGTATCCCAATAAATGTTTTGTGACTGAATAAATAAATAAGTGAACGACTATGAAAATTCAGAACCATAAATACTGTGATATTTGGTCTGCGAACAGTTGTGCTAACGTCTATATCCTTTTATAAAAGGTGTTGGAATTCTTATAACAGTTTCTGAAAGAACAGACTTTTATGGTTTTTGGAACGTGTGAGTGAAATATGTAGAAATTCCCCAAAATAGAACCGAACCTTTTTATGCATTCAGCCCTTTGCGTCTATTATTCCCATCAGTAATATCCACTATTTCCCCTTGAGCTCCTTATAATTAATACCAGCTTTTTCAGAACTGCTGACATTTGTGCCCTGAGCACTTGCTCTTCCAAGGAAACATTCTGACTTACATTGCAGGGAAATTTATATGCCAGTTGTGTATCAATACCTGTACTATCATATTTCTCCAGCTTTCAGAATAAAGGGAAGGAAACATCAGATTGCTAAATCAAATTCTGCAAAAAAAAAAAAAAAAAAAGAATGTATTGAAGAATGTATTGAGATTTCAAAGACACACCTTTCATTGTTTAAATGACTTAGAGCGATGAGTTAACTTCATTAAATCTGTAGAAATAATATCCTGAAGGAAAGTCTCAGTTATCTATTTAATCAATACTCGGGAAAATTTGAGTTTACACGAATTAGTATTTTGCAACAATTTCATGGATTAAAGCCATGCATTCATAATTAGCTTGTAATAGAGATAGAGAAAAAGTGCTTCTTGATTCTTTGCTGGAAACAATAGTTGGTAATAGGATGGGGGATAGTACATAGTAGGTAATTTAAACTCAAAAAGCTCTCATGTCAACTCCTCACCTGAGACTTTTTTCATGTACATTCCTCCCTATGCCAACTATCAACTGTCCTCTCCTCCTGAAAATTGGAGGCAGAAACATATGTGACAATTCATTAGGAACAAGACTTGAATATACAGTTTCAAATCTTCAGATTTCTTTTGGATATTTCTGGGAGATCACAGTCCTTGAAATTATAAACCCAGAACAACTCCCACATCCCAGCATGCCTTTTAAAGTGCACATGCAAAAGAATGATTGGGAAGGTGTGTGGGGAGGGCGAGACCCTTGTATATTTGCCAACTCTTTCTTTCCCAAAGTTGAGAAAGAAATCATCTTTATCATCTTGGTTGATGATAAAGAAGATTCCATGAACATCCGGAATCTATAGAGCTCATCACCATTTTTTGTTTATAATATCCTAATGATTTTTCCTCCAAACACTCACACATTTTTAAGTATCTGACAACTAAAAAGATTAAGTAGTTGCAAAAGATGTAATTTCCACTGTACTAAAATTAGTTACATTTTAAAATGGTTTGATTACCTTTTAAATATATCCATTGAATCTAAATATTATAGTGAATACAACATATCTATTTCAAAAGACATGAATAATCTCATCTTTAAGAGACAGAAAGTTTACACAGCTTCTTCCTCTCCTCGAATTCATATCGATATTTTACACCCCCCCCAAAAAAATTTCACTATTATGTATCAATATTTTTTTTTCTGGAAACTTTTATTCGGCTACCCTACTTCTCTGCAAAAATTTGTCTATAAGATTTTTATTTTCCCTGCTATATATCATTCCTTCTCACAATACTAGTGTTAATATTTTCTGTTCTACTTTTTTTTTTTTTTTTTTTTTTTTGGTGTTCCAGTAGTTTTTACTCCTTAGAATCACACACCACAGTAAAATTACAGGTGGGTGACAGGTAAACCATTATTTGGCAGAGTGGGTAAATGAATTTGAGAATGGGAATGTGGAAAAGAGAGCCCGTTTCAAGCACAGACATATTTCCGGCAGATCAGTTTCATGGAAGATTGTATGGCCTGGAGGGGGAACAGTCACAATCTTCAGAGTGACACTAGAGTCACCACCATCCACACCCACTCCTGGCTACTCGGCAAGGTCTGCAACAAAGAGGCCACTTCCCTGGTTGACACCTAGTTCCATTTGGGATACAAGCAGACTCTACCTAGGTCTGTGTGGACTTGATTACACAGCCCCTAGGGACGGACACACAGAACGAGCTCCCCTGTTTACCCATTGCTTGCACAGATACCCTAGGCAATGGCAATGCCACTTTTACTTTATTTGACCCTCATAACCTAATAGACTAATCAGTTTATAAGCTAATAAATAATAAAAGATAATAATAATGAGAAAGTCCTATGTACTCCAGTACCTTCCTTAGTATAGAAATATTTATGTTATGGAAATACTTTCTAAAGAGTATCTAAACATACTAAACCCCATATAAAATTGTTCTGTCCCAGAATTTTAAAATTAACACTTACAATTTGCTTTGTAAGTTTTAAACTTATGTTTCCTCCCTGTTCTTCAGCTCAATTCCTAACCAAATGGCTTTGAAAGATCATGCAGAGTTTTGATACTTATAAAAATAGCCAAATATTTCTTTCACTTATATGGTAGCAAATTCAACCCCATCTACTCTCTTTTTTAGGCTTTAAGTACTTTTTTTTTTCAGTTTAACTCTCAAAGTTTCCTTTCTCTTTAAGCATATAATTGTCTCTCACACTAAAGCATTTTATAGGACTCAGAATACAGAAGGTAATCTGGGGGGAGAAAAAGCATAGCCCATTTTATTTTGTGAACACAACAAACAAGTTACACTATTAGGTCACCAGACTGACACTGCATCACTCTTTGATAAAATATCACTTCAGATTTCTCTTCGTGTATCAGGATTTATTAAATTAATTTATAATTGAGGTATCATGCAAGATATATACTTCTAAGCTGAATTGTGGGAAGTAGACACGTTTCAGGAATATCTCATCTGGTCTATTTTAGGGAATGTAGCCTAAGGCATTGTTTGGAATTTTTGGAGATCTGATATGCCAAAAGTCTCATTATAAACTGAGGTTGCTTCAAAGAACTGAGTCTTTTTTTTTTTTTTTTTTTTTTGGCCTTCCTGGTAAATTATGATGCAGAACGTATTTCTATTGCAGACAAAACAAAAAATCTGAATGATCACACTTATCTACTTTCACTTGAAAATCATACAAATAACACAACTAGAAGGGTCTGAAGTTCCATGCTTGGGTTCTCTGGAAGTAACAATGAAAGAATTTGGGACATTACAGGTCCAAGATAAGCGTTCACATTGCAAACAAGTCTAGTATTTTTCTCTTGAGACAGAACTTAGAACCTGTAAACTACGGACTTCATGGGCATGCCCTAACCAAAGTGCGTGATGGTTTCATTTGCCATGGATAGAACTCAGTGGACCTGCAGCTCCTTGCTTTTCAACCCCTTCTGAATGTATGTTATCAAAATAGGAAGTAGTCACGCAGGGCAGTTTTCCTTCTCAATAAAAATAAGATGCTTCTTATAGGTATACGTAATTTAGAAAACTGAATGAAAAATTTTTCAGCAGCTTAAAATATTTTTTAATGTTATACTTGCAATTTCTTGAAAAATGATTACACGAATTTATTCCAATTTGGACATATAACAGATATATAAATACTATTCTTTCTTAAATTCGATCCCATCTAAAATAAACACCATTTTTATAAAACAAAGCAACTTTTGGTATGTGGCTTAAGCACAGCTTAATAATGGATGGATATTTTAAGTTTTAAAAGTATGCGATTTTTTTCTTTAGATAAAACACAGGATGTTTTCTATTCGGTCTGAATCTTACCAGCTTCCAAGATAGTCTGTGGCCAATAATCGTGCCCGTTCAAATTCCAATATATGGTTGAGTAGATGATTTACTTTTCCAATAGTGAGACAAAATAATATATATTTTATTATGTAGGTAGACCAAATACCTCCACCCACTGGTCGACTGGCTATACAGGTTGACTTCCAGGTGTAAAATACAAGACTGCTCATCAGATAGTACTTTCAAAACCTCCTTATGCCCTTGCTTATTTCCTACTTCTGCTTATGGTACTTTTCTTTTTACAGAAGGTGGTTTATCACCTAGACTTAAGCTCTTCGAATTATATGCCTCTTGCTTCTCATTTGTCACCCACAGACACTAGACTTAAGCTCTTCGAATTATATGCCTCTTGCAACAGAACTGCCAAGTTCTGTTGATTTTATTTCCACCATGTAGAATGACCTTTCATGTAGATTGTAATTATTCTAGTTGACCTTTCTCATACCTCTTCCAAAGATGTTGCCATATATCCATAAATATCCTCCTGTATGCAGATTTGCTTTGGGCAGAATAATCTTCCTAAAATACAGCTCTTGACCATGGCCTTCCCCAACAAACCTTCAACTCCTGACATCGTCATACAAATTAACTGCCAATTCCTTAACTTGAATTAAGTTCTCCCTAGTCCCTGCCTCTATCTTAACGACCACACTTACCCTCTGTACTTGCTTGAACGAGGTACATAACATTCTTCACAAGCATCAGATTCTGAAGTTACCATGACATCTTCAGGCACGGGGAGTGAGCAGAGCTGGAAGGCTGAGGGCTCTTTCAGATAAATAAGCCTTTGAGGTATAGCTGACTAGACCACTCAGGGCTACCTCCAGAAAAAATATTGAAATCAAAAAGGTATGATTTTCTTTAAATAATTTTCAGATTAACCAGCTTCTCCCATAGCTTTTGACGAAACTGATTTTGGCTCTGACTTCGATCTAGCTGTCCAGACAAGCCTGTCTTCTCATTCCATCCTAAACCACAGTTCTTAACTCAGTGCTCTATTTTCCTGACCTGTTACATGTGTACTGCCCTGTGCTTGAGGGATTATTATCTCTGAGCCTTAGCACCCCAATCGGTTTTGACCAGCTCTATTTGTCATATTCTAACTTCTCCACAACCCTACCTTAACCTCAGCCCCGATTTAAATCTTCAATTTAAATTCAATTCATGTAGTCCTATTGCACGACCTGACGCCACTCACCTTATCCCAGAATACTTTAGCTAGAAGTGCTATCTCTTCTTGCCTACGAAAACACTTTGTACAAATCACATAAGATTTCTCACATTCTGCCTAGAGTTGTTTTTCTTATATTTCCTATACATTTAATATCACAGCAACTTGAGGCCAAGTCTTATGCTTTTTGCATCTTTCACGAAACCAAAATAGTGCTTGCATACAAGAGAAGCATAATACATACTTGGGGAGTTAAACTGAATTCATGCTACAAATGAAAAATATACTTAATCTTTCACTGCATAGTTGATTAAAATCAGTGTCTCTTTCTTCCTACAAGATTATAAGGTTTTTGTATCTCCAGTATTTAGTAGTATCTGGCGGACAGTGGTGCTCAAAAATGTATGTGGAAAGAAGAAAAATAAAGAAGGAAAGAAAGAGAGGTAGAGGGACAAAGAGAAAAAGAGGGTAGAGGAAGGAAGGAAAGAAGGAAGGAAGGGAGGGAGGGAGGGAGAGGAAGGAAGGAAGGAAGGAAAGTGGAAAGGGAAGGGAAGGAAAGGGAAGAAAGGAAGAAAGGAAAGAGAAGGGAGAAGGAAAGAAGGAAGGAAGGAAGAAGAGAAGAAGAAAGAGGGAGGAAAGAGAAAGAGGAGAGAATGAGGGAGGTGGGGGGAGGAAGAAGGAAAAAGAAAGAGGAGAGGAAGAGAACATGTTTATACACATACATAAAATTTCGGCTTGTTGATCTCCACTGAATTTCAGAACAATAAAGCTACTTGTACTGCATTTTTAATAGAACAGTGAATTAAACCATTAGGGGAAAGAGCTGTTTGTTTCTTTTAAAACGATCAGGTAAGATGCCATTAAAAGAGAGTCAAATGTGGGGTGGTCAGTGTGTCACCAGAAGAAAAGCCAGCTGCTTAGACACCCAGGGTCTCATGGGATGGGGACAGATTGACACAGGTCCCTCAGCAACACACACTCAGAAATGTGAGCACACTGCAGCAGTGAATCACTTCTCGGGAGGGTCTTCAAATTACAAAGCTCACAAAAATCAAAGTGGTAGAACTGGAATGCAATTTGACTCTCTCATTGTACACGGAGAAATAAAACTGCTGCCGATCTGACGAGGTCACGACCAGCACACATTCCCCCTGTGGACACATCTGCATGGGGTGTCAACACTTAAGACGAATATTTCTTGGTGAGCACTGGGATCAGAACCAGGGAAGTCTGTTACATGATTTCCAAGGGTAATAGCATTAGGCTAGGATGGTTTCCACTGTCTATCTGCTCAGTGGTTATTCATCCTGAACGTGGGATTCTATTATCTGGCTCTTTGGTCAAATCTATGACTCCACTAAAACTCAGTTATTGAATGATCAGTGTCAAAATTTGACACTCTGACTTTTCCTTTTTCTACGTTCTATTGCGGACTGATACCTCCCTCCACTCCCCTCTGCTCCCCACCACACGCACCGCCTCCTAATGCTGGGCTCACCCTTTCCCCGGCTGGGAAAAATGATCTCATTATGGTTTTCACAGCTCTGCTCTTATTTATTGCATTCTGCTTTAATAGTTTAACTTTCTGAGCTGTTTTATTGCTCGTAATTCTAAATTCTTGAGGGATATCTAATTACTGCCCACCTGCCACGTACAGTAAAAAGCAAAAAGTCCTCCTTTCAAGAACTTCAAGAACTTTGAAGATGGTCAAAAGGTACAAACTTCCAGTTATAAAATAAATAAGCCCTGCGGATGTAATTTATAGCACGGCAGCTATGGTAATAATACTGTATTATATATGTGAAAATTGCTATGAATCTTATAAGTGCTCGTCACAAGAAAAAAATGTGTAACTGTGTGTGTGGTAGTGCGTGCTAACCAGACTTAATTGTGGTGGACATTTCACAATATATCCGTGTATCAAATCATTATGTTGTACACTTGAAAGTAATATAATGGTATTTATCAATTATATCTCAATAATATAAGAACTCCTTGACAAAAAGTTATAAAATTTAGTTCTCTCTCCAAATACTAAAATTCAGTAATACAAACGGTAAGAAACGATTATCATTGCTTAAAGTACTAAGCAATTTAACAAATACAAAGAAAAAGTACAGATAGAATTGAGGTAATGGCGGCTATTAACCAAAACTTT
>NW_006443225.1:7529881-7567611 GCF_000325575.1 Pteropus alecto | reverse complement strand
AAAGAAAGAGGAGAGGAAGAGAACATGTTGATACACATACATAAAATTTCGGCTTGTTGATCTCCACTGAATTTCAGAACAATAAAGCTACTTGTACTGCATTTTTACTTGAACAGTGAATTAAACCATTAGGGGAAAGAGCTGTTTGTTTCTTTTAAAACGATCAGGTAAGATGCCATTAAAAGAGAGTCACATGTGGGGTGGTCATAGGTTTGACCAAAGGAGAAGCCAGCTGCTTAGACACCCAGGGTCTCATGGGACGGGGACAGATTGACACAGGTCCCTCAGCAACACACACTCAGAAATGTGAGCACACTGCAGCAGTGAATCACTTCTCGGGAGGGTCTTCAAATTACAAAGCTCACAAAAATCAAAGTGGTAGAACTGAAATGCAATTTGACTCTCTCATTGTACACGGAGAAATAAAACTGCTGCCGATCTGACGAGGTCACGACCAGCACACATTCCCCCTGTGGACACATCTGCATGGGGTGTCAACACTTAAGACGAATATTTCTTGGTGAGCACTGGGATCAGAACCAGGGAAGTCTGTTACATGATTTCCAAGGGTAATAGCATTAGGCTAGGATGGTTTGCACTGTCTATCTGCTCAGTGGTTATTCATCCTGAACGTGGGATTCTATTATCTGGCTCTTTGGTCAAATCTATGACTCCACTAAAACTCAGTTATTGAATGATCAGTGTCAAAATTTGACACTCTGACTTTTCCTTTTTCTACGTTCTATTGCGGACTGATACCTCCCTCCACTCCCCTCTGCTCCCCACCACACGCACCGCCTCCTAATGCTGGGCTCACCCTTTCCCCGGCTGGGAAAAATGATCTCATTATGGTTTTCACAGCTCTGCTCTTATTTATTGCATTCTGCTTTAATAGTTTAACTTTCTGAGCTGTTTTATTGCTCGTAATTCTAAATTCTTGAGGGATATCTAATTACTGCCCACCTGCCACGTACAGTAAAAAGCAAAAAGTCCTCCTTTCAAGAACTTCAAGAACTTTGAAGATGGTCAAAAGGTACAAACTTCCAGTTATAAAATAAATAAGCCCTGCGGATGTAATTTATAGCACGGCAGCTATGGTAATAATACTGTATTATATATGTGAAAATTGCTATGAATCTTATAAGTGCTCGTCACAAGAAAAAAATGTGTAACTGTGTGTGGTAGTGTGTGCTAACCAGACTTAATTGTGGTGGACATTTCACAATATATCCGTGTATCAAATCATTATGTTGTACACTTGAAAGTAATATAATGGTATTTATCAATTATATCTCAATAATATAAGAACTCCTTGACAAAAAGTTATAAAATTTAGTTCTCTCTCCAAATACTAAAATTCAGTAATACAAACGGTAAGAAACGATTATCATTGCTTAAAGTACTAAGCAATTTAACAAATACAAAGAAAAAGTACAGATAGAATTGAGTTAATGGCGGATATGAACTAAATCTTTTCACATTGAAACGGTTTAAAACTAATAAGTGAAAAGGAAATTCAATCAAAATATCTAATTGCAGACCAAAACTCCGAAAGAGATATTCAATTCAAGAAAGATTAATACATTGAAAGTGCTAGGTGAGGAAGCGTCACATCCCTAATACGTTCTCATGTGTCCCTCTGAGCTCTGTCCAATCTGCTTCGCTAGACAGAACTCAGGGAAATGGGTAGGACATTCAACAGCAGCGGACAGAGAGCTCAGGGCTCAGAGGCCAAACTCCCCATCTGCCGACTTGATGGGTGAGAAAGAATCAAGGTTCCCAAACCTAAAACATATTTAAGGGCCATTAATTCTCAGAACTCCGATGGAGAAGGTGAGGAGAAACCAGCCTTTTATTCTTTTTCATCCATGACCACATGTGAGTGCCCACGGGCCAAGAAGAAGGGCCTGGTGACAGCATCATGCTCAGACCCTGGGGAGATGTATAGGACACTGGACAGGCATTTTTAATGGACATACAGGGGAAAAGGGCTCAAAAAGGAAGTCAAAACCTGCCCTTAAAACAGTGGCCTGTAGGAGTCCATCTGTCAGTAAGAAATGTCAGTGGGCACTTTGTGTAGTTTACTGGTACGTGTTAATCCAAACTAATAATCATATTTGGCATTAAGATGAGTTTTTAGGGTTGTTGTAGTTCTTGTAATATCCTCTTGTCAGAATTATATCTGTATTCATTATAGAATTCCTTAACTCAAATTTTATTTTCTCCTAAAACCCAATTTCTGCTGAATGATCTATAACCATTAAAGCTTTAAAGTCATACTTAATAGAAATATCTGTTTTCAAAAGTTATCAACCATTTAAACAGCAATAAAAATGCTATGTAAGAGGCTTGAAAGAAAATATTTCTTTAAGTTTTATATAATCGAGGGTGAACCAAAACAAGGTCTGGTCCACCTGAAAATGGATTTTCTTGTGATCTCAGAGTAGCTTCTTCTGACCTCTGAACTTTACCATGGACATCCACAGGCCAAGGACATGATCAAAGCAAGGTATTGTCACTCTAGTCCAGTTAGAACACAGGAAGATGCTTTACTGTGGATTTACCATGGACATCCACAGGCCAAGGACATGATCAGGGTATTGTCACTCTAGTCCAGTTAGAACAGAGGAAGATGCTTTACTGTGGCATCCAGTGATGCTTCAACTCCTGACGTGTGAAACAATTAAATCATAGACTATGAGTCCCGGAGTGTTTAAATAATCAGCTCAGGACACAGGTCAGTCAGCAACGGCGTGAAACTAGTCTCTTATGCCTGCTGGCTCTCAGTCCCTTGTTTTTTCTTCATTCTATTCGCATATTTACATGACAGCAACGTGTGTGAAGCACCTACCTGTGTTAGGTAATCAGCTCTAAAGACTGAATTATGCAATAGAAAGCAGCTTCTTAGCCATGTTAAGTACCAGAACAAAGCGAACTGAACCTCCACCAGGCCTGACTACTTTCCTCTGTCCCTGACTGGTGCTGGCAGAGCCCTGATGACTTCTTGCAAGGGTTACCTTCCTGCTGTTCAACATACTTGAGCAGAATGGTTTGGACAGATACACTTCTCCTCGGCGATGCATTTTCACACCGTCCACGAGAATGTATGTCTGTAGATGACGATGCTTGCCACATTCCAAGTTAAATATAAAAACAGTGACTTGCCCAGGATCTCATGGCTGGTTAGGGACCCGATGAAGTCTGTTCCATTTTCTATTACCCTGCTCCTGGCAACTTCTTAAAAAGATGGCCCTAATCACATTTTATTTTTAAAAAGTCAAATTAGAAATAGAAGATTAGTAAATATTTCCTTGGAAATTAAACCTATAGAATTGCAACAATTTTTATAATCTACATTATTTTTATTCTGTGCACTTATAATCCTATAATACTAAAATTAAGACATGAGCTTTTGAGTTTTAGGTGCTATATTTCTTTTATTAATTAGGCAATACTTTCAATATGTATTTTTAAGTATTCTGCAATCCCAACAACTTGGATTTTGAAGTTATCTTATCTTCCAAGTTAAAACTTTCAAAAAATCATCGATTCCTACCCAAGATGTTTTATACCCAATTTGAGAAAAAGCAATAAAGTGGAACGCCTGACAATGCTTTTCTTTGGTAAGTTAGCTATATTTTCTCATAGCTTCCAAAGTAGGTATGCAAATCCCTTCACCACATTGAGCTACGATTTCCAAAAGGATCTTTATTTTAAGGACATCTCTTCTGCAGTTAGCATTATCTGGTCTGGATAAAACTCACTTGGGTAACGTGAAGTGTGGTTAGGTGTTTAGCAAACACCTTTTTTGGGGGAAATTTTATCGAAAATGCATGAGGTAGGAAATGTGTGAACTGGAAATTGGATCCTCAGTTATTGGCTGTTTTTCAAGAGTCCTGTGATGACTTCAGCAAGTTAGAACAGGCAGCTTTGCTCACACAGTGGAGGACCTCCAGGGTTATTAGGCTTATCCAGGGATCATTCAAGTTTCACACATTTCATTTTAATTGTCACAGAACTAGCGACCAAAGAGCACAGATGTTGTTCAAAAGAAACAGTAAATCAACCCCTGGAGAATGCATTTTCCCAACTGCCTTTGCTTTGTTTGAATTCTAGGCCTTAAGACTCTGAAGGAGTCCAAACCATGACCAGGGAACAAAACTTCTTCTTTGTCCACTGACCCCACCCATTGGAGTTCAGCCATGCTGCTCAAGTTATTTGCAACCTGAACTTGTCAAGATGCCACTGTTTTCTTAGGAGGCACGAGTGGGAGGAGTTAACAGCCCAAACATCTACATAATGCCACTGTTGTAAAGGGAGCCCCAGCGATGGTGAGCAACACAAAACAGGAATCTTCTGACAAAGATGCCCTAAATAATATTTAGCATGGTCTGATTAAACCCTACCATCATTATTTTTCCCTTATGTGTTTATTTACTAAGAAAAGAAACTCTGTAACATGTTCTCTGTAGATCTGTTAGCTTTTCTCACCTCTGGGGGAAAAAAAAACATAGAGGCTAAGATTTACATCTTCACGCAGCAAACGTCCATCGAGTACCTTCTATGTGCCTGACGTTATGACAAAGGCCTGAAATTGCCACCAAAACCCCTACAGACGTACTGACATTTCTCATGGTCACTGACTTCAGCTAGTCTTCAACAAAGCATACGGTTAGTTAAAATATTTTTAAATTAATGGGTATATTTTATTTCTAGTTGATACACCTTCTAAAGTGAAGCTACAGAGAAAGAGCTTCGGAGTCATAAACTTTAATTATGCTTCACTGTAGCACCTAGAAGTAATGCCCACTCTTTGAAATACTGACCTGTAAATTTCCCTTTGATAAAAAAAAGGACTGCAAAAGAAGTTGGGAACCCAGCTGAGGTAAAAAAGAAAAGATGCCTTTTATTCATGTGGCTTAGGAAACCAAAAGAGACTAATGAGCAAGAATAGAGAAATGCTGTCCTCCTAATGAATAGACAGGCCACATGAATGCCCTTGGCTTACCCATCTGGCTAACCTGAAATGGGAAACACTGCCAAGCCGTGCCTCGGTGAATAGCTTCATTTGAGAATTCTGAACCTGTCAAGGGGGCAGTTTTAGATGAACATGTTTTTATTCATCTTGGAAGCCTTGTAGGGTAATTAGGGAAGTGAGAACGCTCGGATTGAGTAAGGAATGACATCCAGGCTATTTTTAAGGCAGCCCGTGGTGGTAGCTCCTGAAACGCAAGAATTTTTCCAAAGATACAGGGGACAAAGTGGCACTCAGGGGGGCTTTTCAAGATGAAATCCAAAGTCTAAGGCCCTGTTGGCATTCCTTGTCTGATCTCAACTTTGGTTATGTGCAGGGAACACTCGCATTTACTTCTGTTGGTCTTCTGTATGCTATCCGAAAAGACTGACTCAAATTGAAAACTAATTTTGGAGTTTTGTTTTCACTTTTGCCATATTAAGGCCACTAGCAACCACAGAGCGTATGTGCGTATGTGCGTATGTACGTGCGTGTGCATGTGTGTGTGTGTGTGTGCGCGCGTGCACGTGCATGTAAGGAGAGAGAGAGAAGGAGGGAGGAAGGGAGGGAGAGGGAGCTGGAGAGAAGGAAGGAAGAATTGGTCTGAAATAGAAAACTGTGGGTACGCTGCCATTTCCTTGCCCAAGTGGAACAGCTTTGGTTCTATTTCAAGTGGAGCCGAGGCGTGGTAAGGTCCAGGGGGGTGACTAATTCCTAATTCTGCTCTTTCCCCAGAACTTAGTGAGAGTTTGTCAACTGCATGAAGCCCTAGATCACCTGGGAAAGGTAACCAGACAGCTATCGGCTGATGGGGGTGTGTTCCCCTCATGAGGGCCTCATTCATGCCACCCCCAGCTTGGCCCTGGTTGATGGACATGTGCCCCAATACTAGAAAAATGACAGAGATAGACAGTACCAGCAGCAGTGTGCATGCCGCAGCATGCCAGAAGAGTCCTTTCTAACCAAAAGTTGGCCTCTCTGCTCATCCTACCAGTGGGGGAAACTAGAGCCACAGATCCATTTGGTGAAGCTCTAAGGGTTATAATCTGCTGGCTGAGCTGGATCACCTTGACATTTAAGCCAGTTGCCTATTTGCCTGACAAGTCAAGCTGAATACTCCAGCATGTTGGGGCTATAATTAGAGGTCCATGGACCAGTGATGGTAAGTATGAGGAAGCTTCCAAATGTCTACTGTCCCAAGAAAAATTCCTTCTCACTACTTGTGTCTCATTTCACCCCTACGTGTCTCTGCAGTAGTCCTTACCTCCTTGAATGCAACGACTTCTTTATTGGCTTCTCCTCTCTACCACTGGTGAGTTCATTAAAGATGGCGACTGTGTGATATTCATTTTTGTGTAACCCTATACATGGCATGCCATGTGCACATACGGCCAGCAACACACGACAAAAACATTTTGAGAAATGCACGCATGCGTGGATGAATGAAGATTAAATCAGATTTTGATCCTCTTGAACAATTAGTCTCCCAAAGAACAAATGAGATCTTAGACGGCCAGGCCGAGCTCACTGCAGAAGCAAGAGCAGCGCGGAGTGTGAAAGGAGATGAGTAGTGATACGACCGTGGAGTCGGAGACACATCGGCTCCAATTTCCCGCCACCGCTAGCCATGAGGTTTGGTGTTTACTCAACTTTGCTGTGTCTCATTTTACTAATCTATAAAATGCTTATCTTATAGAATTACCTGAGGTCTTAAAATAGACAACATTAATAAAACACTTGTACAGTGTCTGGCATATACGAGGCACACAATGTGTAAAGGATTAATGGGTAAAGGATTGTTAAGATTCTTGAGGACAACAGAGGAGAAATATATCAGGGGAGACATGTTTTGTGTCAGAGTCTCCATGGTCCAGTGGCACAAGGTTATCCCCACGGGACTCTTACTGGCCTAGACCAAATGGCCAGGATCTAGAGACAAAGAGCAGTGACCCACTAAATCACTTTTACACGGAGAAGATTAAAGCCAAGTGCTATGTGGAAAAGATGGCAAATGGACCTCATTACAAGAATCAGAGGGTGGTATTCATGAATATGTGTACCCTTCTAGGCCTGTGCTCCTTCAAACGTATTTTGCAGATACTAAGGTCATCCAGAATGTCTTATAGCTCAGGACTAAAGAGGCAAGCATTATACATATCCAGTATGACATATGTATTAGTTTGGTTATTCATTGATTTATTATTCTTATATAATTGGTGAGCCATAGCACCAGTGATGAGCAATACAAAAAAGAATAAGCTAAGTCTGTCGCTAGAGAGGAAACATTTACAATTTATTACTATAATCTTATAAAGTGTGGTAGATTGATTGTGGTCATGCTTTCACTTCAGGGCTCAGCATAAACATCACTTCCATGGAAAAGCCTTCCCCATCCCCTATGACCTCCCAAACCAGTCTAGGTCCCTCTTATTCTCAAGAAGCCTCGATATTTCTTTTTGTGTCCTGAACCTCATTCCCCTTCTCCGGGGTCACCCTTCACCGTCTGACCAGAAAGCCCATGTGGTTAAGTTCCATGTGCCTGGAATGTCCAATAAACATCGAGTCAACGTGAGATGAGAGTCAGGAGAGGAAAGTCAAGGGACACGGAAGAGCATCAAATAAGGACTAAGACGTCGGCGGTGGAAAACGCTCCAGAAGATTCAAATCAGACTCAAAGAGAAAAGAAAACTAAAAGCTTCTATGGCATGTTTCAGTAAAGAAGCCTTCATTAAGGCCAACTTTGGAAGAATGAGGGGGTAAAGAAGGTGGCATTTATTTGAGAAGCACATTAGAGTGAGGGAAGTAGAGACGGCAAGTGGAGACAGATTTTAAGAAAATTAACAGCTAGAAAAAAATCAGGTGAAAGAGCCAGAGGAAAAAGAAAGAGGTTGAAAATTAAAGTGAGAGAAAACATTAAGAAGTGAAAACACAAGCCACAGGTGGGAACAAACACTTGTAACGTATATGACTGCCAAGAGATTTATATCCAGAATCAATAAAGAGCCATGAACAATCAATTAATTTAAGAAAACCCAATAGGAAAATTGGTAAAGGGCTTGAACATGCATCAAAGAAGAGGAAATTCGCATGGCCAATAGGCATATGAAAAGATGCTTACTCCGACTAATAACTACGGAAAGGCACTTTAAAACAATAATGAGGCACCACGACAACCCTACAGGGAAGGAGGCGAGAAGGACTAGGATGCAGATGTAGATCTGGAGCTTGAAAGTAAGCAGTTAAGGTAGTTCAGGCCTGTTTTTCATTCAATATCAAGATGCTGTTAGTGGCATCAAGGCTTAAAGAGATTCATTAAAATTCAAAATAATCACTCTGAGAAATGGGAGTGCGTGCTCTTTGGAACAGGAAAATAATTCTCCTAAAAGTTTTATGGGTCCAGTTAAATTTTAGACTTCAAATGTGTATCAGCAACAAACTTCGCAACAATGTTATTTTGTTCAAAAACCCAAATGCAGGCGGAAGAATGTGTAGAGTAGCTGTAGCAAATTGACAAAGGACGCTGAAATGACTAAGGAAAGAATAGTTGAGCTATGGATTCACAGAGAATAGCTGGGCTATGGATTCAAAGGAATCGTAGAAGAGGAAAATATTCCAAGATGAGTGAATAAATTGAAAGAAAAAGAAGGTGATGAGGGATTTGACATGGATATCTGAATGAGACTGAGCAGCAGGGGTGGTGGGGATTGGGGTTGAGAGAACAGAGTACAGGACGTTAGAGGCTGGGCAGGTCCCCTGACACTCGGGATGTGGTTAAAAGCTGAGATGACCATCAGACGTGGTTAGTCCCTGGAGAATGGGTATCTCTGGCTTTCTTCATAAAATGAAAACTTGAACCTCCTGGGGTTTCCAACAAGGAGAACTGTGGTGAGAACCGAGGCAGCCAGCTCTGATGGCCCTGACATGTGTCCCCCTGTGGGGATTTCTCAGAGACTCCTGCTGCCACAGCCTCTGATAGAGGAACCTGAAAACCAGATACTTTTTTTTTGTTTTTTGCTTTGTTTTGCTTTTAATGATTTATACATGACAGCTTGGGGCCCCATCCATGGAGATCTTCCTGCCTGGTTTCCTCCTCCACAAAAGTCTTATAGACATTCTACATCTTTGGTTTCCTCTCCTTAAAATATAATGGTTGGATTGAGCTTTTCATACCTTCTACACAGGATTTGTCAGAATAAACTCAATAAGGTGAATGCAAAAGGACACAGAAGCTTTTACTATTGTATGTGCACTATGTTATTACTAATTTATTATATTTCATTAAAATATCTTCATAAAGTATAATCTTTACATTAAAGTTAATCCTGACCTTTATTTCCTGGAAGACATGGTAGATAAGCTCCGATTTTACCAAATACATATCAAGCAATAAAAACTCATTTCTTCTGCAATTTACACACTGTTCCCAAACTGCAAGCCTCAGGCCATCTGTCCTACCCAACTCTCAGTGGGAAAGCGACAGAAAAGCTTAAGCCGAAATGCTCCTCTTGGAGAAATAAGTCCTCCAGAAACGTGGCTGTAGTTATTGTTGTCGCCATTATCACTGTCATCGTTGTTAGTCAGAGCCTAGAGTTATAGTGACCATGTTTCAAAGAAAAACCATAAATTCCGACAAATGGTCAGATAAAGTGCTCAGACTAACTCATAGACTCTACAGTGGGACAAGGAGAACAGTAGCAAACTGGGCAGGACTCTAAGAAGCTATAATTCTTAATGATTGCCCAGGTGTACTACCAGTGATCATTTGAAATAGCTGAGTCACCAAAAACGAAGAGTAGTAGCCTAACTTCATATTCCTTAGGACTCACATAGAACCTCAAAACTTTTATCCATCTCAATACCCTGCTCATCTCTTTAAACTATATTTCAGTGTCAGCATGTGATTTCAGATTTTCCCTTTCAACCTGTGTTGTTTTGGATAACCTGTCACTGGGCACAGATGGAAGCAAGGCTAAGAATCATGAATCATCATTTTCCTCAATATTTGATTGGCATATCACATTGCAAAATATGCTAAAGGAAAGTACTTCTGACACACACCGCTTCTCTGCTGAGAAATGTTTATTAAAAGAGAAGGAAACACAATTCCTTGAAAGTTAGCACTTGAAAAGGCCTATTTGCACTAATGTATATATAAATGTGCACGGCCCAATACATTGAACATTATCAGAAAATAATAGTAGTTATATCATTAATGATTATATATTACCAACATCTATCTCCTGATGCAGAACAAACTCCAGATTATTATTTACATAAAGAAATCTTTTTTTCCCCATTCCTGAAGCCATGGTACGTATTTTGGTCCTGTTTTAACTTTTCCTGAAAGGGAGAGCCAATCACAACCCATGTATGACCAGGCCCGACGGCCACATGCACATGTCATAGCTAAAGTAGCTCATTCAACTCCTCGCCCATGTGAAGCACAAACTCTTTCCTGGCTCTCACCCTCTGTCACTCTAGAGTCATCACTCTAGCCCCAGTCCTGTCTCAGGTGTGTCCAGAGGAGGCAATCAATAAACACTTATGAAATAAATAAAACCATGAGCAAAGTTTCTTCATTCTTTATTCTGCCTCTTGAGCCCTCTGGTCTTGGCCCTCCTCCCCTTTAATTAGAACCTTTTTCTCTAATCTTATCTCCCAGCTCCCCAATCTGAATCAGTCTTCCTTTCCACCGCCCTTACTCCCTCCTGGAATGAGCCATTCCCTGACTCGCCACTCTGGAATTTAGACTTAGGCCCCCTTAGTTTCTGGATTAATTCGTATTCCAAGAGCTCGGCCCAACTCCTTGGCCCTGCAGACACCACCCAGCACCTATCACTCAGCACCCAGAGGGATCCCAGGACATGAAGAAAGAGAAAGATACAGAAAAGACGGAGCCAGATTTCATTTTGACGATTCTCTTCTGTTCAGACAAGCTGAATGACACTGAAGATATAGGACCAAGGACGAAAAAGCAAAAAGCAGACTGTGGGGGCCTCACACAGGAGCATAACTAGATGGGTCTACTCCAGGAGCTGGCGCCGAGAAGAGCGTGCCAGGTAAGTAAAGGAAGAGCAAAAAGGAACACCTACAATAACCAGACTTTAGACCAACAGCACTCTACGAGAAAATCCTCAATAAAATAATCCATTCGTATAATACTGTAGAATATCTGTTCAAATAAAAAATGATTATCTTCTTAATGCTCAATATATATTTAACAACTTAAGCATCCATTCCTAAAGATATCATTTGTTTTTCTTGCATAAGAAAAATATCTATTTCAAACTGATATTTAACAATATTCAAATGGGAAATATATTTATGTGTACAGTAAACCTTCTAGAATAAAAATAATTATAAATATTTGGTGATTTTTTTTCTTTATTTCTTATTTAGAGTACATGAGCTTTTTAAAATTTTTAGTTTTAAACTTTCTAAGCTTGTTCTTAATTTTAGAAACTATAAAATGATGACAAAAAAGTTTTTCAAATAGAATAAAAATAAAACAGCCTGTTGTCTACACAATTCTTATAATGTGTGTGTATTCCCTTCTTTTGTTTTTAGACAATTTTGTTTACCTCATTATAGTAAGAGTGCATACAATTCGTGCCTTACATTTTCAGTTATCTATGTGCATCAAGCATTTTTCTTTGTGGCTATCTAATTATCTTTACCATTATTTTAAAAGGCTGCCTATTTTTCTCTCAAGAAGATATTCTGCAATTTATATGCATAGCCCCCTTACTGTTGGATAGTTGTCTCATTTCCATTTTTTAGGAATGCAGCAATGAATAGCTTTGGCAATAAATTATTGGATTGGGTTTTAATAATTCTCTTATTAATTTAATGAATTCATTATAAAAATATCTTCATTATATTGTTGCAAATATTTTTTATTAAAAATTATTGGTGGGTGACATTGATCAACAAAATCTGATAAGTTTCAAGTATACAATTCAACACTATGAAAAATATACATATTGCATTCTGTGTTCACTGCCCATAGTTAGATTTCCTTCTATCACCAAATATTTGACCCATTTTACCCCTATCTAGCTCCCCTCTCAGCTCTTCCCTCTGGAAACCACTAATCCACTGTCCGTGTCCATGAGTCTCTCTTTGTCCTGTTCATTTGTTGCTTTTAGGTTTATATCCCACATATGAGTGATACTATATGGTTTCCAACTTCTGCCTGGCTTATTTCGCTTAGCATGATTATCTCAAGATCCATTCATGTTGTCAAAACTGGCAATATTTCATCTTTTCTTATAGCTGAGTAATATTCTATTGTATATATGTACCACATCTTTATCCAATCATCTATCACAGGACACTTCAGTTGCTTCCATGTCCTAGGCTACCAAGAATAATGCTGCTATGAACATCGGGGTGCATATATTTTTGCAGATAAATGTTTTCAGGTTTTTTGGGTAAATACCCAGAAGAGGGACTGCTGGATCATACGGTTAATTCAATTCTTAGTTTTTTGAGGAACCTCCATACCGTTTTCCATAGTGGTTTTACTAATTTGCAGTCCCACCAGCAGTGTATGAGGGTTCCTTTTTTCCCACATCCTCTCAAACACTTATTATTTGTCTTGTTGATGACAGCCATTCTAACAGGTGTGAGGTGGTATCTCATTGTGGTTTTGATTTTCATTTCCCTAATAGCTAGTGAAGTTGAGCATCTCTTCATACGTCTGTTGGCTATTTGTATGCCTTCTTGAGAGAAGTATCTGTTCAGGTCCTCTACCCATTTTTTAATTGGATCATTTGTATTTTCGTTGTAATTGAGTTGTATGAATTCTTTGTATATTTTGAAATATTAGGCCCTTATTAGAGGCATTGTTTGTAAATATATTCTCCCATTCTGATGGTTGCCTCTTTGCCTTTTTGAGGGTTTCTTTTGTTGTGCAGAAGCTTTTTAGTTTGATATCGTCCCATTCATTTATTTTTGCTTTTACTTCCCTTGCCTTTGAGGTCAAATTCAAAAATCCTCTCTAAGTCCAATGTCTATGAGTTTAGTACCTATGTTTTTTCCTATGTAATTTATTGTTTCAGGTCTTATATTCAGTTCCTTGATCTATTTTGAGTTAATTTTGGTGTACGTAGACAGACAATAGTCTCGTTTCATTCTTTTGCAGGTGGCTTTCTAGTTTTCCCAGCATTATTTATTGAAAAGGCTTTCCTATCTCCATTGTATGTTTTTGGCTCCTTTGCCAAAAATTATTTGCCCATATAAACAGGGGTTTACTTCTGGACTCTCAATTCTGTGCCACTGGTCTATGTGTCTGTTTTCTGCCAATATCAATCTGTTTTGATTATTGTCACTTTATAGTATAATCTGAAGTCAGGCAGAGTGATACCTCCAGCCTTGTTTTTTATTCTCAGAATTGCTTTGGCTGCACATATTTCTTTAACCTCTTCCTTGCCTTAACTTTTGCCACACAATTTTCACTCTTCACATAATTATAGATCTCTTCTTTCATGATTTCCCAAACTTAAAAAATATAGAATTATCCTTCAGAAACTGACAGCTTAAGGTAAAGTTTTATGTTTATTTTTCCATGAATTTCTAATCAGATATTGCAATACCACTTATTAAATAATCTTCCTTTATCTTCATCGTTTTGTAATTCTTCCTTCAATACTTATTAAGTTTGAAAATATTTTTTAAAAAATTCTAAGAAACCTGTTCTCTTTTAGAGGTCTATTTTTGCATCCAAACCAGAAAACCCTGTTTTAAGTTAATTTGCTTTTTAATATATCTGTACTAGCTATATAGATATCCCCCTTAAACAACATTAATTTATTTTTTTTACTGTTTACTTCAAGTAAACTTTACAATAATTTCTTTATATTTACAGAATTTCCTCTTTAGATTTGGATTCTATTTCATTAAACGTATGAATTAGATTGCAGGGAATATAGACTTTTATACATTTAATACTTTCAAAATAGAGCAATGTTCAATTTCTTCATCTACTCAAATATTCTTTATAAGGTTTGGTAGTCTTCTGTTTGTAGGCCTACATAATTTCTGCTAAGTTTACTGCTATTATAAAATACATTTTATTTTCCTATATTTTATCTTCTCTTTTTCATTATAATTTATACTTCATAATGATTCCTATATTAAAGAAGTTTCAAAACCTGGCTGATCAGAAAATACAAATTGAAAGAACATGTTAAATGATTCCATGGACCAAAACCACGCAGAGTACTTCCTGACCTTGTCACACTCTCTCTGCTCCACCAAAAATGTCCCTTGCTAGTTGGCTGTGATGTCTCTAAACCTTTTAAGTTATTTATATAAAAAATGTGTTTTGCCATTTTTCCCATTTGATGTCAAACACTGAAATTTAAGATTATTTCTAAAAATTATAATAAAAAAATTATTTAACTGAATAGGGTAATTTTAAGCTCTTCTCCTTTTGTTTATCCCACCTCTGATATTATTTTATAACTGATTTATTTTTAATTAGTAGAACTACATATTTTAAAGGTGGCAAAATAGATTAAAATTGACAATTTTTATTTTTTATAATTAAAAATTAAACTTTTTACCGAAGTCTGAATTTGCTTTTCCATTTGAATGGATAATCTCACTGTAATCCATACCTAATTTTATCTAATTATGTTCCCCAGACTGAGATAAGTGACAAATCAGTAAGATTAATATGTCATCTGTTGCTTATACTTTAATTTAATTTTGTTTATACATCTGTTTCAAAAGGGCTCTTCTTGTCTATTTTGAATTAAAATAACACAATTACGTTTCAGGTGACTATAAATATTTTTTTCAAATACCTTATGTTTCACAATTAAACCAACTTCCATTCTCTTGGCCTAAGCATACTAGCTAGCCCTCTGGGTTAACCTTCTACTGCTCTATTCTGTTTTTACAAAGAGCTAAATTTAATTAAAAGGAAAACAAGAAAAACATTTCCTTAAATAACTCTCTGAGTATGTTTTGAGTAAAATATGACCCTCAGAAGTATATTCAGTTTCAACTATAAAATCTAGAAGTCAGTGGAATGCCATCTACTGTCTACTGAGAGGAGAGAATGAAACTCAAAATCCTAACATCATGCATTTATCTGTCAGAGTGAAAGGAAGACATTTGAGAACATAGAAAATTCAGGTAGAGCACCATCCATGTTCTTCATAGGAGAAAATAATTAAATCAATTTCAATGAATGAGTGAAAGAAAAGAGGGTAGAGATGGCAGATTAGAAAGATGACAGCAGCCCCTTCATCTGATAGCTGGCCTGTCGCTCAGAGTCAGGCCGCGTGGCCTTCTCCCGTCAGACATAACCATCTCATCGCACATCGACATCAGACAAGGCCACTGTCCTTGATGACCAAAACAAAAACAAGGCCGCTCTGTAATCACGTCCAGACTCAAACAAAAACATGAACATTGTCCAAACCACAAAACACCAGAGGTTTCCATCACCCCGTGAATGTGACTGCTGCTCCTTTACCAGTTACAGCTGTAGCTTCATCCCAGCCTGCCCTCCCTGTAGATAAGATTTATTAAGATGCCTAATCATAGAATTACACCCACTTCCTTGCAGCATCCAATCCACTCCCTGAAGCCATCCTCCAAATCACTGAACATAAGCCCAAATTCTTAAGACCTTTCTAATACCCTCTTGCTAGTCCCCCATGGTTTCTTATGGTATGTGTTCTGCCTTATTGTAACAAGCAATAAACTTAACTTGCTGAACTACAGGCATAGTCCTAGTGGTTTTTGGCTGAAGGACACTGATATTGATGCTGAAAAGGACAGAAAACAGTGGAAAGCAATGAACTTTTCTCTGTATAAAAGGGTAAAGGTAAGCTGGCTGGGACTTTGTAATAAAAAGGCTTAATGAAGAACCTTGAAATTGAGGAGACACGCTGCAAGGGAAAGTCTTATAGGCTAGAATAAAAGTATGAAACTCTTTCTGTAAACCCCAGAATTGCCTAGGGTAGGAAGGCTGGTGTGCGTGGGGGTAGAGAAAACTAGAAAAGTAAAAAACATTTCAAATGATATCCTAAAGAGGGCAGGTGAAGGAAAAGATAATATTATAACAACTATATTTTCATTTATTCAACAACGATTCATTGAATGCCTACAGTATGCAAGGTACTTTTCCAAACCCAAGTCAGCCTGATATGAAAGCATATATTATTGCCATGGAGTCACATTGAGTATACAATCATTAGGATGATGGCTTGACACAACTATCAGCTTCAGTAATGCTTTCTTTTGCTGTACACTAGAGCTTAAACCTTATAATAAGAGCCAGAGACTAATCTTATCCTTACATTTACACAGCCCATAGGAGCCATGGATCTACTATAACTCCCACGCCCCAGGTGATTCCTCTATAGCCATGTTCCAAATTGACCTACAAGGATCTACCACACTGATACTTAGAGAAGGCACAACAAAAACAAATTCAAAGAAAGAACCACTCTATTTAATTTATGCCTTCTTTCCCTTTAAACCAACCCTGGTCTTGCTAGGCCTCCTAAGTCTGACAGGGGATAGAGGTCCCGTGGATTTCCAAAAGAGAGAAGTGATCCAAAGATCCATTTAAAAGTTTACCCTCAACAAATGACACAAATATTGGAACATGACCCAGAAGTAAAAAAGGACCTCGGAGGTAAGTGCTGTGTGTTTTAGCAAGGGCAGAAGCTTCGTATCCTCTCTAGAATCTAAACTATGCAATTAATAGATTATTTTGACTCAATTTCTATAGGAGAATTTCAGAATAGAAAGGACATATCTGTTAATGAACTCCAACTGATCACGGTAAGTACATTAAGTAATGTTTATACATTTTTTATTATAATATATTTTGTGTAGTTCAATTACAAATGCTGAATATGAAGGAAAGATACTTTCTGTAAAAGCTCTTCGAATAAATTCACATCAGTAAATATTCCGAGTGTATATGCTGGGCAAGGAACTGGACTATGTATAATAAAAGCTGACTACAATGTTGTTCTCTTGGAGCTTATAATCTAGTGAGGATAGGAATATATACCTCGAGGCAAGATATGATACTACCAATGGCACTATGGAAGCAGAAAGCTAGTGGACAGATTTATTTTACTAGGAGGATTAGAGATTTCATTCAGGAGAAATACATAAACTGAGACTGGAAGTCTTGATAGGTTATTGATAGGTGAGGATGGAAAGATGAAAAGGAAGTCATTATGTAAAAAAACACATGGAGACTAGAAAGCACAGGGCCCTCCAAAGCTGAGCAAACCAATGTGCTAGGAGCTCAACCAGCAAGAGCACAGTGTGAGGGGTTCGTTGTTATTTGTGCGATCTAAAAAACAAAATACTTATGAATAAACAAAACAAAAACAGACTCATAGATGCAGATGCAGAGAACAAAGTAATGATTGACAGATGGGAAGGGGGTTGGAGGGCTAGGTGAAAAGATGAAGGGATTAAGAAGTACAAATTGATAGTTCCAAATAGTTATGGGGAGATGAATTATAGCATAGAGAATATAGTCAATAATATTGTAATAAGTATGTGTAATGCCAGATGGGTACTATACTAATCAGGGGATCACTTCAAATTTATATGAATATCGAATTGTTATGCTGTACACCTGAAACTAATATAATCCTGTATGTCAACTTTAATTGAAAAAAAAAAAAGATAATCACTTTCAAGCAAAAAACAATAGAGATGCTTTCTGAAAAGAGATCTGCAAGGAATTTAGAAATATTCCATAATAAATTTTCTAAAAGGAAATCAAACAATAATGGAAAACACTTCTAGTATCTATGTCCTAAGTGCAGATAAATGCCGTTGACCTGTTTCCATAAGTTCCTCCACGAAAGCTCCTTTGCATTGCAATCTTGTACTGAAATGGACTGGTCTCTGTCCAGGTAAGAACACAAGTCAGGCTCCTCACCCACCCTCACCAGACGCCAACTTTGCTTCTTAATGTCAGATTGTTTCTTGACTAGCTGTTTCTTGACATGACTAGCTGAGCTACAGGTACTTGTCAGAATCACAAACTGATCAGTACTGGGAACTTGCTAAGAATACTAATATTTGAAGGTGATGGTTTACTAGGAATTCATTCATTTAAAATATACAAGTTATATTAAATTGGAAAATAAACAGAGGGTTCTGAGACAGCATTATCTCTGATCCACAGAAAATCCCATTATTCAAATGATGATGTAGTTTTGTGCCTTCTACCTCTAAGAGTAGGGATAGAAGAATAGTTTATTTAAAAATATTTCTGCATCTTCCTTTATATGTATATATAAAAAAAAAAACATAGTCAAGGATTCTGCCCACTGTATTTCACCACCTTTTTATATGAGGCCTGCTAAGATAAATTTTATATTCTTTTACTTTCAAAGTGAGGTTTTTATGGGCGGTTTTGTCGGAAACTAAATCCTGAACAACTTTTTACAAAGGGAATAGCATGATAAATTTAGGAAGCTCAGAGTCAAATTAAGGTCCCAGTGATAACACTCCAATGCACACAGATGTCTGGTCTGATTGCTTCTTTCCTACAAACTATCTTTGCTCTATTTTATATTCAATTGTGATATAGCAAACATTTATTGAGTATGTACAAAACACCAAGCACTTGGCTAGACATTTGGGATGCAGATATTAATAAGTTTCTTATCTTGCACTTAAAAAATATGCAAGCTACCATAAGTCCAGTAAATGATAAATAAATATGCCCCCATGCATAATACACAGATTCGATTTTCTAGGAGGAAAGTTGCATCTAATTTAGCCTTACCTTTTTTTTTTCCAATACACAAATATAGAAAATTGAGTCGATAAATCATGGAAAATCCTAAAGAAAAACTACAAGTGCTTCATGGTCTGGGTATTTCCACAGGTATCGTGTTACCCTAGTCTATCTCCAAAGGGAAAAAAACTGGACAGGAACGGAATCTGAAGGTCCTGGGTGTCAAGTCTCATCCAATATTCAGGAGGCAGCATCAAGAATGGGCAGTAGGACCGGTAACCGTTGTGCCCACACGTAGAGCTCTGAGAGGCGAACCCGAAATCCTGGCGCCAGGAGCCGGCGACAAAGCTCAGGACAGCACTCAAGGCATCTCTGATAACCTGCCCCAGCCTTGGCTGGCTTTAGGTCTGTTCTCTTTAACTGTAATTCTCATTCCAGAGACACCTTAAAAGAACATCACAGCCTCTGATAACGAGACAGGCCAAAGCCAGAATTTCCAAAAAAAAAACAGATGCAGTCTTTGTTAGGTGAGCAGTTATATTGTGTATTCTCTCAACTTTTCTCCATCATAAAACACAGAACTCTGCAGGAGAATTATTTTGCCAAGATTTTATAGCTGGCAACATCAGATCAATGGTGCAGAAGGCACACGTTCTTGATTTTACAGTAATTTATTTCTTTTCCAATGGATATCTATATTTGGGGGGACTTAGCACCTGCGAAGCCTGGGATATATCAGGGGAAAGATTAAAGGAGAGGTTTTATGATGAGTATTGATGGGTCCTGGGATGGTGCCACTTTATTTTCCAGAAATAGTAATGCACTTGAAATTATAGTCATTCTAGTGCATTCCTGGACCAATATTTTAAAATAATGCTCTTCACTAAAAACTCAGAAAACAAAAAGGTCAGTTTTCCCCACCAGCTTGCTCTCAGACGCATGTCTACACCAATGAACCCAGACATGGCTGAGGCCATCTGCACCTCTATGAATTGTCACTGGCTTTATATTTAGAGAATTACATGTGTGAGATTACCTCCTTTCAGTGTTTATTTTTTGCATCTTGATACCACATTCACGTTTTACCCCTTTCTTCCTGTTGAAATTCTACCCACTGTACTTCACCATCACTGACTCTTGAATGAGCTTTACACCCTGAAACTAAGCACCACACAGTCTACCCATTTAATCAGCAAAAAAAAAAAAAAGGCAGCACCAAAGAAAGTAGAAAAAGACCGAACGACCACGACTCTCCACTCCTAAGTCCTAGTCAGAGGGGTTATAATGACCAAAAAACAGACAACTTCCCAGAGTTCCACAGACACAATCTTCTGAGCCAGCAGGCACCAATGCCATGTTGGCCCGCACCAACCCAGCAGAGATATTCTTCTTATACCCTGTCGTACGTGGAACACACCAGGAGAGGAGGCAGGTGGCATTCTGGGCTGCGTGGTCTCAAAATCTAAGAAAGGAATAGTGGAAGAGGTCCATAGTGGATAGACATGTGGGCATTTCAGTTTGTCCATGTATAACAATAGTATTTTCAAATTTTAATTTTCACATCATCTTCATTATTGTTGCCACTTTCGTGCTGCCCGATTTCTCATTAAATCGACATATCATTAAAAATAAATGTATCCCCAAAGGAATCAGAGTTTCACGGGCTCGTTGTTATATTTATTCCTAAAGTACGTAAAATGCAAAAGTTTTCAAATAAAGTGTCCGTATATCACCTAAAAAATAGACTATTTTAAGCCATCGCTTGAAAGTAACTACTCTCAAACCTATAACCAAGCTCCAAGCTTGTAAGTGTTAAGCATAAATATTGTCAGTTTATTTGAAAATTCAGTGAGCAAAAGCATTACAGATTACTGGTTTTAGGAAGGATTTAGCAAGCGAGGCTTCTCTTTGGTGGTTTCAGCAGCTCATATCTGTGCTCCCTCCATTCTTGTAATCTGCAGAGCCATTCAGGCACCCCAGCACCTTCCTTAAGCAGGACTGTGCCTAAGACTATTCTGTTAAACCATTTGCCTAATAAACAAAGTATCTGAAACCCTAACAGGGGTTACGTGCATGTGTTCCCTACAGACAGAAATCCTCAGAGCAAGATCCTCAGATCAAAAGAAAACTCACACCTTCTAGAAAAAACAGTCTAATCACCTGTTTTTCAGGAGTCCATGACAAATGGATTAGCAATCAATTGGCCATTACAGAGAATGGACATAATAGTTAACAAGATGGAAGAAATGGTCTGTGCACTAACATGCCTTCTAACGAAAGAACAAAATGCAGAACTGACTCAAGACTACTAACAGCATGTCTGCCGTCATCAAAACGAGGCACTAGGAAAGCTAATTAGCACACAACTGCAACATAGAAAAATAATTTTTTATTAAATGTGAAACACCAACAATTTCAGACCTATAGTATTGACAGGGAATTTACAACTGAATACTTAAAAATATTTTTGATTGAAGAAACATTTGCACACACTGAAATGCAAAGATCTTAATATAATTCAATGATTTTCAACAAATGTATACACTCCTTTAGCCAACAACCCAATGGAGATACAGAACACTTCCACCGTTCCAGAAAATTCCCACTCGCCATCTCCCAATCAACTCCTCTTCCTCCTCCCTCACCTACAAAGAACCACCATTCTGGTTTCTATCATAGTTAAAGGTCTTGAACTTCGAATAAATACATTATACAGCAAGAACCTCCATGTTTTCTTCTAGATTATGTTGGCTTCTTTCTCGCAATATAATATTTGAAACTCATTCGTGTCATTGCATATATCAGTAGTTCATTCCTACCTTTTGGTGAGTAGTTTCACAATTTGTTTATTCATTCATCTATTGATGGACATTTGGGTTATTTCCAGTTTGGAGTTATTACGAATAAAGCTACTATCAAAATTATGTATAAGTTTTTGTTTTGACAAATATTTTCATTTTTCCCGCGTGAATACCTAGGAGTAGAATTCTGGGTGGCAGAGTAAGGATATGTTTAAATTTCTGAGAAACTGCCAAAAAAGTTTTTCTAAGTATTTTTATCATTTTACATTCTGCCAACAAGGTATGAGTGTTCTAGTTGCTCTAAATTCTCCCCACTATCTCTGGTTGTTAGTCTTTCAACGTTAGCTATTCTGAAGGGTAAGAAAAAATCTTTTGTTGTGATTTCAACTTGCATTTTCCTGATGAACAATAATGGTGAAAATATTTTTCATATCCTTACTGTCATTTTTATACATTCTTGTATGTGTGTCTTCAAGTCCTTTGTTCATTTTTTAATTAGGCTATTTGTCTTTTAGTTATTAGTTTGTATTAGTTCTTTAAATATTCTAAACTCAACTCGCTTGTCAGGAAGGTGTAAAGCAAATATTTTCTTCAGTGTGTCTATTGTCTTTTCATTTGCAAAGTTCGTCTGTTGATGAACAGAAGGTTTTCATTCAATGAAGTACAATTTATCGTTTTTTTTTTATTTAAGGTTAATGCTTTTGTGTACTCTTTGCCTGTTCCAAGGTCACAATGATATTTTGCCATGTTTTCTTCTAAAAAGTTATGAGTCCAGCTTCTTTTGGTCAATGATCCACCTTAAATTAATTTTTGTGAATGAAATGAAATAGGGGTCAAAATTCATATTTTTCCCATATGCCTATCCAGTGTTCCAGCACCATCTGTTGAAAAGATTTTCTTTACTCCCTTGAACTGCCTTGATGCCTTTGTCAAAAATTAATAGACAGACGACATGTGGGTCTATTGCTGCACTCTTTATACTCCTTAAATCTATGTGTCTCTCTTTATGCCAAGCCATATCGTCTCCTTGTAGGTTTATAGTAAATCTTGAAATCATAGAGTATATGTCCTCAATTCTGTTCTTCTCTACCAAGATTTCTTTGGCTATTCTGGATTCCTTACATTTCATATACATTTTAGAATCAGTTTGTCAGTCTGTTCATAAATAAAGGATTTTAAGATTTTTGATTGAGCTTATGGTGATTTTATATTCTGCAGTTTTTGAATGCACTGTTTTATAAATATCAGTCATGTCTATTTGGTTTAAAGTGTAGTTTAAATCTTTTACATCCTTACTGATTTTCTTTTTGTATGATCTTCCTATTGATTACTGAGAGCATTTAAAATTCTTGATTGTGAATTTATTTTTCTCCTTTACGTCTGTCAGGTTTGCTTAATATATTTTGAAACTCTATTGAATGCACACTGGGATTTTTTAATTGACTCTTTTATCTTTATAAAAATTATTTCCCCTCGGTAACTGGAAATACTCCTGTTCACATTTTCATTTTGTCTAATCTTCATAAAGCACTATAGCTTTTTGATACTTGTTGGCATAGTGTATGTATCCCCATCTTTGAATTTTAATAGCATACATCAGGGTCCTGATTTTTTTATCCAGTCTGATAATAAACATTTTTTAATTGGAGTATTTAACCAATTTATGTTTGATGCAATTATTGATTTGTTTGGGATTTTCTATAGCATCAAAGTATATTTGTTAATTTGTCAGTTATGATTTTTATATCATTGTTCCTCTTCTCTTACTTTCTTTAGGGTATTTATAATTACAGCTTTTAATTTTATTTTTTCTGCTGACTTCAAAGCTGTACTTCTTTGAACTATCTAATGTTTTCTGTAGGGATTACAATGTGCATCCTTGACTTATCACAGTCTACTTAGAAATTAATACTGTACTTATATTGTATTTTGTGTCAAATGTAAGAACCTTACCACAAAATTGATTCATGCCATCCTTTTTTTCATATATTTTACACCTACCTGTGATAAAACGTCCATAATACAATGCTATTATTTTAATGCGGTCGTCTTTTGAAGAAATAAAGAAAAAATATTTATCTAAATCTTATAATCTCTGATGCTATTCTTTGGTATAGATCTGATTTTTCTCTGTTATTATTTCTCTTGAAATAGCTTGATGAGCTTCCTTAGGCATTTCTTGAGGTACAATTGTGCTGGCAACAGAGTTCTTTAGATTTTATCTGAAAATTGTCTTTATTTTATCACAACTTTTGAAGGAAATTCAATTTGGTATAGCATGCTAAATTACCATGTGACCTTCTTTTCTTTCTGAAAATTTAAAGATGGCATCTATTGCCATTCTGGTCCCCACTGTTACTGATGAAATGTTATCCATTAATTCATATTACTATTTCCCTGCATATAATGAGTCCTTCTCTTCTGACTACTTTGAAAACTTTATCATAGGTAATCAGCAGTTTGATTATGGTGTGCGGTTTTCTTTATATGTCTCCTACTTTGGGTCTATTGGTTTCTTGAATTTATGAGTTGATTTTTCTTCATGACGTTATAAAATTTCGAGCCATTATTTCTTCAAATATTATATCTTTTCTATTCTCTTTTCTATTAATTTTCTATTGCTCCACAGATCACCGAGATTCTGTTCATTTAAAATAATGTTTTTTTCTTTCTTTTCTTAAGGTTTTACATTTTTTTATTGATTTATCTTTCAGTTCACTGGCTCTCTTCTTTTCGGTGTCCAATCTGCTGGTAAGCCCATTACAGGAATTTTTTATTTCCAACACAGTACTTTTAATTTCTGTTTGGTTCTTTTTTTTTATTTTCAGTTCTTTTGCTGAGTTCCCTTATCTATCCGTGCTTCATTTATACAGTTTCCTTTAAATCCAGGAATATATTTATAATAAAGTTTTGAAAAACTCTTCTCTGTTCATTCCAATATCTTGATCATCTTGAAGTCTGTTTCTGTTGACTACATTTCCTATAATTATCGATCGTATTTTTGTTTGACATGTCGATTCTCTGAATATCTAATAGTTTTTCTACTTTATTCTGGACATCATGGAGTGGAGGCAGGCGGGGTCTGAATTATGTTGTCTTCCTTTAAAAGGCACTGGAATTTATTCCAGCAAGCAGTGACAAATGGCAGGATCTCCGTATCTTGCCAGGCATGGTTTTATGCAAAATAATAGATCTATTTTCTTATTCCTTGGTTCTAGCATGTGACCTTACTCTAGGGTGCAATGACTCTTACTCCTGAGCATGGTAGCATGTGACCTTACTCTAGGGTGCAATGACTCTTGCATGGTTTTTTTACGGAACTGACTGCTGAGGCCTTTTTGATCCTCCTTTCCAGAAATCCAAGGGCTCTCAAGACTGCATGACCTCCATCTCTATGTCCGTCTTAGTCCTTCTGCAGCCTTTCTATTCTGGGCTTCACAGAGCCTGCTCTGAACATGTGCAGCCCAGCCCACAGCCAATGGCTTGAGACATAACTGCACTATCCTTATTCCCCACTGTGCGACTCCCTCTCTCGGTGACCTGCTCCACAATTTTCAGTCCTGACCTCCAACACCTGCCTCCTCACATCAGCAATACCATTGCTCTCTGGGAGGCTACAGACCCCCCTTCACATTCAGAAAGTACCCATTAATGTCTCTCTTCTGTCAAGGTCATAGTCTTCCACTGCATGTTGCCCAATACTTTAAAACTATTGCCTATCTATTTTGCCCAGCATTATATCTGTTCATGTCAAAAGAGTAAAGTCAATACCAGATACTTCATCTGCCAGAAGAAGAAGTCTATAGTTAACTAAAGGAAGATTTTAAAAGTAAATAAAGTGAACTTTATTCAAGGACATATCCTAAATCCATGTTAACTTATCTTAATTCTTTTTTTGAAACAATGGAAAAAGAGTTTTATATAAATAAATTTCATCTTAACTTTAAAGATGTCTATATATTAGATGGTTTCAGAGAAGATGATAAATTTTAATACCACACAAGCTATGTTAAAGGATGATGATTCATCTTCCTTTCCAATGAGAGTTCACTTGCCACCCATATCCCACGTAAGAGTTTGCAACACTGGGCAGCTCAAAGGGGTCAGAGTGTGAGTGACTGACACAAGAAGTCATCAATAAATCTTATTCACTTATACCTACACATTCCTCATAAATCTGCCTATGTCCGAGTTTAGTTTTGGAGAAACCAGATACTATAAAACACAAACTTCTTTCTGTTCAGTTACAATCTAGTTATTACACAGATTCAGAAAATACCCTAAGAAAACAGTATTTTGCTTATGTAATTTTCTGTCCAGTAACCCTTTTGACAGTTTCATTAGAAATTTAGCTGACATACATTTGTTCTTCAATAACAAACGTATTCAATAACTACCCTTAACTTTCAAAAGTAGTTAGTTTGGAGACATTTTCTGAAAAGAGCATCCTATGCATCGTTATTAAAATTAAAATTCAATGATGAATAAAATTTAACTATTATCAACAATTAATTAAATTATGCAAATTAAAAAAAACTATACAAGTCAAAGATCAAAGGAATAGAATCTCCTGTGATAAAAGTATGGAGTACTAGGAAAAATGAAATTTGGAAAAATAATAAAACTGCATTTTCTTCGCCATTGAAAATAAAGCATAGAAATAATAGCTGAATTCTGAAAACAGTCAAAATAATTATTTTATTGTGATGATTGACTTAAACAAATTGAAAGTACTTCTACTGAAAAAAAGCTATTAATAAGAATTGCCATTCTCATTAATTTAAGCATGACTGCTAGTAATTATGAATTCTAGCCTTTTAATTTTAACCATCTTGAGTACCCTACTGAATATTGCCTGAAAGAAAAAGATGAACTAACAAATTGGGATATTTGCCAACCTAATGCCAAAAAAAGTAATTTTAATAGACAAAACTGAATATGTGGGAAAATTCAAAATTAATGTGAAGCACACGCATACTTTATAGCACATCATCTCTCACTTTTATAACAGGTCATTAGACCAGAGCTTGAGGTCATTAGAAGTACAATAATTGCTCTATTTCTAGCTTTCTCTTCTTAAGTCCAGAGATGTCACCTAGCAATGCAGACCCTTGTCAACACTCTAAAGTACTTCTCCTCAATTACTAATTTAAAAAATAAAAATAAGAACTGACATAAAGGTCTTAAACTACTAACATATTGCTCTCAAATCTGAATTTTTTTTTCCTTACATTTCCAACCCAACTACATCAACTATAATAACAACAACAAAAACCCTGAGTTTCTACATGGTAAAGTTATAGCTTCAAATAGTTTATCTTTATTCAGCATTTAAAAAGTCACGTGAAATTTCAAGAACAAAATGAATGGTAAGCTTTAAATTCAGAGGAGTGAATATTGTTCAGTATATTTCTCCATTTTGGCATTAAAATAATTAAATGGCTTACATTAATAGAAATATTTTTCTGATAATAGAATAATATTAGAAAAAATGTATATTACAAAAAGAGTAATGAGATTCACTAAATTATACTAAATCATACTTTAAATTATAAAAGATCCTCCCATTCCTTTAACATAAATAATATTGGACGGTGTTTCACAGAACTTAGATTTACTTCACCCAAACTAGTCTTTAAAAAGAAAAGGCAGGATTTCCATGATTTAAAAAAAAAATAAAACTGAAGTCAAGTTTGTGACAATGGAAATAATGGGCTGACAACTTGGGAAAAACGGCAGAGAAAACTCAGAGGAAGTCTTAGGCCCCGCTGAATTTTAACATAGTACATTATTCCAGATTCATGATCACCACTGACTCGCAGGAGCCCATCATAGTCAGCACCCACCTTCACCAACGATTAATGTGGGGGACCCATGAGTCTCTGAAAACTCTAGTTAGGCTCCTCTGACCAGCTTCTTGACTGAGCCTCAACCTTGGCCCATAAAGACTTGAACAAACACTAACGTGGTTTCGAACAGCTCGAGGCGACATCCTAGGAAGACCCCAGTCCCCCTTAAAGTTCTTGCCTGAGAAAAACACAAGGTTGGCAGAGTCTACTGTTCGTTCCAGCCAACACCTGACAGATAGGGCCCCTGTCTCCCAGTCTCTCTGGGAAGATTGGAGCTGAACTTCCATAAGCGCCAGTTACAGAACACGTGGACCAGTTCCAACTCCCTATAGTTGAACCACCAGTTACTGCCTCTGTTATTAGCCACATCTTTTTATGAATTGCTCGGCTGAGCCATGCAAGTCGAGCGACACTTCCACCCAGCAACCCTGACGTTACCACAGCGGGGAGGCAAGTTGCCTTGGGCTCACCACAGATCCTTGCGGACCTTCCCTAAGTGTTGTGGAGAATAAAGCTGAAGAACCACAGGATTTCTGCATCCTAGCACGCCCTTTGAAGAAACTGGAGAGCGGACATAATCAATTTTCTCTCTTCTCAGAAGAAGGGAATTGTGGTAATCTCTAAAACATAATTAAAAAAAAAAAAAATGGGAACAAGATCCTAAGACCTTTCCAGTGCCATCTATCTAGATTCCTGAAAAAACTGAAACATAATTCTTGGCAACTCTTTACTACATGGAATATGTAACATTAAAAAACGGATAATGGAAAGTCTTAGCTTATAATACTCTACAAACCTCTAATACGGCCAGTGCAAGTTGGGGTATGGTTATGCACCTCAGCTGTGAGGCACGCCCTGATACTTCATCACAAACTTCTCTCCCCGAGCCAGTCCCATGGAAAGCTCTCCCTCTAAAATCCCCAGTTTCTGGGTCTGCCACAAATTTGGGGCTTGAATACAATAGTAAGACCACACAAGTCAAAGAGTTTATTGCAATAAAAAACAAACAAACGAACAAATATTTGTGGCCCTTTCTTGTTGTCATCAACTATTCTGTTGAAAGTTCGGGTCACAGTAAATCTTATCGATTCTGCAAACCAACCCTGGCAGAAACAGATCACTTAGATTTATAATTTCGGTGAAAAAATTTTCAGAGAGAAAATACTGAATGTGTTTCATGTTTGATGCTAAGAAAATAGGAGGAATATGTATATTCTTATGAATGACATCCAAAAATATTAGTTGTTTTTAATACCAATTTTAACCTTTTCACAAATTTTCTAAAGAACCATAAAAATAAATTATTTCACAAGTCACCCTAAACTTTAATGTAGCCACCCCTCAAAATTGCAATACCCATATTGCAGTACGTTTCTCAAAATAAAAATGTGATATTTGGGACACCAAACAATGGAAAAAAGGCAAAAGACTGCCACATGAGCAAAAATAAAATGAATTAATTAAAATGTTTTGCATCGTTCTTACTTCAGCATGAAGTATTGCTTTTATTTTACTTAACCTAAAGTACGTGAAAATTTTTAGACTATAGATGGACTTGTTCTGACCCAAGTTTTATATTTACGACTCATGAAATTGTGATTCTGATGAGAATGCGTAATTATGCGTTATGCACATGCTGGAGTTTTCAATTCAAAGGCAGTGTCAGTAGCATTAATGAGCATTATCAAATACCACACAAGTCAGAGTTACTGACCTGAGATAATTTACAATTGAGTATAACTGACAATATATGGCTGTGATAGGAAAAACATATCTTAAGGTGGATCCAGATAGCTTGATAAGTGCTAAAATCTTCAGAAATGTGATAATAAAATCTACGTATTTGAGTATTAAAGACAAATGTCACAAAGCTTATTTTCCTGGCCCTATAAACTTTGCTATGCTACACACATAAACTAGATTAGACTATTACCTGCAGAAAGGAACATGGTCAAAGATAATTAGGATTGCACGCCCAATTCGAGAAAAAAAAATGGACTGCTCCAAAGATATATCTTCTAACCTTTTTCAAAAGCAATTTTCTAGGGAATTGGAATATGAGAAACTATAAAATCAAGAGAGAATTCCATATACTGGACAATTTTCAGTTCACCAAAGAGCTTCGTTTTAAAAACTATTTGAAAGATGGCTGTTTGGCACTCTTTTTGAGTTCAAAATGGCTTTTGGAAACCCATAAAAGCCTAGGCAAGCCACAGTGCTGCTGATGTGCAGTACCGCCATACTAGTAAAGTTTCAAGCTACACTTATCTACCATGCACAGGGGTTTTGTTGAGCAACAGTCTTCTAAATTGCAGAATTACAGAGATTACATCTGTCTACATATTAGGTCCCACCCCACGACAAGAGATGGGCCCTTTGACTGATGGGGCATTGATGACAGTGACGAATGTTACATAGGGGGATGTTCTTCAGGCAGTAAGAAAGAGGGTTCACATTTGAGTGATCAGGTAAGAAAAAAGATGTAGACCCATGTGCCAGAAATCTGATAACTGTATTTAGAGATGTTACGATATTTCACATTAACTGTTTGAAAAGCGGCAACACTGAAGTCAGTCTCCCTGGGTTTCCCAGGTTTCTGATATGTGCATCGTCTGGCCACCCAATGGGCACCAAACAGAAAGAGCTTTTGTAACATAATAGAACGAACCTGGGTCTAGACAATCATGATGCAGGTCTGGGTTCCCAGCCCTGCTTTACCTCCCAATGATGTGCCTTGGACGAGATACTTCACTTCTTTATGTCTCATTTTCACAACCTGTCAGATGGGGATAACATTGGCAATGCGCAGAGTAATTGCACAAAATTATCTAAGAACTAGGTAAAATCTCTAGTATAACAGGGGTTCTTTGAAGTTGAGCTATTATTACACTTCTCCATTTATCAAAACATTCTCAGTAGTGATGTCAATTCTGACAAGTTTAGGTCTTTAGAGAAATGTGCAGAACATCCATTCTCTAGTTCTTCTTGCTGAAAGGACCCTGGCTGAAAGGATCCAACTCCAGCAACTATTCCCCTCATTATGTCTGATTTATTAATAAACATTCAGTATCTGAACTTGTACTTCTAGCTCTGTAATAAAGAAACTTTAAATTGAATTTTCAATCAGTTGTGGACAAAAACTTTTGTAAAACACAATAAAAACAAATCTGTAGAGCAACAGACATTTCAATGTCATGATGAGTCAAACTGTAATAAATATTTCTAAATGCTTAATCACAGCTACCTGCAGATGAGAAATGAAGTTGAACTCTGAATAGCACAGGTTTAACCAGTTTTACCTACATGTTTTGCATCTTACAACCCAGGGCATCCCGATCACACAGAAACATAATTACTGATTTATCTAGAATTCAATATATCTATTGAACAACTCCTATGTGTGAACCGGGGTGCAGGCGCTGTGGGGAAGAGAAAAACAAGTAGATCAGAAACCTCTTCATCCTTATAATAGGAGGGAAAATATACACGAATAATAAAAAATAAACTAAAAAATGGTAATGTGGGATATTGGCACAGAGAGAATAACCATCTTTATGTTAATGTAGCATATTATCTGCAAAAAGAATCGCGACAAATAATTAGGGAAAACAAAAGAAACAGTCGACATTTGACCTAAAAATACTGAAATTTCGTTGAAATTTCACCAGCATTCACTTATTCAGTCATCTATTAAAAAGGAAACAAATGGGTAAGCTTTCCATGTAAAGAAAAATGCTGTATAGAAAATAAAATTGAGTGATTTTTCTCGATTTCTACAATTTTGAATCATTCTACACAAACCAAGATTTCAATTGTGGAACACAATGAGAAGGTTCTATTTGTTATTTGTTATAACTCAAAAACCAGAGTTATCATACTTTTAAAAATAATATAATATAGTGAAAATATATTTGCTTTAAATATAATTATTGTACAGCAGCAATGCTGGATGTAGCCTACTTCAATTTTAAATGGCATATGTTATACAATTCTCAAGAGTCCCCATAAAAGACATACTATGTGAGATTAAGTTTTTCATGCCATGTTCCCCTTTGAACATGCTTGCAATTTTAATAATATCTATTTTAAAATAATCATTTTTATTTTATATGTGTATATATTTCTGGAGAGATTTACCTTCATTTGACAAGAAGTTATGCACATGAAGAGAGAAATCTTAATTTTTTTAAATATAAACATTCCTAGAAAAAAATTACTAAACAAAAAATTTAACAATTTTAATTTAAAAATCTTAAATCTAGATTTTAATAGATCTAGAACCACTTTACACATTCCAAACTAGCGGTTTTAAGATTCTTTTCAATAGAACAACCCCTTCCCCAAATAAAGTCTTATTTAGACTTCAGAGTTTTATAAAACATAGAATCGTATCTGTTCTGCTTCAAATGCTCTTCATTTCCTACAGAATGAGGTTGGGAGTGGCGTCCAGGGCCCGAGTTTGGGGTTCCCTGCTGAGGAGCCGCGAGGTACCCTCTGGGACTCTCAGACTCTCCGGAACATTCAGCACAGCATATGTGTGACAAGGGCACACCGGTGTTTTGGCAAATTTTTAATATTCACACCTGTGACTACCTCTACCAAAGAAGGCGTGGCAGATTGTTTTATTTCCGGGAAACTCTGTTTCTCATTGACATTTCTCATTGTTTTTAGAGATCGCTTGTGCTCCATGGGGTTTGACCTTCCACTTTGTTCACAGTAATACTGTGCATAAATTACTTACTCATGATTATATCGATAAGTTAATCTTTTCCAAAGTAGCTGACACTGAGCCATCATCCTTCGGACTTTGTTCTGTCATGATTCTCTTCTGGAAGCCTCCTTGAGTCCCCTACCCTCGGGTTGGGTTAGCTGTCCGCTCAGGACTGCAGAGTTTCTGAGACTTAGTTCTGTACTATAACACCTTACATTAACATTATCTGTTTACTTAACTCTCTCCAGCCACAAGACTACACAGGACAAGGATGATTTTTAATTCATCTCACAGATCGTCATAAATAAGGCATGAAAAGTAGTAAAGAAACATTATTTCAAACATTTTGTTAGGTAACGTTAATATTAACCAAAACCTATTACAAGCATTAATCAATAAAACTCAGACACTGTAATAGTTATATAACAATTATGTAATTGTAATGGTTACTCATGATTCAATCCTGTGCTTCAGATCTTTACTGTGACTGAACTATGTTTTGCTACCATACACACCACACTCCATGAGGAGAGGACTATGTGTGCCCTATCCAGCCATTGTCTGTCACTGTGCAGGACGCATGGCTAGCCCTCGGTTAATACCTCTGAATAAAATCATGAATAAATGGACAGATGGGTGAACGAATGAATGAATGAATGAAATTTAATGACATCTGAAATTTAGTTCACATCTATCTAATCACTGTTCCCCCTTATGATTCCACAGATGAGACTCTAAAAAGCCACACAAATAGTCATGTTGGTGGAAGTGAGTTAATTTTAAGTGCTACAAGTATTTCAAATGGGAATAATAATGTTCAAAAATACTTTAGCACTTGGAAAATATATGTGCGATTAAGCAATATATTATTAACCTTTCAAACTCACTTTTCTCTACACAGTGTTAATAGAAGGTACACAGAAAACAACCATAAGAGAGAAAAGGCAGAAGGAAGGCCAGAGAGAGGAGTGGAGGATGAAAGGAAGGAGAGAGGTGGGAAGGAGGGAAAGAAAGAACGAGCTCCCTTTGAAGTAAGAATTCAATTCAAATTAGTTTTGGGGGCATGGAATATTCTGAGAAATCTGTCCCAGGATTCCTATTTTCACTGTAGTCATGTATGATAAATCCAGGAATTACAGTATCTATCTATCTACCCATCCATCCATCTATCCATTGACTTTCAGATTCTTATAATTTCAAGCCAAACTGACTGGGAAGGCATCGTCCAATATTAAAAATTTGGAATTGTTTTAAATTTCCTCATGCCTTCAGATCTGAAGCTGCCAGATTACAGTTCTGATGCCTCATATAAGAAAATGTGCCTGAAAAAAATGTAACCAAAGACGTTTTACCAATTTACAGTCTCCCAGAGATGCTAATTTAGAGTGTCAAAATTTAAGTGTGAATAAGAAGAGAAGGGAACTGGCTCAAAGACATAATTAAAATATAAAATATTCTTTATATCATATTTAAATGAAATTACAGTATTTCAAATTTACGATTTTAAAAATAAACAAATATCAAAAATGTCTGCCTTGCAAGTGGCATGAACCTATGATGTGGCTATAAATGTTTCCTGAAAGTTGCATTGTTTATTTTTCTTCCTCCGATAATGGCTGTGTGACGGTTAATTTTATGTGTCAGCTTGCCTATGCTAAGGGATGCCCAGAGAGCTGATAAAACATTATTCCTAGGTGTGCCTGTGAGGGTGTCTCTGGGAATGGATTAGCACTCGAATCAGTGGACTGAGTAAAGAAGACAGCCCTCAGGAATGCTGGTGGCATTGATGGTCCGAGGAGAACAAAAGGGCAAAGGAAGGGAAAATTTGCTCTCTCTGTTTGATTGAGCGGCAACATCCATCTTCTCCTGCCCCTGGACATCAGCCCTCCTGGGTCTTTGGCCTTCACACTCAGACTCAATCATCCCACCAGCCCTCCTGGTTCTTTAGCTTGCAGATGGCAGATGGTGGGACTTCTTGGCCTTCATTATCACGTCAACTAATTCCTATAATGAATTCCTCACATATGCGTTTAATAGGCTATATGTGTGCGTGTGTGTCTGTCTATCTATCAATCAATCAATCAATCATCTGTAATGTTTCTCTGGAGAACACTGGCTAATATAGGCTGCATCTAACCTTTTAAACAAAAGTAGCCCCAATCTAGTCTATTCTTCAAATCTTTGTAGAAATAATTTCCAAAACCTTCTCCCATATACTTCATAAAACATCCTGTTCATATAAAGTGTTTATGGGATTGAGCATGCCTGCCATTTTGTAGAAGAGAATAATTATGGAGCACTCACTGCCCTAGCTTTGCTATGGAGAGAAAAGCAAGACATGCATCTACTCTCAAGTTCCTGGTAGTAATTTTAAATAATGATTCGAGGAGTCGACAGTTAAGCAGTATGACTTATACACCTAAATTAATGTCAAATTCATTTTCTGTAATGACACCTTTTATGCACCTGTTTCAGCCACCATGTGTTGCCATAAGGTGCAGGTTTCCGATATCACTATTCTCTTATGTCAAGGAAATGGCCGTGTTGGGAATGTCACATGGCTCCTTTCTCAGCCATATGGGTGGAAAAGGCCAGATCATAAAACACACTCTTCCAGGTGGCCTTTGAGAGTCTCCATAAGAGTGTCACACTCACAAAAATATAACTGAGGAAAGAATTAATGGTGTGACAAGGCAGATGGTGATCACAAGAGCAGTGGCACAGGCACTTTTATGTTGCAAGTTTACCATCACAATGGACAGCTAAACAGACTGAGCTGCAGCTGGGGTTTGCAGGGTAAAGGTGCTCTATAATGTAAATCAGTCTAACCTCAGCATCCTCATCTTTCCCATTAGTAAGAGACTGATACAGGCAGCACAAGGAACAGATGAAGTTAAGTATGGTACCAAGTCAACATCAACTGCATCTTAGGCCCACTCAAAAAAAACAGGTAGAATCATGAGTTTAGCAGTTGTCAGACCTTGGGAACCGCCAAGAAAGCATGGGAACCAAGTGTGTAAGGAGTAGCAAGGGACTTTTGTAAGGTGTCCAAGTTTCTCTAGTAAGCCATCATTGTCTTTAAGTCTTTTTGTTTTGGAGAAGAAAACAGGTTTAAGTATATGACTGGACGTCTTAACAGCAACCAGCTGAAGAACTGAAGATAATGATACCTGTTCTCTACTGACCACCAGTATCAACTCTGTAATGGGTGGGTCAGAACTTGCAGAGTGCAATAGTGATTCCATGCATGAAGACATGGGGTCGGGGTGGGGAAGGGCATTTTCCTTTCGACGTTCTGAGACAGTTTTTTGTGATACTAATAATCAACCACTAAGGCTAAATAATCTGAATTCCTGCATTTTTCTTTCTGGACTATTTCCAAATTAGCATTTCTTTTAAGTCTGACTGTACATTTCACAAAATACTTCCCTATGAGAAATATGAAACTATCATATTCCTTTATTTAAACATATCTGATCAATGCTGACAAGAGTGGATTGCTACATATCATGCTTATATTTATGCATTCTGATATCTGCTGCTTAAAGAATATGACATTGATGATTCACCTTCTGTCTGTGGTTTATTACTGTTCAATATCTTTGTCTCCAGGACTTTCATGCAAATTGTTATCATTGCACATAATGTAGTTTATACACGAATCCAACCCAAATGCCATTTCCCTTACACTTGAATGTAATAGAAAAAAAATAATTCTAGGTATCCGAAACTCCCAGAAATGGTCAATGTTTTCTTCCTTAGGCTCATAGATGAAGCTTATAAAGGTTGCCATCACTTCCTGCACTGTCCTTTTACTCGCGTTTAGGACCATCTATTTCTAACGTCACCTGACTTGCTGCTGCTGTCTTGGCTTAAGTTATATCACATGAAGTGTCGCTCTTAAAGCGCTAAGCGAGCCTTCTAGGTGTGATTCGCCACTATGAGGTCAGCCTCCGGTATTCACAAGGGCACTTTAAAAAAAATCGTGGCTACACAGCAGTTAACCATCCATCAGGATAATTCTGATGCCCCTGGGATAATGGTTTCCACCGCTTTTCCTTCATTTTGGGTCATGGAGAGCACATAGCCATTGCAGGTGATGCCTGACCCAAATCTAAATTTCAGAGTACCTCAATTAAAATATAATGCAAGATACATATTGGCTACAGAAGTGTATTTCTATTTATAAAAAGAGCTTTAAGTGCCATTCTCCTAAGGGCATTTAAAACTTTTCATTAGTAATGAATATTTCAAAATCAAATTCTGTAATGATTAAAAATATTTAAAAATATAAAGTTTAGATGTCTGAAAGTATGTTTAAATATAATTATCTCTTTGGCTTCGATGTGGTCTTTTAAAATATAAAAATGTTATTTCCGCAATAAAATTAAGCATCTCAAATTAGAATACACACATATTTTTTTCAACTACAAAACCAGTTTGTCATCAATAAGGAAAAATATACTAAGAAAAATCAAGTCTGTACTTTCTACTGTCTTGAAGGAAAACTGAGCCATTACCTATATCTTAAGAGAAACTCCTCAAATACCTGCCCTCCAATAAAAGCATCAGTAGTGAAGGTATTAAAAAGTATGTATATTCCACCCATAAGTGAAATCATATGGTTCTCAACTTTTTCTGACTTATTTCGCTTAGCACCATAATCTCAAGATCCATCCACGTTGTCGCAAATGGCAGTAACCGAAAACAACAAACATGACAAACAGACTCATGAACAAGAGAGCAGATTAGCAGTTACCAGGGGGAAGAAGGGAATTGGGGAGGTAGATGGAGGTAAAGGGGGTCGAATATATGGTGACAGAGGAAATTTAATTTTGAGTGGTGAATAAACAATGACTACGTATGATGGATTACTGAATTGTACACTTGAAACATATGATTTTATTAACCAATGTAACCCCAATAATTTTAATAAAAGGTAAATAAATAAAAAATAAATATATTGGGTTAATGAAGATAGACTGATAAAATTAATTTCACCTGCTCCTTTTTATCTTTTTTTAAAAGTATGTACAAAGACGCTAGTCAAACAAACATTAATAATACATGACCGATGTTCTCCTGTATGATGTAGTCTGTGAAATGTTTCAAAACGTTAGGTCTCCTCCTTGTGAAATGCTTCAAGAGAACCACGTGTGAAGGACAGATCCCCGAGGACTCCATCCGTGTATTTCCAACCACAGCTCTCTTTCAGAAGAAAAGACTGGTAGAGGATTTTTGCAGGCTTCCTAATGGTTCAGCGGCTTGCTTCATCTAATGCTTTCCTGTAATTGGCCCTACATTTAAGATGCTCGGTCAATGGTGTGGGCACAACACTCAGAACTTTAACAATCATACACTCCAAGGCCAAGGTAGAGTTTCCCAACAGGGAGCAAAGAGAATTTGAGGCTTAAACTTTTATGGAGAGAGAGGATACTCGTGAGCAGAGGTCCCCATGGTATTAGAAAATTGTATGTGGACAGTAAAAGCACTGTCAGAAGTGGTTCATTCGTTGGAGAAATTAGAGCATGGAAAAATTGCAGAATATTTGGTCTGCAGAATGCTTGCATTTCATTCTTTTGTTTCAGGGTAAACTGGGGTGCTTCCTGAGGGA
>NW_006443225.1:7520388-7529834 GCF_000325575.1 Pteropus alecto | reverse complement strand
TTGCAAGAGTTGCAATATCCCTTCTTATTATTCAAGTTACCTGGATCATAATTTACAAATCATATTGTATGTAGAGAAATCGCTTGCTTAATAATTACTCTTTCCAATTGGTTTGCCCTGAGTTCAGAGAAACAACTCTTTTAATCCAGTCGTCAGGTAACACACAAAATTCTGTGATCTACATTTCTCCATTTGCGATGGCTTAAGTCATATCATAACATAAGATTTAAGTATACTGCTTGATTTCTCCACATTTCAGTTTTCTCTTCTGTAAATGGGAATATATTAATATCTGCTTCATGGAGATGTTACAGGAATGAAACAAAGCAACCGAGTTGCTATAGGATTTTATTGCGTACTGTAACAAATGATTACGTTTTAAAATTCAGAAAAATACATTTTACAAGCCAAGTATCTTTTAGTGTGTTCTCAAGTAAATCACTTTCTCACAGCCTCCTTCAAGGTCGAATATTTAGTATTTCAATGTGGAGACAACGCAAAATTGAAGCAGGGAAGCCGGGAAGAACCAGACGTGATTTAAGGTGTTTTCATCTTTTTACCATCGATTACTTGGCATCCCTGTGGAAGGAGCTAATTAGAACCAATAATGTAGACAGGTGCAGGAGCTGGGCCTTGCTGGAAGCCCTCCCTCACTCGTGGGAATCAATCAACACCCATTAGGCAGAAATGACTAAATCCCTCCGAGTGAGGGATTCTGGAATCTAGTCAGTCACCTGAAAGTGAAACCTGTGAACCATTACCAATTCTGGACCATTTACTCGCAAATCAGTAGTCAACTACAAGGTTTAGGGAGATCTTAAAGCTAGTGTGTAAAAGGAGTTAACAATGGAATTTTGAAAATAAAAACCAGTGGTGTGCTGGTAAATATGTAATAACTGGCTCTGAAGGGTGAGTGTTTGTGTATTTTCATGATGTAAATATCTCCACCATAACGGAGTTTTAGCTACCAACGCAGAGTTGACAGCATTAGATGCAGAGCTGATGGGAAGAGATGCTCAACCACACACTGTCATATGGAGTTTCTATTATACAGATACAGTAGATTGCAAAATAACCCTTGGAGCATAAGTAACAGTACAAGGTAAAAATAACTAGAAAGGGTTGCGTTTTGGATATTTATTACCTTTCTTTTTAATATAATTTAAAACGTACATAATTATTTTTTAATAAAGGCTGTGTTTAACAACTGGCTCGCAGAATTTCTGGGAATGTAACCGTGACCTCCCCCAGATGCTGCAAGCCGGCTCTAGTACCTCAAGAATAGAAATTGAAACATGAGAAATTTGATTTAAATATAAGAGTGACTTTGCTAACAGTAAAAATCTCCATTTTCAGAGATATTTAAGAATCGACAGGATAGTCTTTGGTACTGAAGATTCATGCCCAGTCCTGCTGTGGTGCTAACGATGGCTCTAGATAATTCTTGAGGAACCCTCAAATCTAAGCTACGTTACCTTTCAGAAATTGTAATTCCCTCATCAAGAATTTATATTTTAAATACAAATTGACAAAGAATTGACATCAACAAGAATTTTATATTTCCCATTATCTTCATTATGATCTGTTATAGCTAGTTATCAGTACAGAAAACATTACTTGAGTGTAGAGTATTCCTCTTCGTACCTTAATTAACTAATTTAATTAGTCAACCTCTATAGCCTGGGGCTTCCCATATGCAAGCACTTATTATACTACATATTAATCAATATCAAAGTATGGCCATGTCTCTAATTACTGGAATGGAGAGAAACTGTCAGAAATATATTTACGACTTATCATTACATCCACTGAGCTCATGTCTCTTACGAGAATCTGATAGCTAAAATCCTATTCCAATATTTTTTGTTAATAAAGGAACTGGGCATCTGTATGAAACAATTCATTATGCAAGTACCTCTGGAAGTAGTTAAGAAATTCAGACATTTAATTCTACTTAATAATTCAGGAATACAATTAATCAGGAAAGCCATTCTAGAGTAGAAAATACAAAAAAAAAAAAAAAACCTAGGGAAAAAAAAAGAACAAGATTATTAACACTGCCATGATCTTGCCCCAGCTTCCCTTAATAGTGGACCATCTAATTCTTTCAAGCACAGTACTTGTCAGTAACCCCAGCCCCGGATGCCCTCCAGCCTTCACCCTCATCCCTTTCCCCATAGATGGATGCTTTTCTTCCAAAACAAGAAACTAGCGATTCTCTTACCAGCAACCAACTAGTTCTAGGGTTTCACTTTCCCTAACTTATGTCATCAAGGAAGACTCAATGCTTTCGCTAGATTTTTTTTTTAACTATGCCCACGTTAAAATATCTGTTCTCTAATACTCTACCCCAGACCTAAGATAAGAATGTTCCATTAAAGGACATTCAAGGCTATCTCCCATTTTATTGTAGTTATCTTTATAAAATACATCAAATTAAAAATGTAAATTGGGTAGTGTGTGTTATGTGTCATTGCTTGCACTACCATTTAACTGGCATTTTGAAAACTAATCACTGACAAAGTATGATCCATTAGTCTAATGTTATATTCTGTGATAAACGCATGACGATTCACACACATTAACACCAATTAGTGTTGATGGGGGTTAAAAGCATGAATTTGTGATGCGCTTAAGAAAGCAGGTCCACTTTAACCTTATCAAGTATTTGCCAAAGAGTCTCCCTAAAATCGACATTCAAAATTTTGAGTCCCGTTTTCAGCACGGTTCTCATCTACCTATCTTGACACTCTCGAGGCGATCTCATCCAGGGCTCGGAATGCCAGAATTGCTCATGATTCCCAGTTCTGATTATTCAATCCAAGCTTGTCCTCTGATTTCCAAGCTCTTAGACCTGACACTTGGCCTCAGGTATCAGAATCTGAAAGCATGTAAAACAGAACCCTTATAGCACCAAAAACAACACTCCTGCTCCACCTCCCCACCCACCACACCCAATTTTCCAGCTTTCAGGAAAAAGCACCACAATTACGCTCAGTTGCACAAGATGTGTAGGTCAACCCCTCAGCGAGCCCTAGGCTTTCCACCCCTAAGTCAGGTCCCAAGTCCATCTTTTCCCGTATCTGCTGTTATTACACGTCTGATTCGCATCACCTCTTATTCAGAATAATAGAAGAGCATCCTGTCTCCCATTTCCTCTCTTGCTCCTGTCTAATCTGTTCTCTGCTCAGCAATGACAGTATTTTGAAACACAAGCCAGACGATACCATGACTCTGTTTAAAATGCTCCAGTGGATTCACACGGCTCTTTAAATGAAATCTGGTGCCAGCACATGTGCCCAATGCTCTCTCGTTACATGCATGCTCTCTCTGACTGCACCCTAGCCTCACCAGAGACTTCTGCCACATCTAGAACAAACCATACTCTTCAAAATTGGAGGCTTTGCATATTTGGTTTTCTCTGCTTTGGTTTTCCCTTCTTTTTGCATGACTGACCTCTGGTCTTCCTTTCAGACTTGGCTTCCAATTTCTGGGAAGTCTTCCTGATCGCCCCATCAAAGAATATCTCCCTTCTCCTCTAAAGATATTACACTTTTCATCTCCTTAATGGCACTTAACAGCCCTTACACGTTGGTAATCCGTGTTTACATATTTATTGACAGCCTTTCTGCCCTCACACATAAACTTCATGAGAGCAGGTCTGCATTTGAATAGCTCACACCTGTACACCCAGTGCTCAGGGACTCTACAAATATTTGTTGATTGCTTCAAGCATAGGAAGCATATATTCTAGTAAAGGGAGTACAGACTCAAATCTGAACCCCTGTTCCATCATGTCCCAGCTGTATGTTCTTGGGCATGTTATTTAAACTCTTCTTGTCTCAATTTCTGAATCTCTAAAATGAGCGGTTGTGAGGGCCACATGATTTCATAGATATAAAATACCTAGAAAAAATGCGTGGCACATAAAAACATTCAATAAAGTTTAGCTATTTGTTTATGTATTAATTTATTCTCCAAATATTCCCTGAGTGCTCACCCTTTGCAGAGTATCATGGAAGATTCTGTGAGAAAATCAAAGTTTTAGTCCTTTGTGGACTTAAAACCCAGTAAAAGAAACAACGCATACACAAAGAGATAAACACAAAGAAACGTAATTAGTACCCTATAAAAATACAAAATCAAAGACCTGTATTAGTTTGCTAGGGCTACCATAACGAAGTACCACAAACTGAGTAGCTTAAACCACAGAAATGTACTGTCTCATGGCACTGGGGGCCAGAAGTCTAACATCAAGGTGTTGGGTGGGGTTGGTTCCCTCTGAGGGCTGGGAGAGGGAATCTGTCCCATGTCTCGTGTAGCTTCTGGTGATTTTTCTGGCAATCTTTGGTTTTCCTTGTCTTGTAAAAGCATCACCCTGATCTCTGCCTTTGTTTCATATGGTGTTCTGTGTGTGAGCCTGTGTACAAATTGTCCCTTTACATAAGGACACCAGTCATAGTGGATTGGGGTCCCACTCTACTCCAATATGACCTCATCTTAACTATTTACATCTGCAATGACCCTTTTTTCAAATAAGGTCAGATTTGGAGTTATTAGGGGTTAGGACTTCATAAGAATTTGCGGGTAGGGACACAATTCAACCCATAACAAGACCATAAAAATACAATATTTCTTAGACATATTCAATACTCTGAATGTACACTTAAATAACAAGAGAGCTATAAATGGATCTGGATTTGCAGACAATTGGCTAGTGCAAAATATTGTAATGATTTCAATACCAATCATATTATAACTGAAGTCTCATTATTAGCCATAATTTTAAGTTTACTAACCTTTTCTAAGTTTCATGAGATATTCCAGGGTATTTAAATATAGAAAAAGAATGGAAACTAAATGATTAATAATTATACTGCATAGAGAAGAGAAAGAGCTATTAAAATTAAAAACCTGTTAAAGCAAAAGTATCAGTATATCTATATAGTATATCTGCATCCACTGCCAAATATCTGACAGGTGAGTAGTACATTTCACAAAATTTAGTTTAAAAGCATGTTACTGCAACAATACCACCAACATTCAGAACCTCCCAACACTAGATCTCAGTATTAGAGTGTCACAAGTGGTCACAAGATGGTTTGAACGTGGTATAAAGAGGAAGTTGACTTTCACCACGATAAAAAAAAAATTACTAGTTTTTAATTTGAGATGATGTTCTCTCAAATAAAAACAAACAGCCCACCTATGTGTTAAAAGATTCTTGTTTTCTATAGCTTTTAAAGACTTCTGTTACTGTGGAATGTAAGGTGAAAGTTTTTAATTTTGTTGCACTGGTTTCTAGGTCTAATAGGAACATGGCTGTCATCTTTCCATGAGGTGAAACAAGATGAAATAAATCTCCCTGATAAAAACAATATCCAGGGACAAAATGTGTCTTAGAATCTGACCTCTATGATGTCGAGAAGGTGTTTAAATCTCTGTGGGAACAATCTGCAAACCTTAGTTCAACACTTCAGATGTTGAAAATGACTGAAATGGCATGTACAGTAAATTTTAAACCTTGAAGCATCTCATTAAGACATTTAAATGTGGCAATAAAAACTAATTAACTAAAAGCATATGATCAGGTGTTTCTTTTTTTTACTGGAGTATACGTATATACAATACACGTTATTCTAAAACGAGCAAAACCAGAAGTATCCTTACAAAAAATATAATCAAAAGTTCTTAGATGACTTGATGAATCTGTTACACAGTAATGAATTGCTTTTTCTAAAAAGATTTACTTCGCACAGTTTTCTATGGGCATTCATTCATGCTTTTCACTTTCTCTCTAAATTCATCTAGCAGAATTACACACATGAATGTAAAATCTGAGGTGAACCCACGAATTTGCTTAGGGTGGAAGCATGGAGAAAAAGTAGTAATGGGAGATGGCCAGAGGGGTGGGTGAAGGAAAGAGAAAGAAGACTGAGATTTTGCAAACGAAAGCTCATCCAAATACACTATCCTAAAAATGAATCATTTGTCTCCAATTCTATTTGCCAACCTGCTGTTTCACTCTGGAGGGTGGTTTGGATGAAATGTGAATGAGATAATAAAAACCTTTCATTTGTTTCTTTAACTTTGAGAAGGAGCTAATGTGCCATCTTTTCATGATCTGCACAGACAACACCTAATCGTCAGCATGTAGATTCTCCTCAGCAAATGTGTTCTGTGAATGCCATTCCCCTCTCAACACTCAAACTTATTTACTGCTTCAGAATCTCCATCTTCCAACAGTTGGTGGGAGCAGAAATAAACATGAAAGGGTAAAAAAAAGACAGCTGGTTCCAATGGAAAGGACACTAGACCTGGGCGCCCTACCCAGTGGTAACGCTGGAACAGGCTCAGATAGTTAATTTTTTAGAATCTTGTGAACCAGGTGAGAAACACATCCATTATTAAAATTAAATATTATAATCTTACATTAAAGTAAATCATATTAAAAAGAGGTACTAAATATTTTAAACATTCCTTTCTAATTATTTCACCGTTGTACTTTCTCTACGCTTTCGAGGTTGTTTATGCCTATTTTATCAATATGATGGAAATATTATGCAATGGTGTACTTCAGATTGGCCAAGGTGGGAGTGTTTACACCAAAGAAATTGGCTAAAATCTCGGTGTAACATTGATTTATTGATTGTCTAGACAAGAAAGCAATGCAGAATTGTTCTCTAATAATGCATATAAAACCTAAAATGCATCATGCCATTATATTATCGATAGCACAGGAAAAAAACTGAAGAAATAACGCTCCAATATTTGAAAACTTAATCAATTTGGCAAAGAATTTGCTCAGGTATCAGAGAAGGTCATCTAGAGGACGTGACCTCTGGTTGACCCTCGGGCTAGACCAGGGCAGTCAGAGGCTCCTCACCCTCTCCTGTCCTTGGAATGCACATTCAGCCCACTGTTTTCACAGCGACAGCCATTTCAAGTACGCAGCCTTGAGAAAGCATGTGGTGTTGAGACCATCTGGACAGTATATGTGACTGAACCCCATTAAGGCCTCGATATAAGCTTTTAAGAAAAGTACAGAAATCTATTGTTTTGCAGCCACCCAAGCCTGATAGGTAAGTGCCCTGGCTTACTGAACCTGCCACCTGCCAACCTGGAGTGGTCTGCCTCTTTCTTCAATCTCCCTGCCCTCAGTGTAAGGGGGCCAGTTTCAAATTTCACCGAGAAAGTCCCCAAACCATAATCATGTCATCAATAGAGTGAAGTTCCAATACTAACTTTCTTGTTTCACTCTCCTGTTATTCCTCAAAGTAAATAAAAATATTAACCAGCATTCATGTCAGAACTACAGAACCAAGAGTTCATCGAATTCAACAAAAGGATTCAGCCAGAATTAACTGGTTATATAGAATTTACAACTAAGAGCAATACATATCTTATAAAGATCGAAGATGATGATGATGATTTGTCAAATGAGTGTTATACATCCTTTATATACACAATAAGTGTAATGTATTACATAATAATGTAATATATGAATACATGTTTCGTTTGAGATCCAATCATTAAGTGTTTACTATCACCTCACTATCTACCATACAAAAACTATTGATTTGGAAAAGTTGTTTAACTCTATGAGTAGCACCCTCCTCCTCCGTCAACAAGTGAAATGGGGACCTTCCTCAGAAGACAATTTTAAGAACAAAATAAAATAGTGTTTATGCAAAAACCCTATATGAATTGCAAGTGTTAATTACTATCATAAATTCGGCAAACATGTTTCAGCTCCTAATATGAGCTCCCCTAAGGGCTTACAAAGATAAATAATGTTTGATCCTTACGGTCAGGTTGCTTACAGTCTAGTGATGAGAGATATTTGTATACAGACTTCATAGACAAAGTGGAATTTTGAGATAAGCTTTGAAGAGTAAGTTGCATTTGTATCAACTGAGGTGTATGTGGAAAGAAGGGGCATTATAGGCTGAGAGATGAAACACTGAGCACATTATCCACACAAATATTACAATATCCACCAAGGAAATTATAATTGTACATATACATCTGCTGTATCAAAAACCCTTACAGTTATTTCCATGTAAAAAGGAAAGAATTATGCCATTATAGATTATACAATCCAGTATGTCTGTCTACAGTCTTGCATATTCAAAGGTTGACTAAATATTTATTCAGTTTTCTCAATTTATAAGATATGCCCATTTCTAATAACCAAAGTGTAAATTATCCCCTGGCTGTTTTTTTTGTTTGTTTGTTTGTTTAAAGAAAACATTCATGGTCAAGTGAATTTTTAAATTATTTTCTCAAGAAAACGCTATAAAATATGTGCTATTTAACAGAACAGAAGGAAACGTCCCTGAGATTTAAAGCAAAGCAGCCACTGATTTCAAATCTATAACTACGTTAATTATGCACATATTAAGTAAACAATCAAGAGCACATCTGAAGCGAGGTTTTCATGGGAGAGTGGAACGCTGAGGCAAAGGAAAGGTGAAACCCTTTAAAACATCTATGGGAACCGGGACTATTAAAGAAAGGCATTATTTTATCCCTCAGTTAATGAGCCTTGCAAGGGTTGACATTACTCAGTAAAGTTCACTGAAAAGCGTTTTCCTCTTGCTAGTCAAAATATGCTAGTTAATGTTCGTGACTTCAAAAAATAAACAACACTTTTGAAGAAAGCTTGGCAGAGCATCTACCGAGTCTGTCTTAAGTGTAATAAGAGGGACTGTCTATTAATCTCTCACACACAAAAGTCTGACACGAAAGGTCGGTGGCCTTGACCTCAAGTGACAACGGGAACGGATCACAGGGCCAGTCTAGGTCCCACGAGGACTTGTGTTAAGAAAAGCATTCGCTCCACACTGCCAGCCCCTTTACTCTCCTCTTCCCCTCCCCCGCGAGCCACCGCGCCGACGGGGGCTTTCACTCGGTTCCCTCCCTACAGACAGCTGTCAGTCTGTCGCTGCCTGAACAGGCAGCATTTCGACAAAATCTAAAACGAGATTGGAAGGGCAGAGGGTGAGAGGCTCTGTTTAAAAACACACCGCCGACTTCCTTCCTGGGGACCCAAGCAAGACTCCTCCAACCACTACCCTTCCACCTGCAGAAGGTAAGAACCACTTCACTCTTAACTAAGAGTCGAAGCTGCTCCTGTGTCTTCAGAACCTGGCCATTACCGGGCACCGTCTAATGAACCAACGTTCCTGGAAACATCCCAAGAAGAAAGAGCCCACGAGCCCCTGTGAAACTTCAGCAGGGATGCGGAGGGTGCTAAAGCCAGTTGTGCAGCCCAGGGGCGGGGGAAGCGCTCACCGCCGGCGCCTCTGCAGCAGCCCCTGGACCTCGTGGCGACGCCCTGCGGGGACGCGGTGAACCCCAGCGCGCGGGACCTCGAAGGAGACCGCGCCCTCCCTCAGGGCAAGCGCGACCCGGCGAGTGCCCGCGGCGGGAGGGCAGTGCGA